>NW_012117577.1:643762-675895 GCF_000951035.1 Colobus angolensis palliatus | reverse complement strand
ATACATATATAACAAACCTGCACGTTATGCACATGTACCCTAGAACTTAAAGTATAATAAAAAATATATATAATAAAAAAATATTGTATATCCTGGAGATGAATTACACATGACTAGCATGTTTAAGAAAAACAGCTTGATAAATTTCACTACACTCGGTTCTACAGGAAAAAGTTCAGAACGTTTTTTAAAATGTGAACTTCCCAGAGGAAAAGAATTATAAACTGAACATAATTGGTTATTTGGCAAATAATCTCCAATTTATTTAATAGCTCACACTTTGTTTAAATGTAAAACACAAACAAAATTTTCATTCATATTTTTTCTTTCAGGAATAAAAATATCCTGTGCTCATTCACTACTGATTACCAGGAAATTTTAATATTTTGTAAGACAACTTGAAAAAAAAGTGCTGCAATTAGAAATGTGCTCATGAAATGATGGCTATTTCCTCCACCTCCTTGTGCCTACTCCTGCAGTCACATCTGCTTTCCTTGCTAAAGAAATAAGCCTGTGGAAAGAAGAGCTTACACAATTGAGGAAGAAAAGTGCATTCCTTTTTTGTCTGGTGCATCATCAAACAACCTGTCAGCTACATTCCAAATGCAGAATCTTTATTTTGCATGATGATTCTAGGAGGCAGAAAGCCCAGCTCGGCTGACTGATCCCAGGTGGAGTTTGAAGTGCTGACAGCGATAGAACTAATGTTTAGATTTATAAACTGAGTGAAGTTGATGTGGAAATCATTGCAAATGAATAAATATAGAGTCTTGCATTATCATTTTTATCAACTCACTTTGCTCACTATAACCCTTTCTATGTAATTACTTGCAATGAATGTGAGTTGTACCTACAACAGACATATGTACCTACAACTGCCACATATGTATGAAATATGTAGCCTCTTCAAGGGAAAGAAACACACCAATTTATTCAGCATACAGATTGCAAATACAAAAGGCAGGCCAGTATCCTATGTAACACGGAATGAAGAGTTCATGGCTTGTATAATTCATATCCTTAAATGAGTCAAGGAGTATTCATACCCAGGAGTGAAGATAAAACTGGCTTTTTATTGATGGCATTATATAAATGTTAAAATGTATATATTTTATATACTAAGAAAGGAAGATAAATAAAAGTTAAATCAAAGAAAAATAGGTTGTTGGTATAGTACTCTATCTTTCATATTGACTGGAGTATATATTAAGCTGAACTATTGAAATTACATTGACATAATAATTAAAAGTGGATTCATTTGAGTGAAAAGCTATATTTACTAATATTAATAGTTTTATCCATCAACGGCTATCAACCTTCTTATCTGTTATTTATATCTGTTGTTTCCATGAGTTATATGCATTATTTTTTGAAAGATTTCCTTATGAATAGTTTTGTATTTTTTATTCCTGGATAAAACCACTGGTGGCCAGATTTCACTAATAGTCCTTTGACGTGAGGAGAGAATCCAGCCATAAAGGACAAAGCTACTCACAGATGCCACTGAATCTCTGCTATCCACACTGTGCCCGATTTTTGCTGGTCTTCCTTGGCACCTGCTGGTTTGGAATGTCAAGGCCAGAGTGCACGATGACATGTAGACTGAAGTTAGGGGCAGATGCTACACACTTCTAGTTTTGCTGAAAACGTTACTTTCAGGTTATTTGAAGGTGTACTCAAGGGCACCACCCCCACTAAATACAAACATAAATTCATGTGTAAAAGAATCGCACCTTCCTTCTAATGCATAGATGTATTAAGCAGTAATATTAATAACATTTTAAATATAAAATTCTATAACTCAGCTAGGATGATATGAGGTTTGATAGATGACACCATATATATTGAGTACATATGCTTTTTCTTGGCACATTATCAAAGAGTCTCAATACTTTGTGAAAGGCATGAAAGAAGTGTATAGCTCTTCCTACTACTTGTAATTAATCCTGGGGCATCACTTTTTAAAAATCTTTATAATGGGCATTATTATTCTTTATTTCTAATATAAGAAGTTTCAAAAAAGTTTGTACTTACTAAGAAACTATAATTACCAACAAAGTATTAATATAAATAACATTATAAATTATTTATTTTGTTTTATTTTATTTTATTTATTTTTTTATTTTTTTATTTTTTATTTTTTATTTTTGAGGCGGAGTCTCACTCTGTCGCCAGGACTGGAGTGCAGTGGCCCGATCTCAGCTCACTGCAAGCTCCGCCTTCCAGGCTCAGGCCATTCTCCTGCCTCAGCCTCCCAAGTAGCTGGGACCACAGGCGCCCGCCACCTCGCCCGGCTAGTTTTTGTATTTTTAGTAGAGACGGGGTTTCACCATATTAGCCAGGATGGTCTCGATCTCCTGACCTCGTGATCCACCCGTCTCGGCCTCCCAAAGTGCTGGGATTACAGGCTTGATCCACCGAAATTATTTATTTTAAAGTAATACAATAACTAATATTCCCTTTCTGGGAATATGAGAATATTTTTATAATTTCTGTTCTCTAGCTGTTAGAAGTCTTTCCTGATTTCAAACCATAAAATCCTACTGGATTTCATGCTGTTGTATTAAAAAATATAACGTTATGTCTTAAAGCTTTTCACAATTAAAAAAAAAGTTGAATGGTTTCAACATTTATTTTATCAATTAAATCTGGGCCTAGAGTAAAATAATGTTATGTCTTAAAGTTTCTCTGCAATTAAAAAAAAGTTGAATTGTTTTAACATTTATTTTATCAATTAAATCTGGGCCTAGAGTAAAATAATGTTATGTCTTAAAGCTTCCCTGCAATTAAAAAAAAGTTGAATTGTTTCAACATTTATGTTATCAATTAAATCTCGGCCTAAACTAAAAATGTGGAATGCTTTCAAAATCTAGTATCATCCCTAAATTCTGTTTGATTCTATAGAGATATGTCCAAGACAAATTAAGGATACAGTAGTGAAACATATTGGGAAAATAATCACTACCAGCCTAACAGGGAAGACATCATGGTTCTTTCCAAGTTTATTCAAGAATGTGACTTTGGACAGACACAAACTTTCAGTGTCTTGGTTGCTCTTGCATAAAGCAAAAACCTCATAAAACTACAGCTTTCTTCTCCACAAGGTTAAGCAACATTTAAATTGAAATACAACATAATTATGAAGCATTGATATGTTTAAACAACTCAATATTTCTCAATCAAGAGTCTATAATAAACAAATAGTGATCAATAACATCATTAAATGCCTGCTGGCTGTGCATAAATTAAATATTAATACAAATACACACTATAAAATTGTGGGTATATCTTTTCTTCTATATGGACAAAGAAAAAAATCTAACTAGATTTGAATTTGAAAACTTTAGAGTTACACTGCAAATAGTCCCAAAATTATAGACAAAATTACTAAATGTTATTTAATTGAACATTTATTAATATCACTACTTCAAATTGCCTCTTGCCTTTTATCTTTGCAGAAAACAAGTATATATGTGTACATATGTGTGTATTATTTCATTTTAATTTAAAGAAAACTACAAAGTGAATCACATTTCTGAAATATTTCCTTTAAAAACGTGGCTCATACGCATTTTTTGAAATGCAAGATGTTTAACTTTCTCCAGAAACTTTTGCCCAAGTCCAACAGATATGAATATTTGCTATATTTTGATCCTGAGCAAAAAAATCAACACCAAGTGGTTTAGATGTTTGGTGCTTGGTTGTGTAGATATTTTGAAGCTTTATTTTTACAAATAGCAATTTAAAAATGGATGTAATTTTGGTAGCTATTGTTAATTTTGCATTCAACACCTGTCTCTTTGTAAGTGGTCATGAAGATTATCCGAATGGCGAGTCCCGTATGTCTGGAGGGCTTCAATAAGAGCCCAGGTGACCCAGAGCTGTTGCAGAGTGGAGAGTGGTGGGAAGAAGTAGAAAAGATTACAACTGTGAAACAACTGTAGAGCAAAATTTCTGCCTCAAAGGGCTTACAATTTGGTGGAGTAAATAAGATGGGTTAGTAATGATGAACTTTGTCAGCCAAAGTAGGGAGCAAACACCTACTCAGGAGAGTAAGCTCAGGAGAAGGAGAAAGGACTTGTTTGAGGAGGGATCAGGAGCTACTTTGCTGAGGGGATGGTGTTGGATGTAGACTGTGGTGGAGAGAAGGGTTTGGACTGAAACAGTTGAAGATCTCAGAATGGGTTGAGAAGAGCAAGGATAGGAAAGGCACATGGGAAAAAGATGAAGCAAATTGTTCAAAGTCTGACATTGAGGTCTAGTATTATTTCCACAGTGAAACATATCAGCTGTTTCTTCTCTGTCCTGTTTCAGCGGTGCCAGCTCTTTTTCTGACTGGTCTTGCCTGCACTGTTTCTTTTCCAGTAGTACACGAGTATAACCCTGAAATGTAACTTTTGCTTTCCTCGTGTTTAATTTTAGGGCAATAATTTAATGTTTAAGCCAAAAACCTGGAGGTTTCCCTAATTATTTCCTCTTTTTCATCTTCCTCCCACAAGATTGATCACCAAGACCTGCTGCTTCCAGCCTCCAAAACTCTCTCAAAATGTCTAACTTTCTTTTCCCCCTCATCCCCTATCCTAGTCCAAGTCCTCCTCTCTCACTGTATGGAATTTTTCCTAGGTCTTCTCACTCCAAATAATTGCACCCCTTTAATATATTCTCCATATAGCTACCAGAATAATAGACTGAAAACATTATGTTTCACTTCTCTTACAACAAATCTAAAATTCCCTCAACTGGAAATACTTCTCCCACCTACTATACCGGGCCCCTCCCAACCTGGATGACTGTCCCACATCTTGCAGGTCTCATCTGGGTGTCCTTTCTCCTGGGGAAACTTCCTTTGCCCCTGCTTCCTGTACCTGCAGCCTTGGTTGGTCCCTGTGACGCTGTCTTACAGCACACTGCATTTCTTTTTCTCGTAAAGCTAATCACATTTATGTATTTCGCGTCTTCTAGGTCATGCTTGTTGTGTTGATTGTTTTGTACCCACTAGTTAGCACAGCGCCTAGCCCAGAGTGGGTACTTAATAAATACAAATTGATTAAATAAATGGAAAACATAGTTGAAACACCAAAGCTTTTAATGCTTGGCTGGAATATTTGCAGATTGCATTAAACACACTTGCATATTTCTAAATTATGTCTTTCTCCTAGTATTATTTTTCTTCAATATAACTACTGAAGTAGTGCTCAATGTCCGGTATTAATTAATTTCCAAATAAACTCAAAATATTCAGTTTTGACAAGTTTTGAAATAGTTGGGGGCTAAGAGAGAGGGTAGAAATTGTCTTTAGTTGGACTTGAAAAGAAATTGGAAATGTACAATCTGGGGAAGCAGAGGTCTTTATGACAGAAATATTCAAAGACTAGGATAGAAAAGGCATTGTTTTGGAGTAAAACGAGACACCACAGTTTACAAAACCAAATTAAAGAAAAATTTAAAACTAGAAAAACTTAACAGTGATGTATATGTGCCAAAGACTGGAATTTCCACTTGTTTCAATCTTTAAAACAGAAAAAAATATAGGCAACTTACGTTAACACAGCCTATAATCCAGCATTTTCTCCTCTAACTGTATCTTTTTTTAATTTTTATTTTACTTAAAGTTCTGGGATACATGTGCAGAACGTGCAGGTTTGTTATATAGGTATGCATGTGCCATGGTGGTTTGCTGTGCCTATCAACCCGTCATCTAGGTTTTAAGCCCTGCATTCATCAGGTATTTGTTCTAATGCTCTCCATCCTTTTGCCCCCCACCCCGCAAAAGGCCCTGGTATGTGATGTTCCCCTCCTTGTGTCCATGTGCTCTCATTGTTCAACTCCCACTTATGAGTGAGAACATGTGGTGTTTGATTTTCTGTTCCAGTGTTAGTTTGCTGAGAATGATGGCTTTCAGCTTCATCCATGTCCCTGCAAAAGACATGAACTCATTCTATTTTATGGCTGCATAGTATTCCATGGTGTATATGTGCCACATTTTCTTTATCTAGTCTATCATTGATGGGCATTTGGGTTGGTTCCAAGTCTTTGCTATTGTAAATAGTGCTGCAAAAACATATGTGTACATGTGCCGTTATAGAAGAATAATTCACAATCCTTTGGGTATATACCCAGTAATGGAATTGCTGGGTCAAATGGTATTTCTGTTTCTAGACCCTTGAGGAATCATCATACTATCTTCCACAATGGTTGAACTAACTTACACTCCCATCAACAGTGTGAAAGCGTTCCTATTTCTCCTCTCCAGCATCTGTTGTTTCCTGACTTTTTAATAATCACCATTGTAACTGGCGTGAGATGGTGTCTCATTGTGGTTTTAATTTGCATTTCTCTAATGATCAGTGATGATGAGCTTTTGTTTCGTATGATTGTTGGCAGCATAAATGTCCAACTCCATCAAAAAGTGGGCCAAGGATATGAACAGACACTTCTCAAACTGCATCTTAAAAAAACTTTTGCACAATGCAGCAGGTGGCATGCACAAGAATGTTCACAGCCCAATGTTAAGGGTAGCGAAAGAAAAAATATTGGAAACAACCCAAATATATATCAACAAGAGAACAGATAAATATGTTGTGGTGTGCCCATGCAATGGAATACTCTATATCAGAGAAAAGTTAATAAAACTACAGCTACCACGTGAAGAAGGGTGACTTTAAGAAACATGATGCGTGGGAAAATCAAGTTGCAGGCAACATAAGCAATATAGTACCATTTTAAATATTCAAAAACAAAAGAGAAACAATGCATTTCTTAGTGTTACTATCTGTCAGAATTTTTCAAAGGAACAGTACCAATAGGATATATGGTCATGTGCCATATAATAACATTTTTTCAATGACATACCACATATAGATTGTTGGTCCCATAAGATTATAATGGAGCTGAAAAATTCATATCACCTACTGACATTGTAGCCATCATAACACCATAGTGCAAGGAGTTATTCATTATTCACATGTTTGTAGTGATGTTGGTGTAAACAAACCTGCTGCACTGCCAGTTGCCTAACAGTCTAATACATACAATTATGTACAGTACATGATAGTTGATAATGATCATAAATGACTATATTACTAATTTATATATCTACTACTTTATACTTTGTATCATTATTTTGGAGTACACACCTTGTAATTATTTAAAAAAAAAGGTTTACTGTAAAACAGCCTCAAACAGTTCCTTCAGGAGGTTTTCCAGAAGAAGACATTGTTACCATAGGAGATGACAGCTCCCTGAGTATCATTTCCCCTGAAAACCTTCCAGTAGGACAAGATGTGGAGGTAGAAGACAGTGATATTTGAAGATCCTGATCCTGTGTAGACCTAGACTAATGTATGTGTTTGTGTCTTAGTTTCTAACAAAAAAGTTTAAAAAGTAAAAAATAAAATAAAATTTAAAAATAGAAAAGTTTATAGAAAAAGGATACAAAGAAAGACAATATTTTTGTATAGCTGTACAATGTATTTGTTTTCAGCTAAGTGTTACAAACAGTCAGAAAGTGAAAACATTTAAAAGTTTCACCATGAAATACTATACAGCCATAAAAATGATGAGTTCATGTCCTTTGCAGGGACATGGATGAAACTGGAAACTATCATTCTCAGCAATGTAACACAAGAAGAGAAAACCAAACACCACATGTTCTCACTCATAAGTGGGAGTTGAACAATGAGAACACATGGACACAGGGAGGGGAACACACCAGGGCCTGTTAGGGGGTGAGAGGTTGGGAGAGGGATAGCATTAGGAGAAATACCTAATGTAAATGATGAGTTGATGGGTGCAGCAAACCAACATGGTGAAATATACCTATGTAACAAACCCGCATGTTCTGCACATGTACCCCAGAACTTAAAGTATATTTTTAAAAAAGTTAGAAAAAAAGTTGCAGTAAGCTAAGAGGAAAGAATAATTTTAATGAATTTAGTACAGGCTAAGTTTTCAGTGTTTATAAAGTCTACGGTAGTGTACAGTAATGTCTTAGGCCTTCACATTCACTCACTACTCACTCAACCTCCCAGAACAATTTCCAGTCTCTTAAGCTCCATTCACGGTGAGTGCCCTATATAGGTGTACCATTTTTTATTCTTTATGTTGTATTTTTGATGTGGTTTTTCTATGTTTAGATATCATTGGATGCAGAAATATTTATGACTGTATTACAGTTGCCTACAGTATTCAGTACAGTAACATGCTACATAAGCTTATATTCTAGAAGCAATAAGCTATAGCATACAGCCTAGGTATGTAGTAGGCTATACCTTCTAGGTTTGTGTTGGTACACTCCCTGATGTTTGCATAATGACTAAAATCACCTAACGATGCATTTCTCAGAATGTATCCCTGTCCTTAAGCGATGCATGACTGTATATAGATATATATGAGAATACTTCTTTTATGTGTTCATATTATGACATATTTTATATATTTTATTTGTAGCATGTTAATATTATTGTATGATTTTGCTCACACAGTTAGGGAATCCAAGAGATCACACAATCTGCCATCTGGAAACTGGAGAACCAGGAAAGCCAGTGGCGTAATTCAGTCTAAGTTCAGAAGCCTGGGAAATGGGGTGTTAATGGGGCAAGGAGCACCAATGTCAGAGGGTGGAAGATGGATGTCAGCTCAAGCAGGGAAGGCAAATGTGCCCTTCTTCTGCCTCTTCGTTTCAGTCTTTCAAAGGATTGGTCATTTCCACCCACACTGGTGAGGTAATTTAATTTTACTCAGTCTGCCAATCGAAATGCTAATCTCTTTCAGAAACACCCTCACAGACACATCCAGAAATAATATTTTGCCAGCTATATGGATACCTGTTATCCCAGTCAAGTTGAAACTTAAAATTAACCATCAGAGGGATATACACGAATCTAGTAGAATAGAAAGAGGATGATTTTAAAAATTAGGTTAGTGTGATCTCTTGGGTGGATGTATGGGATGCAGAAGAAGTAAGAAGGATGCTTCAACAATATTGATACTGTCATGCTCCTTAAGTTGCATGATCAGTTCACAGGTGTTCATCTTATTGTTATGTTTTATAATTTACATATATGTTGCATATATCCTTTTGAAGGTACCAAAAACTTTAGACTTTTAAAATTAGAATAAAAATCAAGTAGCTCCATTATATAGGTTAGACCCAAAGTCTCTGCTATAAAATATGTGGGAAAAAAAGCAAATCTCAAAATGTAAGAGTGTAAAATGGTCAGTTTAGGATAGTAGGTAAAATTTCCATATAAACTGCAGGTGCTATTTATGATGATCACTGAATAATATTCATAGACTAATGAAACTTGCTCCTCTTCGAGGACAAGGCAAAAATTATAAGTGGAATTCAAAAATATTAGAAAACTCAAAACAAATCGATCAGTGACATGTTTTTAAAGGATTCTGGTTTGTTGGTATTACAGCTCTAACCCCTGTGACAGACATTAACCATCATTATGGCAATTTGTGTAGACAGTAACTGGAAAGGTCTGGAATGACCATAGCTCCCTACTGAGTGTGGAACTTTCCCTTGAGTCAAATGAGGCCTGTAATAGACTCCGACACATAATCACTCGGTAAATATTTATTGTATGAAGGGGAGCAAGTGAAAGTTGCAACTCTTTTGGCTATTTCCTCCCACCTCTTACCCAGTGCAGTAGAGAAACCTTCTGGTAGGCTACCTGTGTGAATTGTAGCCTATCGACATAGTCTACCTATGTGAATTATAAACTTTACTCTGGAAAGCCAGCTAAAGCAGCCCAAATAGTTCAACTCCTTGTTCAGCATTTCCCTCAAACTTCGCTCCCAGGCAGCCAAGGGCCGCAGGGGAATGAAAAACATTCTTCTCCAGCCTGAGCCCCCAGGAGAAGGAGAAAAAATGCAACATACACTTTGGCAGGTAACTGCTTTCTCCTTCTTCTCAAAAAGCAAGGAGGCGATGCATGAAGCTAATAGAGTATCCCTGTGTACTATCCCCTAACTAGTATTTTTTTTTAACTGTGGCAATATACACATAACATAAAATTTACTTTATATTATTTACACTGAATGCGACAGTCAGTGACTTAAGTACATTTATGCTGTTCAACTATCACTAGAGTTTTTTCATTTCCCAAACGGAAACTCTGTATAACTCCCCATTTCTCCCTCCCCCCACCCCCTGGCACCACCATTCTACTTTCTATCTCTAAGAATTTGACTACTCTAGGTATCTCATATAAGCAGAACCATACAATATTTGCCCTTTTCTGACTGGCTTATTAAATCTGGAGTAAGGTCCTCAAGGTTCATCCATGTCATAGTATGTGTCAGAATTTTCTCCCTTTTTAAGGCTGAATTCCTTTGTGTGACTATATGGCATTTTGTTTATTTACTCAACCAGAAATAGACAGATTGGGTTGCTTCCACTTTTGGCTATTGTGAATAATACCGCTAGGAACATCTGATCAAGCCTCTGCTTTCAATTTTTTTGGGTATATACCCAGAAGTGGAATTGGTGGATCGTGTGCTAATTCTACTTCAAAAGTTCTCAGGATCTTCTGCACTGTTTTCCACAGTAGCTGCACCATTTTACACTCCCACCAGTGGTGTAGAAGGTTCCCAATTTCTTTAAATCCTCTCCAACACTTGTTACTTTTTTTTAATAACAGCCATCCTAATGGATATTTAATAAAGTTTTTTTTATTAGAATCAGTTTTCTTTCTTCTTGTAAGCCACATCACTCATGTATGCTTCAGCTAACCACCCAACCCTGCTTTTTCATCTTCATTAATCACCAGCCTTTCACGGGATAACACTTGAGCTGTCTATTGCAACCAAGTTATAATCCTGCCTACTGGAGCTTTCAAGAATGATACCACTTATGTTTGGGAATGATCCTCTGTGGGTGAAAGTACGCAAAACAACACACCCTTCATTTTCACACTGAAGAAGGCCACAACAGGCTCTATAAGGTGTGAATAAAGCCAAAGGACACTGTAATATTCTACTAAACAATTATCTGCAAACTGATGAGAAGTATCACATTAACTCTTCAGTATCAACTGTCATTTAACTTAACATGGAAATAGGTAAAACGAGACAGTTTAGAAATAGAATTGATAGTTTTTTAAAAAAAATAAACTACGGACTGGAAAGTATATATGCTTTAGATGATGTTCAGAGTGCAATAGATTCTAATGATCGATGTCAAGTCACTTATGATTTGCTTTTTTCCCAAGTGAAATAGTCACAAATCCCCAAATGAATTACTGAATGTGAACAAACTTCTTTTTTGCCTGTTGCCATTCGCTTCCCCTTCTCAGTTCTTCCTGCACACCAGCGTGTTACTAAATCAGGCACAGTGATAAGCAAGAAGCTTGCCTTCTATTGGTTTCTATCTTAAATAATTACAAACATTATCATCTAGATCCATACAGCTGGTTCTTCTGGAGAAATGTTTACAATGCTACCTTCAAATTAATAGCACTACAGAAGGAGAAGGGTAGAATAATGTCGGAGGCATTAATCAGTAACACTCCAATAA
Source organism: Colobus angolensis palliatus (assembly GCF_000951035.1). Taxonomy (NCBI): domain Eukaryota; kingdom Metazoa; phylum Chordata; class Mammalia; order Primates; family Cercopithecidae; genus Colobus; species Colobus angolensis. Next base: position 664,371 of record NW_012117577.1, on the reverse strand, counting down.
GTGGTTTATAGCATTATACGCACCTGACTTGCATTTATGATATGCGGGATACTCTTTCAACTGCTCTGTTTGAGGTTTTTGATGAACATAAGATTAATTAGAAGAGATTTTACTGCTGGTTCAAAGTATGTTGTTCCTCATCATGAATGTAATCATTGATGACTGAAATAACTCGTTTTCTAGCATAGATTATTTTATCATTACACCATATGCCCCTGGAGTTGAGGCTTCGTCAGATCCCGAAGATATGTCATTTATCACAGAACTTCACCCTGAGGTAAACTGTGAGTTGAGATTCTATCAACAATGAACGTGATGGCTTCATCATTTCATTTAAAGAGAAGTAAGCTCTGTAACTGTATATTGCTAGCTTCCTGTACTTTATGCTTCTGTAGGCACAGAACGTATTTTAAAACGTAGAATGGGGCTTTTCACACAAAACAATAACACAGAAGAATACATCTGAAAGGACTGTCATCTGCGATGACTTCCTACCATCAGTTTTAAGTCAAATGGAAAAATAGTTCTCATAAAAACGTCAGTAGGTACTCTCAAAGGCACTGAATTAGCTATTTGGGTACAGAAACGGATGTATTAAGGTATAAAAATTGAAACCCATCAAACGTGTATCAAGTAGGGGAAAATCTGCCTGCGCCTCTAGTGCCCAAACATTTAACCCTGAAGTACCATGTGTCCCCAGCCGCGGGCAAACCCAATCCTAGTTCACTTTGGCGTCTTGGAACTGACAGGGCTTCATGAGATCTTCCGTTTCCCGCCTGCGCGTCAGTGATGTTGATTGACAGCCTCTCCCCTCCCGCCGTCCCTCGCGGCCCGGCCGGGCAGGCTGTTTTGTCAGCTGCTCCGCCTAGGCCTGGCGAGGCCGCAGCCTGCCAGCCGGCTCCGGCCTCCACACCGCGGGAGCCCGCCCCGCCTCGGCCTCGCCGCCGCTCGGGCTGACACTCTGCCTCCAGGCCCGGGGAGACCTTTCCATCTGCAAATAACACTGGAGAATTCAGACTAATCGGTTCAGCTTCCCTGAGGCGAAGGGAAAAAAAAAATGTTTCTTCAAAGGAAAAGGATTAAGAGGGAAAGTGAGCAAAGGCTTGCCTGGTCTCCACTTAGGCAATCTGAAAGAGCACAGTCAATTGAACAAATGCTTCACCTAATCATGGGGAAAGTAGGGTTGGAGAGGAGCTCTGTTTTATGGGGTTTTGCTCTTGTAAGGTCACTTACGGAATCAGCTAAGGGAAACAAGTTCTGAAGACTTAGTGGAGAACATTTTCTTCACTCCACATTGAATTAGGTTGGTGCAAAAGTAATTGCTGGTTTTGCATTACTTAAAAAAAATGGCAAAAACCACAATTACTTTTGCACTAACCTAATATATCTTGCAATTTTTTCTTTTTCTCAAAAGGGCACTTTACTAGCCACAATTCTTCATCCTGCACGCACACACACACACAGGCATCTCATTGTTTATTCTGCTATTGAAGCAGTTACATAACAGGTTACCTGCAAAATGGGAGCTGGAAAAACATATATAGTTTTAATAAACATCCAGCGACATTAGAGTCTATCATGGAAGAGCTCGATATATCCAAACTGGGAAACCATGAATCAAAACTTCATTAGAGAAATATTAGTGACTATCCTGACATTTTTTTTGTTTTTCCCTTTTTGATATTAGCCAGCTCTTCCTCAAAGTCTCTAGGCTGTTTTATATGGAGTTCCCAAGCCCTCTTTCTCATGAATGATATCTGCTTGGAAATTAGGTGTCTCAGTGCAGCTGCTTGCTAATTGTAATTTAATTTGAATCTCACTTAAGAAAGCATTTTGTTTGGCGGGGGAGAAATCTTCAAGGAAAAAAATACTTTCAGGTCTTGATTTGTATAACTAACCCCTTGCACTTGGTAGGTCATTAGATCTCACTAGTTTGTAATGCAATCAGAGTCAGCATTCTGCTCTTAAGGGCTACTCGGTAATTTGCTTGTTAATATATTAGCACACAGCATTGATCAAATGGCTAATCCAATCACACGCTTGTAATTGATCTCTTATTGATCACCTAGCCTGGTGATCACTTTTGTTGGGTTCAGTCAATAGCAAATGCCAAGTAGCCTTTCACACACCTAATTAGCTTATGAAATAAACCAAACATTTTGCTTGGCCCCGAAGGCAAAGATCAATGGAAAGCTTTGGGGCTGAATTCAGATGATTTTTTCATCAACTTTTCTTCCTCTCTCTGCAGCCACTCAAGTTCACATTAACACTCTCCCTCTGTTTTGAAGACATCTGAAAAGCAGCTGCCATGGCGGAGATGCTGAAGCAGCTGTAAGCCATAAATCACAAGGGTGCGGAATTCTGGGTTGCACATTGGCATGTGGTCTGTCAGGCCAGAAAAATAGAGACATAAAAGAGCCAAAGGTCAGAGGTTTGTAGAGTTTAGAAGCCTGAACTTGTGCTATATTTTATGCAAGGAAACCTTGGCATTGGTGGGTCTTTCCAAATACACTTTGACTTTACCCTCCTGACTTGATACTTGATTAGATCTTTACTCCTCTGAAGAGACTGACTGTAGCTTCCTGCTACCTATCTTGCTACTGTTAATTTGATCGCATATCTTCTTGCCTTCATCCAGAGGACCAGTCCCTCCAAGGGTAATTGGGTTAAGTAACAGCTTTCCAGTTGCATCCAAGATTGTTAAAGTTTGAAATGAAAGCAGTATTGGAGATGGTTTGGTTGTTGCTTATCACATGACTTTAAGGAAGAACCTACTCTTATGGACCCAACCCTATTCCTCACTTTCCCTGTAGAATAGACCTCATCATAGAAACATTTGCCTAGGGCCTGAGTAATCACAGACCTGCTTGTTGATTCAGAGCAGGAAAGTAAAAGGAAAGTAAGTAGGATGGCTTTCCTGGAAATTACTGACAGCTACGCAGTTGATTTCCCAGAGCAGTATATGGTAATGACTCTCAATGATGGGAAGTTCCAAGTTCCAAAACACAACACCAGGCTGGTGGAGTGTGACCAAGTCTCTGTTGGCAAAGAAAAGTGTAGAACTGAAGCATGATCCTAAAATCAATCCCAGAATTTTCCTGTCTGAATTGCCATTTTTAGAACAAAGAATTCACCAAATGACTTTCAATTCCTTTTTAAAGAAAAGCAAATTTCGAGAAACCATAGTTGACTTATATGATTATGTCAAATTTTCCTGAGGATTTAAAACAATAGCTTTGTGGTAAAAAAATATAAGCAATCAATCAATCAATCAATCAAACAAGCAAATCCACATACTTGGCAGGGCAGACGAAGCATTATTTGTCAGGGCAAATGAACACAAGTAACCTTTCCTTAGGACTTATCTAGACAATTTCGCCAAATTTTCATCTTGCCTTGAAGATAAGATCCATTAATACAATAAAAAGCAAAGTGATCATTTAAGTTTTACTGTTTTTCAATTTTTTAAAAAAAATTCCTGTTTCAAAACCAGCTTTATAGAGTAGTTTTATTTTGGCTATTTATCTTTTTTGGTTGTCTTCATGTTAAACACACACACAAAAATATTGTTCATACCATAGTACAGATTACTTCACATTTAAAAGTACTTATGCTCATTTTTATGTGTGTGTAGAATCAAATTATTTATTTGAAAATTAAACTGGGATACAGAGAAAAGATAAGCTTACTGGAAGTGACATGACTTAGCAGAGTTGAAATAAAACAGATTTCTATTTCTAAAAGAGATCATGGAATTAGGACTATCCTTTTTCCAACCAGATTGTGAAAACTAATCTGAAGCAAAATAGAGATTGGTGATTTAGCTGGTGGGGCTCCTGTACCCCTTTTCTGGTCTGCTTCTCCTCACAAGGTTTTACCTCCAGATCTTGACTGTTCTCTGTAAAGAGCCAGGTGAATAGACAGTATTGCTTAAGTACTAGAGCCAGGCTACCTAGGTTCAAATCCCCACTCTGTCATTTACTGACTGTGATCTCAGAGTTTTTTAACTTCTCTTTGCCTCAATTTTGCCAACTGTAAAAGAGGAATAATTGTAGAATCTACCTTATAAGGTTTTTATAAGAATCAAACAAGTCATTAGGTGTAAAAAAAAAAAAAAAAACCCTTTAAACAGTGCCCAGAACTCTGTAAGCACTCCAGAAACACTGTCTATTGTGGCCATTACTCTCTGCCTAAAAATACTCTTCTGAAATTTCTTCAACTCCTTGTGTTACTCACCTCAGGACCTCCTCGAGGTCCAACAGGGTTTTAAATGTTCTGATAGTTTATTTCAGAAACTTCGTTTTAAGCAGTAGGCCACAGAAGAAAGAAGTCTTAATACTTTTGCAGCAGGTAACAGTTCAATGTGTTATTCTTTCCAGGGTTGTTTACATTTAAAAAGAAGCTGCTGACAGGCAGTAGTGAAATCCCTGTACATTCTCAAACTTAACAGTTATGATTTGAAGTATTCAAACTCTGATCTCAAACACTGCCTATTGTCAGGGCTCAAATTTGACATCAGTGCACTGGGGGGCTGGTGTCAGAGAACTACTGGAGAACTTAGCACCTTGTAATTCTCCTTCACCTTAATTCTGAAGTGCCATGAAAGATGGCCAGCCATGGGAGACACTGTTGGGAGTTAAGAAAAAGTGAGAGATGTTAGAAAGGGATGGATTTTCACTCCTACAAAAATAATCTGTGGGAAGGATTACTGTACTTTATCCCAGACTGGGGCAACCAGGTGAAGACAACCTTGTGAGCTTGCCATTCAGGTATTACTCATTAAAGGAGTCATAGGTTATTCCACACTGAAATCAATATGTACGTAAGCAAGTCAAAATAGAATTACTAGACTTGTTAGCAATTTATTTTAATCAATGTAACTAAAGGGCATAAATTACATAATTTTCTTCTTTGGGGATCTGTAAAATTAGGACAGAGCTCTACTTTCGGGAGCATTGCATAGCTAGGACACACTTGAATGGTCAATTTCCGGAATTTTTTTTTCTCTTATACTGTAATTCCATGATTCCATCATTTCAAGGTTTTGTTTTACCAATTTTTCATTCACTGCACTGGTGAATTCAAGCTAGAAAACAAACAAACAAACAAACAAAAAATACTATCTTTTACAGCTATTTACAATATTTCATCACCCAGTAACCAGCAATAAGTAAATTTATAAGAGTTTTTCATCTTGTAAAATAATCACAGCCTACCTACCACTGGAAACAATTGTTGATCCTTTGGTAAATTACATATTATTTCCCTCACATGTAAATAGCATTTCCATAGACTACAAGCTTCTAAAGTATACAAACGAACTTCGAGTTATGTGTAAAAATGTTAACAAGATTTAGTGAACTTATCAGAGCTAGCAGGATTGTGAAAATCTGTTTTTCTTATCTGTAGAATCAAGTATGTTGTGGGTTCTCAACTGTTATTTTAAACGTAAAATAAATATACTGAATGTTTGTTTTTTCCAAGTTAGAGTAAGATTTTTTAAAAATATAACTACTGAAAATTTTTAATTAATTTGGTTAGATACAAATTAGGGCAATTACTTAAGTATACGCAACTCTACGGAGAGACTTGAAAAGGGTGTACATTTAAAAAACATTAATAAAGATTTGGAATCAAAATGCCAAAAATGACTACATTTTGTATAAATATTCCTTATGAAATGACATAATTGGCAGATGTTAAGTGAATATATTCAACCTATTTAAGGCTATATTGAATAAAGTATATACTATATTGAATAAAGTAATGATTAGACGAATGTATGAAATAAACAGATACCAGTTGTCCAATGTTAATTCCAATCATTTTGAAAAATCAAAAATATGAATATTTTTCTCCTCCATAAATATAAATGAAAGTAAATTATGAGATTTATGTGTATATTAACAATTATAAAGTACTTCAATATCTAGGTTTTTATCTTTTGTTTTTTTTTTTTTTTTGAGGAGCCGATTTGTTTTTGTTTCATTTTTTAGTGAGTTAATTTTGGAGGCTAAAGGATGAAAGCCCATTTTAAACTATTAATTAAAGTGCAGAAATAAACTTTAAAATATTTTAAAAATTAAGTGTAAAGCATATGTATTCATTTTAGTGAAACCATAATTGTGAGCAATCTGCCGTTGTGTATTTAGTTAGATTAAAGTGAATGCTTTTAAAGCAATAAAAACTGGCTTTTAAATGGACAGAACATGACTTTGAGGTTTAGATGAACCATCTCTTTGCAGACTTCTTCTATTCAATGAAATTCAAATACGCTTTCTAAATGAACCCATTGCAAAGGATGGTTCATGAATTATAACATTATTTTGTGATTATTTAAGTATAATATGCTAACAAGGAGCTAACCGGTAAATTCCAGGTTCCTGCTGTGATACTATATTTCAAATATACTTTCAATTTCTAAGAAAGAAATGAAGACTTTTTCTGAAATCAGGCTGCAAACATGCTTTTATTCATCTATAATTTTTGGTTTTAGAGAGTATACATTTTAACCAAAAAGAACGTGACACATAACATCAGGTTTGCCAGAACTAAAGTTCATAAAAGTGACACATGATCTGGTGGCACTCTCTGGAAAAGTGATTTGGCAATGAGGTCAGAGTGCTTATTGTAGGAGCCTTGGAAGGTGACCTTTGTTCTTCGACCTTCCACTATGAAGAGGATGGCTAAAGAGAGAGACCTAATAACTAACAACAAGACTTTTCCTATTTCCCCCTGTCCTGCCAATTTAGAAGAAAGAGAGGGAAGGAGGAAATGAGGGAAAAACAGGCAGACAGTCTAATTAGGTGCAAACCTCCATCATCAGTCACTTCATGGTAGAAAGCCATTAAAGCAACCATGCAGGTTACTAAGGAATTTTTCAAATCTCAGATAGGAATTTGAGATTCATATTCTTGAGTCAAGAAACCAACCTGTCTTATGTTTACAGATGTATTCATCAAACCTAACTGAAGTTATGTTTACTGTCCATGAAATAACTATTACATTTGCTAAATCACACAAAACATTTTATGCACCCCCATCCAGAGCTACCCAGCTACAGCAGTTTTTCCTGTGCTACATTTAAACTCTCTTTACAAAAGGAAGAGGGAGTTGGCAAGGAAATAATTTGATTGTGTGGTATTTACCCAAAGGAAAGCAATTTTCAAAGTATGTATTGAGATCCATAAACAGTAAAAGTTAAGGTAGGAGTACTAATGATAGCTAATACTTACTCAGCACCCGTGGGGTGCCAGGCATTGTACTAGGATGTTTGCATGAATTAACTCACTCCTCCCAACATTTCTTTGAGGTAGTTAATATTATTTATTTATTTATTTATTTATTACAGATGATGAAATTGGGACTTAGAAAAGATAAAGAGCTTGCCCCAGATCAAATAGTACCTAAAGAAGCTAGAATTTGAGCCCAAACAAGAAAGGACTCAAAGGCAGGCAGGCAGTAGTGAGCCCATGGGCCATCAATTTGCACACCCCTTTCCAGGAACTACATTTAGATAATGCATCCAGACCACCTCAGCCATCAACAATTGCATTCCATTCCATATACTATGTTTGCAGATTACTTTTTGAAAAAGTTTGTTCCAAGACTGAACCAAAAGGACTTTTGCATTAGATCTGAATTAACCAGACTGTTGACTTAATCAGAAAACCCACTTCCTCATACATTCCTCCTCAACAAGACTTGGCTGCTTCATAACTCAATAGAGCAGCCACAAATCACAATAGATTCACAAAAGAACTCAATAGAACAATTACAAATTGGGAAAATTACTTTATGTAATTGGAATATTTTAAAAGTTCTTAGTGTAAAGTTTCAGCAGATAAAGTATAATTTCCTTAGCTAAAATTTAACTGCCACATAGTCTGCACTTACATAAAACAGGTCAAAATGCTTGGTAAATACAGCACTGATAAATATGGGTGGAAGAAAATATCACCGGCATCTCCCACACCATGCTGGGACATCAGTTCTATGCCAGTTTTAGAGCAAAGGGGTCACTGGGGCTGCCCCTTAGGGTACCTTCTGTCATGTAGAAGTCATTATCTATGAAATCAAGTGCAGTTGAAATCAGGACATAAACAGTTTTCCCTTTCTGAGACAAAAGGTCAAAGATGGCTATACATTTGGAAGATAGGAGCAATAGAAGGATCACACAATTACATTTTTTGTATTTTTGATATTTTATATTTAATATTTAAAAACAGTTTTTACATATTTCACAGCAGGAATTTTCAGTTTGTAAATTGGAAAATGCTAGAAAGCTGAGCCCCACTCAATAACAAGACAACTACAATCAAAGCAGGTGTTTGTAGGCGTCAAGGTCAAGCTTAGCGGGGACAGCCGAGGGCAGCCCAGAGGTCCTTCTCATAGTACTACCTTCTCATAGTACTACCTTCTCATAGTACTACCCTGTCTTGAGCAAAGCCCCTTCTGGGACCATCAGCAGGATTTGGCTAACAGAGGGCAAATTTCATGCTGGCTTGAGCCTAATGCCTCTTTGTTTTTACTGCATTTTTATTTACAAAGGGAATTGTGCAAATTGTGCAAAAAATACAGAGTAAGATTTCAAAGTTTTGGGGTGCAATGTGGGTTTGGCTACAAATTTTCAGAGGAACATAAAACCAAAAATGCCATCTGTGGCCTTACTCTGAGTAATTTCAGAAGAAAATAAGCCCTTTTGGAAATGTATGCTCCCACATTTCTGATGTAGGTTGGAATCTACTGGTGGTTGCAGTGCTGGAGATACGGATTTACAATATGCATTGGAATTAGGCAAACCTGAGTTCACGTCAGACTTCTGCTATTTATTATTTATGTAGCCTGAGAGAAGCCCCTTAATTTCTCGATTCTTTAATTTCCTCCACCTTACAATGAACATAATGAGAGTGCTTACCCCATAGAAGAGGAATTATTAAATGAGACAAATTACAGAAGACACTTTCTGCAGTGCCTACCATGTAGTAAGTGTTCAGTAAATGCCAAATTATTGTTGTAAGTCTTAAAAGATTTACAATTTGGTTGAACCTCACTAAGATTCCAAAGAGTTCTCTCTCTCTTTCTCTCTTGCCTCCTGCCGGCTGCATTGGAGCTCCCTTCTTTGCCACCATGTTTGGAATTTGGTAACACCAATTCCAAAATCCTTTATAAAAGGATGCACAAGTGATTCTGGGAAGCTAAATGACAGTCCCATCAGAATTGGCATGTTCCCTGAGAAAATGCAAAGACTAAAACATAACAGATTTGAGGAAATCATACAATGGAATTTGAATTCTTAGTGGATCTAGCCTTTCCAAATATTTTCATAGGATATGTTCAAAATGACTTGGAAAAAAAGTAAAAACAAAATTAAGAAAGCTAAAGGAATTGATAATATGTGCCATTCAGAGAAAATCTTCTTCACTTTGGGACATTTTAAATGATCACGTGAAAAGATTTTTGGATCTTACATTAAATTATTGCTTACTAATTTGCAAGATAAAAGAGAATTGGGATGGAAATACAATTTTCTATTGAGTGAAAATGAATACAAATTAAAGTGTTACATTCTTAGGTTAGAAAATGTGCTTGACTTCAAAGAGTTATGGGATTCACTCATATTCCTACATTTACTTAATGAAATGTAACATGCTACTGAAACATTGCTTTCTACCAATGCTTTATGCCAGAGTCTGAGAAATGCTGAGGATTAATAGCAGAGAAAAATGCTCCTCTGTTTGGCTGAATAAACATTACACAAACACTAAACTCTGTGTGGGATCATTAGTTTTTTTCATCACACTATTTCTAGAATTGAAAAATCACAAATCCTTCTCCAGCTTAGTTCTTTTTTGCAACAAAAGCATTACTCACACCAGCTAAAATGTATTCTTTAGGATTCTGACATCTCCGGAATGTCAAACAGGTTCAGTAGACACCAAATACAGATTCTCTCTTTCATGTGGAAAGGTTAAGTAAGAAAAGGCTTCATGTGAGGAAACTGCCGCATCATTCACAGTTATTTTAACTTAATCTGAGTGTGCTTCAATTTACATATAAACTGGAATGTAGTCTCTGAAAAAAGAAAATCTATTTCAAGGAAATCAACCTTTGGAGTAAATAAAACTGACCGTATAAAAAAGTGATGAACATTTTAAGACTATATATGCATTTGAGAGAAGCCAGAATAACCATAATGTAAGATCAGCCTTATTTTAACATGAACTATCCATGAAAACATTATGCATATATTCTTTGACTTAAACAATTGGTTCTATAGCCTTCTGAAATTTTGAAAGACTTATGGTCTTTAATATGCTATAGCTTTTAACCAGATAAGCATATTTTTCTGGGAGATATTCTTTTCACAGAATATAAATTAACCACAGATATGACAAAATGGCCAAAGCTGGCAGGAAGAGGAGAGAGCTGGATGATATTAAGAAATTAAATGAATAAAATATGGTGAACTTTTATCAACAAATATTTAACCATGGAATTGTTTTTATTGTAACCTTAAAAGAAGAGAATATGATTGATAAGTAATATTTGCATATCTGCTCCTTGTTAATTATAATTATTCTTAATCTTATTGACTTACAAGAATAAACATAATACAATGGTTTTCCTGCAGCTCCTCAATAAATGATTGTAGTAACTTTGCTTAAAAGTTTAACTCAGACCCTAATTCTTTCAGTCCCCTTAGGAAATTATTTAACAAGTGTATTTAATTTAAACTTTAGTGCACTAACGTTTTTAAAGTAAATTTTAAACTTATGCTGATTAACCTTAATGTCTAAGTCCAGAGAAGCACTACAGTTAATACTTAGCGCATAAATCTGTGGAAGGAGAAGAGCTTTTTGTTTGTTTGTTTGTCTGTTTTGCCCCTTTGTCCTTTCACAAGGTCTGAAGTAAGCTTCAGATTCAGATTAATTTGTCATCTCCTTTCATGAATCTTTCACAAATGATACCTATATGGTACCTTCCAATGTTTCCCCTGAGATTTCTTTTTTTTTTTTTTTTTTTTAAAGACAGGGTCTTGCTTTTGTGGCTCAGGCTGGAGTGCGGTGGCGTGATCTCAGCTCACTGCAACCTCCGCCTCTCGGGTTCAAGAGATTCTCCTGCCTCAGCCTCCTGAGTAGCTGGGATTACAGGCGCCCGTCACCATGCCTGGCTAATTTTTTGACTTTTAGTAGAGACGGGATTTTGTCATGTTGGCCAGGCCAGTCTCAGACTCCTGACCACAGGTGATCCGCCTGCCTCGGACGCCCAAAGTGCTGGGATTATAGGCGTGAGCCACAGCGCCTGAATGAGATTTTTTTATGTCTGAAATTTCATTATTAAAACTTTATATTTTGTCTGTATTTTCAGATGACTTTATTGTCTATGTAGAAAATTCTAAGGAATCTACCAAAAAGCTACTAAAACTAATAAGTGAGTCTAGTAAATTTGCACAATCCAAGGTCAATATAAAACTCAATTATAATTCTATATATTGGCAATGAACAGTTGAAAATTGGAACAAAGAAACTATACCATTAATGGTGACATAAAAATACATGAACTACATAGGGAATATTTTAAATATGTACGTGACCTATACACTGAAAAACTATAAAACATTGCTGACAGAAACTAGAGAACAGCTAATTAAGTGAAAAGTATACTGAGTTCACATTGGAAGCTCAATATTGTTAAGATGTCATTTCTCCCAGGATTGCTATACAAATTCAATATATTCTCAGTCAAAATCCTTATGAGTCCTGGGGTAAAAATTAGCAAGAAAATTATATAATTTATGTTGAAATCCAAAGGACTTAGAGCAGCATAAATAAATTTGGGGTGGGGTGACTAAGTTGGAGAACTTCCATTATCTGATTTCGAGAATTACTATAGTAAACAAGCTAATGTGGTATTAGTATAAGGGAAAGTATATAGATCAATAGAACAGAATAGAGAATCCAGAAATAAATTGAGACAATATGGTAAATAGGTTATTGACAAAAATGTCAATATGAATAGAGAAATCATAGCATTTTCAAAAATGATGCTAGAACAATTTGGTATACAAAAATAATGTATCTCATACCATAAATAAAAATTATTTCAAAATGCATCAGCAAAACTGTAAGACTTTGAGAAGGGAAGTACAGAACAAAATCTTTGTGACTTCAGGTTAGGCAAAGATTTCTTAGATGGAACATAGAAAGCATGAATCAAAAATGAAAAAATGAAATAAATTGGATTTCATAAATATTATCATTTTCTGTTCTTCCAAAGACACTATTAAGAAAATGAAAAGGCAAGTCACAAACAAGGAGAAAATATTTGCAACTCATATACTTGATAAGGGATATATAATTCAGAATATATAAAGCAATTTGTAATGCAGCCACAAGAAAACAACTTGATTTTTTAATGGGTAAAGTATTTGAACAGACAGTTGACCAAAGAAGGAAGACATACAGATGACAAACAAATGCATGAAAAGATGCTCAACATCATTAGTCACTGGGGATATGCACATTAAAATGAGAATGAAATACCACTACACATCTATTAGAATGGCTAAATTTAAAAAATATAAAGAAGAAGATGAAGAAAAGAAGATACCAAGGTCTGTTGTGGATGTTGAGAACTTGAACTCTCACATATTGGTGGTGGGAATAAAAAATGGTATGGCTACTCTAGAAGATAGTTTGGCATTTTTTATTAAGTTAAACACACACTTATGTGGTCTAGTCATTACATTCCTAGGTATTTAGCTAAGAGAAATGAAAACATATATTCATACACATATTGTACACAAATTTTCAAAACAGCTTTATTTTGTAAGAGCCAAAAACTGGAAACAACCCAAATGTCCAACAAGAGGTTGTGACATATTCATACAGTAAGATAATACTAAACAATCAAAAGGAATGGGCATACAAAACCTTGGATGAATCCCATTAATATTATGCAGAGCAAAAGAAATCAGACACAAAAGATTTAACCTAGATTACTCCGTTCTTATAAAATTCTAGAAAAGGCAAAACTAAATTATGGTGCACTTTACAAAATGAAGATAAGCACATAATTGTAACAGTGCAAATGAATATCTTGTTCTCTACTGGAGTTATACTAGGTGCTGTGACAGATAATCCCTAAAATTTCAGTGCTGTAGCATACCAAAAGTCACTTCTCCCTCACTCAAAGTCCAAAGCAGGTTGCCAAAGGATTTTCCTTCTACTCCACAACTCAGAGGCACGGGCTGTCTCCATCTTGGATGGATCACAATATGTAGTTTTCAAGGTTTCTGGAGTTGAGGTAGCAGCAGAGGAAGTACACCAGCTCTTAACCACCTTGGCCCAGAAATCCCATGTGTCACTTCGATTCATAGTCCATCGGTCAGCCCTAGTCATCTGGCCCTGACCTAACTCCAAAGGAGGTTGGGGAACTTAGGGGAGAAAATGGAATTTTTAGTGAGCACTGAATGAGCCACATACATTTTAACAACTTCAAGGTATGGATAAAGGATGAAGGAAGTTTAAAGCCTGAGGTGATTTTTAAAAGATGCTCTACATATTAGACTGGAAAGGAAGGAGAGTGGATAGCTGTTCACTGAAGACAAATATTTCAAAATTTTCCTTGGGTAGACCAATCCCCTTCTGCTGGTCACTTAGCATCTGTCCATCTATTTTTGGATGAAATATTGACTATCTCCCTGCTGTCTTCTCATCTCTAACATGGTAATAACTCATTATTTGACTGATATATTAGGGCAAATATACTAGTAGTGCCACAGCAATAAAAATATTGTAAACTTCACCATAATACTGGAGTCGGAAAAATCTAATCATGTAAAATTTGGTGTTATTAATGTAAGATTAAAGAACTGATCGGGATAAACCTGCTGTTGAGAATAGGATTCAATTACAAGCTGCATCACAGGCAAATTTAGGTTATTACAAGATGCTTTATCGTAGGTATTCTTTTTGTGTAAATGCAATGATTATCACCATTAATTTTTGTGAGAAGAAAGCTAGCTTATGAAAGATCATTTTCTAATATTTTTTAATATATTTACTTAGAACAAACTATGAGGTGCCATAATACAATACTAACTATGCAAAATTTAATTGAAATGATTAATTCTCAATAAGCTTAGTGTTTCAATCAACAACATTTGTTGTGTCCCTAATAAAGGGAAAGCATCATGAGAAATGTTCATGTGTTATCTCATTTAGGCTCTACAACTCTAGGCATTACTCTCTCTCTCTCTCTGTTTGTTACAACTGAAATTGGAGGCTCAAGGAAATTATTTGTCAGTAGGTGAGAAATAACAGAAAAAATTTGAAATGAGGTCTTCTGACACTGACATTTCTTCTGCTACAACTCTAGCTAGCTTCAGCTGAGGTCACAGAAAAGTATTTTATTTAATAACCTTTTTGACATTATTACTGTGCTTTAACTTTTTTGCTAGACTTATTTGTAAATATCGATTACTAATAGTAGCAAGGCAGCTAAAGAAAATGCAATGCCATATCTTGAAACAGATGTTTAATGTAAGGCACATTCCTCATAAAGCAGATATCTTGCACCCATTTGTGGAGGATGAAATCAGAGAATTTAAGTGACTGCTTTAAGGTGACATTTTTTACTACTGAGCTACTATTTGACTCAATCTGTCTGATCCAGTTCCATTTCACAGTACCCAGCACCTCTCTATTTGCAGCTGAAGAGAAATCCCATAAATGTTTCACATAAGTATGTGATAGAATTAGCACTGAAATAAGTTAAATTTTACAAAAACACAATTGACTATTATAAAACAACTGGCAGTCTTATGCAAAAATTTCTATAACATTCATTTCTCACACCACTATATTGGAATAGGACACAAACAAAAAAATAATGTGAATCAGAGAAAAACTATTCTTAATCAATCAACTGTAAATCACAATGTTTATTATAAATTATTATGATAAAAAGAAAGCTATCTTTAATAGATGAATATTAGTAAAATATTCTATTAGCATTCATCAAACGATCCTAAAACATGTAAGGGCATAGGTGTTTTACAAAAGAATATCAGTCAGAGATGAGGTTATCCACAAGCAATTGACTTCTCTTCATGTCAGACTGACCTGGCCTTAGCTATAATTTCTGATGAAGAAGCTACAATCACACCCAGTCATTTAGGTATTTGGCAATCCTGTCCAGTCGCTAAGGAAAGTCAAGGTATTTGGATGAACATTTGGCAGGGAGTCTCAGAGAAATGTATTTCTGACACTTGCATCCTGACACTTGCTCCATAGCCCATGAAGAGTCTTTATTATCTTAGGCTGCAAGGTCAACTCCAGAATTTACATGCAGTGGGGCGTGGGGCCTAGGGGCAAGAGATCTTGATCTGCTATATTGGCTTTTGCCTATACTTCACATTAGATTGAGGAAGTGTCAATTGTCCCCATCAAAGGAAAAGAGGAGTTGGGGACCAAGACTTGTAGAAATAATGAAAGGAGCAGGGTAAGTTTTCTAATGAGAGAACAATTATTTTGCATCTAAGACGGGAGGTCACCCCTGCACACACACACAGACACACACACACACACACACCAGGTTTTGCGACACTCCAGTATCCAGTATTGTGATACTCCAGCAACTAAGTCCGTGCCCTCTGAGGGCACTGGTTGGAGCTGCCGAAACCTTGTGCCTGGGAGCCATACGCAGCTTATGAGAAATCAAGAGACCACCCATGGAGAGTAGCCTGGACAAAGGATAATTCAGCAGATACCATTGTGAAAAGATGAATCCACACCAGATTCCTGCCCCCGCCCTTCTCTTTCTCCTGGCCTGGGAGATATCACACCACCTGGAATTTAAAATAACTCTGAGAGCAAGAGATATTTTGCTTGAGTAGATTGAGATATTTTGCCACGGAGCAGAGGATCATCATGGAAATTTTTAAAATATGATTTTTAAAAAATGTTAGTTTTCATGCACATCTGAATTTGCAGAGTGAGTTTTGTTCCCCCATACCTGTGCTAACCTAATGGCTAGACAAATGGAGTCAAAACTGCTGAGTTCTGTCTACTTCTGTCACATTCCCGTGAATAGTGCTGATGTGCTCACTTATTCCTTTGCCATTCTTGTAAATCCCACTCACCACAGCTCCATTATTTACATTCTATGTGGCTGAAAATTAGTCAATCTCTCTGGATCTCAGTTTTGTTATATGAAAAACATAAATAGTATGACATTTCTGATCATCCTAAAAATCAAATGCTAATGTTAACACTGTTTTCAGCTTTAAGCTGGCCCTACCTGTTCATATACTATGAACTCACTTCCAGAAAAGCAAGTTCAGACCTCCACTATGATTTCAAGAACTCATTCTAAACTTTACCTTAAGCCTCAGTCTTAACTTATTTGCTCTCATCCTGCCTTTGCTCCAATCTCATCCCCATCAGATCTCAAACTCTCCATCTCTGACCCTGTCCTCAATCCTACCTTTAGCACTGTGGAATTCATGTTTATACAACATCTTCCAGCGCATGACCTGTGACATTTCCTATGGACTTTGACTTGACTGTATGTCCTACTCTAGAAGTCTTATTCTACCCTGGGTATAGCATTCCCTCCTCCAAGCTCAGCTCTACTGAATGCAAATCTTCACTCTGGCAGTTCATCAAATGTCTAGTCTGACCAGTCCTGATCTCAATGTAAATGGTGAAGCTGGACAGAAGAAAGCGGAGGGAAAAGTTCTTTGAAAAGTTTTAAATATGAAGTTATCCCATTAGTGGTCACGGTTTCTCTTGCCAACATCCAGTGCCTAAAAAGAGCATATTGCCTGCTCCTTCCTTTGCCATCCTGAAATCGTCTGACTGCCACCTCATCGGATCCTCCCCTAGTCTGCCTGTTCGCAATCAAGTCTCCATAGAGTATCCCAGAAAGCCCCCAAATGATTTTAAGCTTGTACATTTTATGAGTGACAGCATTTGGTAGAAAATGGCCATAGAGTCAGATTAAGTTCAAATATCTCCATAATTTACCAGTTATGAGCTGTGGTTTCCTCATCTAGCAAACAGACGATGATGTCGTACACAGTGCTGCTCAGAAAATTCACATATAGAAAACACCTAGTGCAGTGCACGGTATGTACTAGGCACTCAATATTAGCTTTTCATTACTCCCACCTTTCCTTACTTTGTCCTAACAGTTGGGTTACTTTTTTCCAGGAGGGCTCACTCAGGAACACTCTACTTTGGAGTAAACAGAACTGGATGGGTCACTTCAGTGGGAAGATAAGGGCAGCCACATCTCAATGCTCAACTATACCCCTATTATCAATTCACTACTCTGTCTGTGATGTTGCCTCCTGGGTTACTGACTGGGGTGTCATGGGATGCCAGTTATAAAGACCAGATACCACCAGGTCCACTCAAGGCTCCAACTCTGGAATACTTACTTGAGAAATAAGTAATCACTCCAAGGAGCTCCCTATCTGTATTTTTAGCTCAGATTTATGTGCATTGTTGCATGGTCTGTAGCTTGGCCTCTTGGCATTTCTTCCAAAGTAAGCCTAAAGCCCAAGTCTAACAGGCTGTTGGGTCACTGACACACACAGAGATTAGGACAAATGGGGGTGGGTTTGATAATTTTTTGGGGTCAAGTTAACAATGCACCTGCTGAGCACCTGCAAGGTAATTCCTTGTATGTATGAGATAAAATGTAGTGGATGAAAAAAAGTAAAGGCTGGCCTATCAGCCCAAAAGAGATGAAGAGACAGCCATTGTTTTCCTGAAGATTTGAAGTGAAGCCTTCTTTCTAGTTTCTCTAGTTAGGGGCCAGGAGGTCAATGTCCCCCATCTCGTGGGGCTGGAGTGTTTACCTTCAGTAAATGCAAAGAATCACCTCGAGGTGATTATTACCACATTCTTATCATCTCCAACAGCTGCTTGCTAAATAAGGAGCAGGAACGTCTAAGGATCATAAGGAGCAAGACCATGATAGGGAAGGAATTTGAGACAGTTAGACAAGATTTTAAAATTACCTCCACACCTCTTTCAGTTAAAGAAAGAGAAAATTCTAAAATATATCCTTGGTACTCTTATTCTAAAACAGTGTGTCCAACTTTTGATTATATTTTCTTAAAATGAATTTCCAGCTTTTGAGGATGGAAATAATTCAGTATATGATGTCTGAGTCTGAGCATGTAGAAAAAAATCTCAGTGTTAACTGCCTTTAATAACATACTAATTGTAACCAAGAAATAGTGTGAAATATTGAAAAGCTCATGTAGCCATGTCTTAAAAGGTTGAAATAACCTAAATTACAAAGTGATAGAGGTCCCTATTGAGTGTAGATAATTTATGGTGTTTGTACAGGGAGAGACATTAGCCAACCACAATTCATGCTAAGCAGAATTTTGAACAAAGTCCAGATGGTGTTTCAGCAGTAAAATGCAGTTATCCTGGGACTATCTGGTGACCAACAAAATCATTGAAGTCAAGCTCACTGTTCCATATAAGAATCAAGTTCAACAGAAGCAGAAATAAGGGAAAACAGTTGCACAATATTTTTATATTGGAAATTACACAGTTATCTTTATTTTATAACCTAATTTTTATTTAATGCACAAATTATATATGTACTGCAATAAAGGAAACAAAGGAAATTCCACATTCCCATCATCTTAATACACGCACATAATTACAAGCACACATGATTCATCACAACAAAAATCAAAGCATATCTTCAATTTGTATTCTGCTTTTTTTTTTTTTACAAATTTAATTGTTAAGTAATTATTTTGTATTATCATTTTTTTGGTGACTTCAGAGCATTCTGTGTAAATTTTGTACTGTGGTATACTATTGAAGTCCCCTCTAAACTCCCCAGTTAGTATACCTCCAGGTTTGTTTTTTTTTTTTAATTCTTATAAATAAAACTACAAAGACCATCTCAAGCAAATAACCATTATTATCCCTTTTTGATTTTTCCCCTTTAGGCAACATAGTCCTTTTAAAAATGTGACACTATAACTCCAACATGTCCTTCAAATGAATTTTGGAACTTTTTGAAAAATTATTTGTTTTATGTTTAGTGTGTCCCCACATCTGTGCTAACAGCTCCACATTAAAATTTTCTATTTCATAACACTGTCTCCAAGTTCTGTTGAGCTCAGATGACTGCTCACAGCAAGTTCCATTTTACTTGGCTCCAATCAATTACAGGAATATAGATGATTTACAATCCAAATCATTTGAGCTCATACATTTCACATAGGGTAAAACAGAGTTGACAATCTCACTTGAAAATGTTAAAAGGGTGGTCCATGTTTTCATGCACTAGTAAGTGATTTCTCAGTTAAATCTGAATGAATTTGAATATGTAATGGAGCCAAAATAGCATACAAGTCTGGATTTTGTGGAATGCACAGCATGAGATCATTTCTATACTGAGATTAAGCATTTCATTAATTACCTAAGTCTCAAATCTATTTCTCCTTTTTATTCTTGATTCAGTAACTCCCTTCATGCTACTGTTTCTTTTGTAGAAATAGAAAAAGATAGAAACATTTTTCATAGGAAAAATAATTAAAGTTGTGGAGTTTTTAAAAATAAAAACTAACAGAAATCTGCTTGTTCCAATTTTGTATGGTTTCTAAATTGCCTAAAGCTCTACATTTTTAAATTGCTTTTCCCTCTGTCCTCCTCTCCAGTGCTTGTTTACTGAAGAAGATATGGGACAAGGGGCTCACCTTCTTACACAGGCTGAGGCCAACAGGGCCATTTGGAAAAGACCTGGACACCAAGAAAACAGAATTTGGATTGTCTTCTTCTAAAGTAATTGGCAAGCTGATGTAATTCATACAAGTATTAAAAAGGAATTGATACTGATGACATTATCAAACAAATTCATGTTTGAATTTTTACAAAAAAGATAGTCTTCAGCTGCCTTAGCAAAGCACAGTTTGGGAATGATAAAAGTGAATTTTTAAATATTTAAAAAACATCATATAAAATATGCTTCCAGCAAAGTGAGTTGATGGGGAGAGAGGTTATAGGCCTTAATTTGGAGCTAGAAACAGCAAAGGAATTCAATTTAATTTTCACAGATAATAAACTTGTAGTTCAAAAATCAATGATTAGAATTAAACTCACTAGAATTAGAGAAAGAATTAGAATTAGTGGAAGAAAAAAATAATAAATAAAAATTTAAAAATTGATATTCACAGCTATGTGTGAATACCAATTTAGTAATGTAGATGATTTTAGCCTAATCTCTATGCTGTTATTTTTCCATAATGCTGTCTCACATGAAAAAGAAGTTTGGACAAAATCAGATTCAGGAAATAAGTTTGCCTGACAGACCTCTCATTTTAGGAAAGAAATATCATTTTACATGAAATATATAATTCTGCTAGATTCAGCACCATAATAAACAGGAAACAACTGACTTCACTTAGGAGCAAGCTAACGCATACCACGAGGGCATTATAGGCAGCAAAGTGTTTTAGGAAAGACTAACAAGACTGAGCTCTGAAGAAGGTGGCACTGATTATTATAAGCCATGAAGGCGTTCAACTTGATGTTGAGTAAAATGATCCTTATCTAATGTTCTAT
>NW_012117577.1:619079-643667 GCF_000951035.1 Colobus angolensis palliatus | reverse complement strand
AGTAGCTGGAACTACAGGTGTTTGCCACTATGCCCTGCTAATTTTTGTAGTTTTAGTAGAGACGGGGTTTCACCATGCTGGCCAGACTGGTCTCAAACTCCTGTCCTTATGATCCACCTGCCTCGGCCTCTCAAAGTGCTGGGATTACAGCCATGAGCCACCCAGCCGGACCCCATATTTTTTAAAGAAAGGGCCATTGAAAACTCCTCACAATTATATTTAAGTACTGGAAATACAATGATTTCTGTGTTACTGATCATATTCAAATTATATTCAGAAACTACTATAACAATATAAATCCTCTCTTTCATTTGTTTACCTTTCTTTTATTTTTTAAAACAATTATAACCTCTGGCTTTCTCTTACTACTTGTGTATAACTTTTACTGCCTTGTTTTTATTTTATTTTACTATTTTTTTGAGACAGACTCGCTCTGTCACCCAGGCTGAAGTGCAGTAGCACAAAAATGGCTCACTGAAACCTTGACCTCCCAGGTTCAAGCAACCCTCCCATCTCAGCCTCTCAAATAGCTGGGACTACAGGCACCCACCACCACACCTGGCTATTTTACTATTATTATTTTATTTTATTTTATTTTATTTTTGGTAGAGATGAGTTCTCGCTATGCTGTTCAGGCTGGTCTTGAACCCCTGGGCTCAAGCAATCATCCTGCCTTGGCCTTCCAAAGTGCTGGGATGAAAGGCATGAACTATAGCACCTGGCTATTTCATTTTTAAGGAGAAAACAGGGTATAATTTATATATAAATATACTACAGATAGGTGATATTTCCAAACTGATCAAAAAAGTTCACCTTGCTCTCATAGAGTTCCAACAAAGCTCATGACCTCCAAGATGAATTAAAGATTAATAGGTGTTTTAAAATTTCTAAACATATATGCAGAAAGAATAGTGCTATTTCCATGGGAAATAGAAAAGTTTAAGAGGCAATCACTACTTCAACTTGAAGATTCAAGTTGAAGACTGGACTTCTTGGAGTTTCTTCAAAGGGAGATACCATTTGGAAAGGTGGGATGGCAGTATTGGCTACATAATGGCTGTGGGTGGGGGTACTACTGGCATTTAGAGCCCAGAAACCAGAGATACATAATGCCCTCAATACTCCAGATGGCTCTACACACCAAAGAATTACCCAAATCAAAATTGTAATTCCCTTTCCCCACTCCTTTCTCCAACTGGGAAATACTTGGTGGAGTCCCTGGGGATTTGAACTTGATTCTTCAGTCCCCGGTGTATTCATTCATTAACGAAAAACTATTGCACAAACCATGGGCCAGATAATATGCTAGGACTGGCAGAGATGCAAAGATGAACAAATCTCAAGTCTGCTCTATGGAACTCACAATCTTCGGGGAAAAAGATAAGAAAATCAGCAACCCTGACATAGAAAAACAATTGTTACAGTATAAAATGAAAGGAAGGAATCTAAGAGAAACCCTTAATTCATCAGGACCCGCCTGAACCTTTAATTTGGTGAGGATTATTAGGAAATGTTTCCAAGGCAAGATAACACCTAAAATGTGTGCTCACCAAGCATTCATTTATTTCTTCACAAATGTATATTGAGAATAGGCTCTGTGCTATTCGTACAGAATTACAGCATGGAATTACAGCGCTGAACAGGACAGACATTGCCCCTGCCTTTCATATAAGGATGTGGTTAGTAAATCAAATATTGACAGTGTAATAAATGTCATGAAGGAAATTAGTTGTTCTGGTAGAAAACATTAGGGGGATAAGAGCTACTCTGAAAACATGGTTAGAGAAAACCTCTCTAAGAAGGTGATATTTGGGTTATGACATGAAGGATGAGAGGAGGATGTCAAATAAGGTGGTAAAGGAGAGTAAAAAGGATCCCAAGAAGTAACTTCGAGCAACTGAAAACAACTTAGCCTGTTTTAGGAAGGGAAAGAAGAGCGATATGAATGAAGTGTAGTACATAGGCAGGAGAGTGAGGAGAGCTTGGGGAGGAGGGAGGAACGAGATGGCATTGAAGACTACTGCAAGAATTTTTTTATTTTACTGAAAGTGTAAAGAGCAGCCATTAAGGGGTTTTAATCAGGAAAAAAGTTGATATAATTTACTTTTATAAAATATTATTGGGCTGCTATTAGGAAACTGAATTATAGAGAGGCAGATGTGGAAGCAGGGAGGCCAGACTATTTTGAGAATGCATATGAAAAAAGATGGGGTTGGAATTCACGGGGCAGCAGTGGAAATGTAGAAAGAAGGAGGAGCAGAGAGAACAAGGGAGGAATTTCAGATGTTCCACTTTGGACCCGGTAAATTTAAGAAGCCTGAGATCTCCAAGTGAGGTATGCAGAAGATATCTTGGGTGAATATAAAACTCAGGAGTCATCAGCATATAGATAGTATTAATAGTTAAAGCCATGGAATTACGTGAGATGTCCAAAAGAAAGTGTTTAAAGTGAGAGAAGAGTCTCAGATGGAGCTGATTAACACTTAGGGGTTAATTAGAGAAGAAAGAGTGAAGACTGAGAGGAAGCAGTCAGAGAAGACAGAAAAACCATGAGGAGTGAAGAGAGAAGAGGCAAAGACAGGTTAGCCTCGAAGAGAAAGGTTATGAAGAAGAGTAGGGAAGGGAGAAGAAAAGTTCAGACAGAGACAAGAGACATGAGTGAGAGAGCACGAGCAGCAATGGGGACTCAAACTAGTCCAACAATCTAAAAGAAAGGGGATACTGGAGGAGATGCTGGCAATATTTTGGGAAAAGTGAAGAAGCATTAGATTATGACAGACTGTTTCACACTCTAAATAGTTTGAACTTTGTCATGAAGGCATTAGGGATCCTGATACGGTTTGGATCTGTGTCCTCACCCAAATCTCATGTCAAATTATAATCGTCAATGCTGGAGGTAGGGCCTAATGGGAGGTGATTGAATCATGGGGGCAATTTCTCATGGTTTAACACCATTCCCTCTTGACGCTGACATTGAGGTGATAGTGAGTTCCTGCGAGATTTGGTTGTTTAAAAGTGTGTGGTATCTCTCCCCTCTCTTCTCTTGCTCCTTTTCCAGTCATGTAAGAGATACCTGCTTCCCCTTAGCCTTCTGCCATGGTTGTAAGTTTCCTGAGGCCTCCCCAGAAACCTAGCAGATGCCAGCATCATGCTTCCTGTACAGCCTGTGGAACCAAGAGCCAATTAAACCTCTTTTCTTTATAATTTACCCAGTCTCAGGTATTTCTTTATAAGAGTGTAAGAATGGACTAATATAGATCCAATAGAGGATTTTAGGCAAGAAGGGGCCACCATATGATATATGTTTAGAACATATATCTTCCTCAGTGAGGAAGAGGGGATGAGAAGAGAGAAGGGGAGTCAGTTTTAGGAATTTAGTTCAGTAAATTTTTTAGAAAAAACCTGACAGAGAGGAGGGATACAGAGGAGGAAATAGATTGAAGGAGTATTTATGAGGTAGAAAGGACAGGATTTGGAAATAGGAATGGTGAGGGAAGCCTAGAATGATTTTTAGCTTTAAACTTTCAGCAACTCCAAGATCTCTGGCACCATTAAAAGGAGGAGCAGCTCTGAGGGAGGAAGATAATGAGTTTTACACATTGAGTTTGAGGTACCTGTGGCACATCCACCTGGAAATATGATCCTGAAGCAAAGGCAAGTGGCCTAAGGTATAAGCTTTTGGGGAGTTGTGGGCTCATGGGTGGTAGCTGAAAGCCATGCAAGAGGATGAAAAGGGAAATGAGCCACCACACAGCATTAGGGAATCCTGCATTCAAAGAGTGAGCCAAGGAAGGACTGGTCAGTCAAGTAGGAGAAAAATCAAGAAAGGGATGTCACAGAAGAAAGGAGAGAAGGAAGGTGTGATCAATGGTATCAAATAACATCAAATGTTATAGAGAGGTCAAGAAAGAAACTGTATGAATGCATGTAGATATACACATAATCTATAGAGGTAGATATCAGTAATGTATAGCTATAGGTGCACATATATACTCCAGGTTTTAAAAAATAAACTGAGGAACTGAGCACAGAGAATTTCAATCATAGACAAAGGAAAATAAAGATACTGCCTTAGTGTCAGCATCTTGTATCTTTGTCACTTAGTTTGCATAAGTATGGGAGGTGTTTACTATGTGATATGAATATTGTATTTTGCATTGTATTTTGCATCAAGGAAAACTACACGTTGATGGCAGATATAATCACTAATAAATGACAAAGAAAAGGGTGAGAAGCTATGATGTAAACATTTATTGTGGCCTGTTAACAACCTGATCTATAAAACAAAATTGTTTTTAGTAATAGTTGTGTAATAATTCGTAAGCATTATTTTTGAGTTGTTATTTAGTTTTAAAGCAAACAAATCATTTTTAAAAATAAATTTAAGATTTAAATATGTTACTTAAATTCAGTAAAATGTTGCATGTATAAACTAAAATTTTCACTAATCAAACAAAAAGTCACACCTCGTAACTCACACTCTGCTCTACTCTTTTAAATACAAATAAAAACTTGAAGGTTTTAAATACAAATAAAAACTTGAAGGGGTCACTTACTATGACAGAATTGAAGTAACTCGAGCTCTGTTTCTTTGTCTACTCTGGCTAACTCTGAATCGTCTACTTAAATGCAGGAGTATGTAGTGCCATAGGAGTCAGAGCTAAGAACTGCACACAAAGTAGGCTGAAAAGGTTTAGAACAATTTTGAAATTATTCATGAAAGGAATACACATACTAGCTGAGAGCTAATAGTTTGGAGTGATTTGAAGGAGGAAAGTCCTTCGAATTAACTTTAATGTAAACTAAAGTGTTTATTAGAGAATAAGTAATTTTATGTCCTCATTTGAAGGCTATGTACATAGTAAAAACTCAACAAGAATCATATCAGCTATTTAGAACAGAGATCAACAAAATACATTTTTTGAGGAGGAGGAATTTGGACATTGTTTAGAATTGCTGGAACATGATGATAATAGAAAAGTAGACCAACTCAGGTTTATTATTGTTTAAAATTCTATACCTGAAACACACACCCTTACTGTCTGCACCCAGGGCAGACCATGCCACCAACTCTGCTGTTGGTAAGCCCTTGGGGGTAGGATTGGGCCTACATCAAGCACCCTGATCCCTATCATCACCATGCTTGCCCCCAACTAGGCCCCACTGAGAACCAGTGTGTGTCATGGCTTCACAGAGCAAAATATCCAAATTTGGTACATACAAAATCCCTACAGGGATCTTTCCAGAGTTCTCTGCCTGGAGTGAGATGAAGCATGAAATTGGGGGAAAGAAAGTAAGGGCTGGACACGTAAAAAGGTTATGCACATGGCGATCATATTTTTTTTTAAATCAGCATGTTCTCCAAGGGAAAAAGTATAAGGAGACAAAGCCAGAAGGCTGAGGCTTGGGTAAAGCGGAAAAAATAAAACAAAACAGAGCCAGTGAATAGTTTGCCAGAATTTATAGAGAACTTAAGTGATTCAATAGCAGAAAAACAGAGTGATTAAAAAATGAGCAAACGACCTGAATAGACATTTCTCCAAAGAAGACATAAAAATGACCAACAGAGATATGAAAAGGTGTTTAACATAACTAATCATCAGGGAAATGCAAATCAAAATCACAATGAAATATCACCTCATATCTGTTAGGATGGCTATTACTAAAAAGACAAGAGATAATAAATATTGGTGAAGGTGTGGAGAAAAAGGAACCTTTTACACCATTGGTGAGAATGTATATTGGTGGAGCCATTATAGAAAACAATATGGGGGTTCCTAAAGAAATAAAACTAGAACTACTATATGACTCAGCAATCCCTCTTTTGGGTGTACACCCAAAGCAAACGAAAGCACCACCTCATAAAGATATCTGCACTCCTGTGTTCATTGCAGAATTATTCACCATAGCGAAGATATGGAAACAACCTAGGTGTCTGTTGATAGACAAATGGATTAAAAGGAAAACTGGTGTGTGTGTGTGTGTAGACAAATGGATTAAAAAGAAAACTAGTGTGTGTGTATATGTGTGTGTGTGTGTGTAATATTATTCAGCTTTAAAAAAAAGATTCTTCATTTGCCACAACATGGAGAAAACTAGAGGACATTATTTTAAGTGAAATCAGCCAAACACAGAAAGAATAATATTTTATAATCTCACTTATATAGAGAATCTGAAATAAAAAGTCAAATATACAGAGACAGAAAATAAAATAGTAGTTACCAAGGGCAGGTGTGGAGGCAGGAAGAAATGGGGAGACATAAGTCAAAGGATACAAAGCAGCAGATATGTAGAATGAACAACTCTAGAGATCTAACATACAACATGAGGAGTATGGGTAATAATATTGTATTGTGTTGCATCATATTGCATTGTATGGTATGGTATGGTATGGCATGGTAATTTATTATATTGTATTGTATTATTTGGGACTTTTCCTAAAAGAGTAGATTTTGGCTGCTCTTGCCACAAAAAACAAAATCAGTAACTATGTCAGATGATGGATATGTTTATTTGCTTCACTATAGTAAATATTTTACTATCCATACATGTTATATACCTTAAATATATATAATAAAATTTATTGAAAAAGGACAGAAAACAATGGTATTTATGAAGGCCAAGGGAGGTGGGCATTTAGAAAGAGAACATTCTGCCCAGGTTCTGTATGCTACACAAAGACTGAGGAGAATGGAGGCTGAAAGACAGCCTCTGTGTTTGTTAAGGAGAACACCGGCAATTTTTGAGATACCAGTTTTAAAAGAATAATGGAGGCAGAAATTTGCTTCTACATGAAATTATAGAATAAATTAAATGGTACCAAAGTAGAAGGAAGAGAGTTTGGATCACTTTTCAGAGAGTTTGGTACAAAAAGGAAGGAAATAAATCAGAGAGCGGTTAAACAGATAACAGTCCACTGGAAAGTTTTTGTGTTGATTGCTTTTGATAGACGTTATAAGCTTTGAGCATACTAGAAAGAAAGGGGGAGGATATATGCAGAAAATGCACTGGGAATAACTGAGATTAGCACTATAGGCAGAAAGTTGGTCAGTGGCTGAGCAAGTCAAGACAGGAAGGAGCAAAGCACTGAAGCCACTGACTGTGGCACATAGACAAAGTGGGCTCCAGTCTGGATAACATTGGAAGAATCAGATACCTGGAGGCTTGGTGTAGCTGGAGTGAAGGTTTAATAGCTATGAAAGTGAGAAATATGCAGGTTGTAGTTAATAGAAATTTTAACTTCAAGATTATAGATTTGAAGCAAATCTCAGTGGATGACAGCCATCTGGGATTCCAGGCCAGAAAAAATACCTGAATTTGAAGGCTATAATGAGGCAAGTGAATCAACAAGTGCTCTAGGGATACCCCGATGTATCAGAAAAGTAGACATAGCCTACAGTTACATCTGATGCCACCTTTCTAATGGTGTGTGTTGAAGTACTTTTCAGATGCATGCTTGACTATGGAATTTTAAATCTGGGTGTCTTTGTGCCTTAAATAAGGAATATGTGGAGTTCAGATAGTTTTCACTGAGATTCAGGTAGCAAGGTCCTTTATGCTTTTTCATTATTGTCTCTAGCATAACTACTTCTTAGGAAGATGAGATTTACAGATTTTCAGGATGAAGTAACACCCAGAGGCTGTCCAGAATTTATGAAGTCTAGTAGGAAAGTCTTTATCATGATTAACTTTACCAAGAAGTTTTTCCTTCTTTTTTTCTAATTATAAAAATAAGGCACTCTCAATAAATAAATTTTGGTAGAAATACAGAAGTGTATTAAGAGAAAAACAAAAATCTTCTTTAACCCCATTACCCAGAACCAAACATATATATTGTGTGAATGCGTGCATGCGTGTGTGTGTGTGTGTGTGTGTGTGTGCGTGCGTGTGTGTGTGTCTACGTATTTTAAAGAGATGGCAATTTCGGGAAATTGACAGTTTGCTTGGTAGATACATTATAACCTCCTCTAAATGCAAAGATGTGAAGAAAATTGGAAAGGGAAATAAGAATTCTGGCCCTTGACCTCTTGGTTTATCAGTTTCTGGGTTTTAATTTAATTAAATATTTTGCATACATACTCAATGTTAATAATTGAAATTGAAAAGCATGGTATCATTCAATATTGCTTTTGATTCCTAGGCATTAAGACATTAAGTGATGTTTAATGTCTGAATTATTGGAAGATGGATTAACTTTTTAAGACCCTTAGAAAACTATTTAAATTTATGGAATAAATAGCTTGTGACTGGAAATAATTAATGTAGATTTTCAAAGGGTTCAACTTAATGCTAACTTTTTTGTTCATTAGAAGGAAGATGTCATTAAAACAAAAGTGTATAGATGAGGTTTCAGGGAAGTCAGGAAGCAGCACTGTCCCCACCAACCCACACACACACAAAGAACCTGAAATAGATGGGAAATAAGGCCAGAAACCCTAAATGCATCAAGGACCTGGGCTTAAACATTAATCAATATTTTAAGCAATAGTTCTTTGTTTTTAATTAATGATGTAAAAGGGGTAAATGTGCAATTAAGAAAACCCATAACTTCTCAATTCATCTCACTTTAAGTTAATATATATGAATCTGTCACATAAAGCAAAATGAATAAACTGTGTAGGTATCCAAATAATTCAGAAAGGGAACACAAGATAGAAAGTTTGCACCTAGTATCTCTAAAGTAGAGACAAAAGAGGGAATTTAGCATATGTGGCTACCTAAATGATTATCCAAGCCTATTTCATCAGAATTAATATTCAATATTTTATTTTTATTTTTAATGATTATTTTCTCTTTATTCTTAATCTCTTATTATCACACATCAAAAATAATATCAGACATTTCCTTTGGCTATTTTGATGAAGTCCTAAAACCTGAGTATATGGAAAATTTTCTCTAAATAAAGCCTTTTAACTCAAATTGGAAGAAGTGGACTGACCTTCATTTTATTTCATGTTAACTGTGCTGGGTAGTAAAATTTATAGCTAAATAAATTGGCTTGTTCTTTCAGACACTGTCTCACTAGCACTGGAATAAAGCTAACATCCGATGTGTTGTCGGGACTGCCTGACTTTAGCTGTTTATTTCATAGGTAATTAGTGGAGATCTTTTATATTCTGCTAAAAGGGTCATTGCAAGAAGAAATAGAAAACACTGGACAAAGAAAATATGAGTTGATCTTGTCAGCATCAAAGATTTCTCTGCAGGAGATCTTGCTGTGGCTTTCATTATCACAACAACCAGTAGGTGTTGCTATAGAAACTATACTGTTAACAAGCTAAGGGAACAAGGCAGAGACAGACAAATGATAAGGGTGGGGAAGAAAAGAGGAAAACGAAAGGCTATAAGGTTTGGTTCTTGTAAATGAGTCTCTTGCTTTAAAATCTTACCTTATCTCCTTTGGTTTTCCCATTAACACTGCATGGATAATGTATGACCAGTAATAAGAACAATATAATAAATTCATACAGCCCTCTTCAGGCAAGGTCTCAGAGAGCTTTGTAATTGAAAATGAAATTAAAAGCAACAATAAACCAATTCCTTTACAAATTAGGACTTTACAGTCCAAAGTGATCCAGACAAGTAATGAGGTGTCTCCCAGTCCTCAAGTATGGAAATGCAGAACATTCATTATCTATGTATGTCAAATGTATTTGAGAAATATAGTCAATGTAGTCAAAAGTGAAATATAGCATCTCAATCCAATTAATAATTAGGTATCACAGAAAAAATAAGAATTTGTGAAAGTAATATTGAGATGAAAATGTTACAAAATTTGTCATGAACCCCAGTCTCAGCTAGTGAAAAGGCGTATAAATTTGATCTTTTTTTTGGTTAATATTGAGGGAATTATAGGCAAAATATATATGAAATACATTTGTAAATCAAGTCCTTTGGGGTTGTTAAGTAAAAATATTTCACATTTCTTTTCTATAATTACCTCATTTTTAAGCCTAAAATACTCCGTGCAAAATTTGCCACTTTCCAAAGAGTTTCTGTGCATATAGACAGGAAAAGCCACAGCCATTTCTTTTTAACACTGTTCCTCAAAAGGAAAAAAGAAAGCAATTATACTTCTAACCATTCTTCACTGGCACAGGTCCTTCATCAGCCTGAGAATATAAATAAGGTTGTATTAATGCTCAGTATTCAAATCGCAATGTCTCTTCACTTGTATGATTTCTGTGCCCCTATGATATTTCTGGACCCCAAAGAGGCAATCACATGTGCTAACCAAATGTCTCCTTCACCACAGCCAGAGGGCTGCCTTTACTCTTTTATTTTCTATTTTTCTGGGTTCCCTGCACTCCTGCACATAAGCTACCGCAGGTCCTCATATTGCCCCCGTTAATGGATTTCACAATCTCACAGTCCATAAAGAGGTACGAAGAATGGCCTGTACTCCAACTCCAAGCTTGCTTTCATTTACTCAACATTTATTCAAATAAATAAATTATAATTTATTTAAATAATTATTTGGCAGCCATGCCCCCAAGGAGCCCTGCCTGTGGTCAGAGCTGCACAAAGTGCTCCATGAAAACAACTCCTTCCACTCCTATGTGTAAGCTCAACTAGACAGTATTTTTCCAAGTTATTCATTTCCACAAGTACTAACAACATTATTCAGTCACAAAAAGGCTCAATTCTGCTTAGATAATAAAATTGGCCCCAAAAGCAATATTTTAAAATATGTGACTCTATTTACCACTTAGACAGTATATTTTTATCTGGAGCTTCTTGGAGTCACTAATCTCAAGCATCTTGATTGTAGTCACTACTTACATTTGTGAAACTAAATGGCTCATTCTAAAGGTCACCCCAGGCAAAGAGATGGTCTGCCCTAACCTGTATTCAAGCCTCCATTCCATTTCTGCAAAGAGAGAAAGCTGAAGATTTTATATAACATTTTATTTTACTTCTACTTTTGTCATCAAGTTTCCAATCTTAGGGCTAAATTCAATCTGGATGCAAACTCAGGAATATTATTCTCTTCTGCACGATGTTTCTGCAAGATAAAGAATCAAAGCACTTCATGATCTTGATGATGGAGAGAGCACTTGTGAAGAGTTCCCAGAAAAGGGGAAGGCCAGGAGCAGAGTCAGAAAGTTTCTAAGAATGAACTTTTTTTCTGAGTGCCTCAACTTTGACAACAGAGGCCTAATATGAATATTCCAAGAATGTTGAGTTTTCTGGGCAGTCCGTCAGCAGTTCTATTTGCATGAGGGAAGGAACAGAATGCGTATGTTTTCATGCAGGTTTATAAAAACATGCACACAAGGATTATATTGGTTTTAATTGCAAACAACCCATTAAGCCATCTATTTCAATAGGGAAACAGATAAGTAAATTATGATATAGTCATACAATGGAATACTACAGGAGAGTTAAAATGATAGAACTTATCCACAGATAGTAAGATGAAAATATCTCAAAAATATAACATTGAATGCACAAAGCAAGTTTCAAAAAGATACTATATATTTAAATATTTCAAAAGATACTGTATATTATTTATGTGGTACCTTTATATGTAGTAAAGGTGTAAACACAAGAAAGAGAAATACCAACTTCAGTATGAAGCTTACTTCTTGGGAGGATGAGAAGACATGAAATAGAGTGGAAGTGGATTTCAACTTTTCCTATAACTTTAGTAATACAATAGTAGTTTCCTTCCCAACCTGGGCAACATAGTGAGATCCTATCTCTGAAAAATTTAAAAACTAGCTGGGTGTGGTGGCATGAGCCTATAGTCCTAGCTACTTGGGAGGCTGAGGTGGGAAGATCACTTGAATCCAGGAATTTTAAGCTGCATTGAGCTATGAGTCACCACTGCACTCCAGCCTGGGTGACAGAGCCAGACTCTGTCTCAAAAAACAAAAAAAGTTTCTTCAACTACTTTATCTGAAGAAAATATGGCAATACATTGATTCAGATTACATCTTGAAGCTATGCATGAGTGTCTGTTGCACCATTATTTATATGGTTTAATTGTTTTAATTATCTCATTATTTAAAATCTTAAGTCCCTTAAAAAACTTATCAAGCTTATGAAAGATACACAGTTTCTGGGTCTGCTTACATCTTTTTATAAAATTACCTTTTCTTCTCTCATACACTATCCTTACCAGAGTGTCTTTGAATAGTCCTGTGAATTGCACAATGGGGAAATGGGAGCAGAATCTAGCCTGCACTCTACATCAGATGGTAGGCACTGATAGGATTCTACCTGCTAGAGCATGAGTCTCTACAGCTTCAAACAAAATTCCAGACGCCAGGCAGGTGAACTTTATTGACCTAGAGAGGCATCTTTTTCAATCTACCCAAAGGCTTTATATAGGCTAGTGATGGTTCTGATCTTCCCATACCAGATTCTCGCTCTCCTCTTTTTAGAAATCCTTGAGATACAACTTGATCCTTCTCCCTTTAGACTCTTTGCTGTCTTACTCACTTCTCTGCTTCCTTCTGATTGTCCACTGGAAAATCCAAGAGCCAGAGACTGG
Organism: Colobus angolensis palliatus; assembly: GCF_000951035.1. Classification (NCBI taxonomy): domain Eukaryota; kingdom Metazoa; phylum Chordata; class Mammalia; order Primates; family Cercopithecidae; genus Colobus; species Colobus angolensis. The sequence continues at coordinate 631,168 of NW_012117577.1, read as the reverse complement.
CTCATCTTTGGAAGAAAAAAGAGATGGAAACTGACTGAGCAAGGGACAAGGGAAAGGAAGGCTTGAATTCTCAGATGTAAGACATTGTATGCCATCTCTAGTTAAAGAAGGAAATCTAACCCTAAAGCCTATCTTTTTAATGTGATAAAAACAGATAACATAAAATTTAAAATTTTAACCATTTTTAAGTGTACAGTACAGAAGTGTTAACTGTGTCCACATTGTTATGCAACAGATCTCTAGTACTTTTTCATCTTGCAAAACTGATTCTATACCCATTGAACAAATAACTACTTCACTTTCCCTGCTCCTCCAGCTCCTGGCAACCATCATTCTACTTTCTGTTTTGGTGTTTGACAAATAATTGGCATCATGCAGTACTTGTCTTTTTGTGGCTGGCTTACATTTCACTTAGCAAAATGTCCTCAAGATTCAACCATGTTGTAGCACATGACAAAATTTCTTTTTTCACTAGCACTGAATAATATTCCATTTGTGTGTGTGTGTGTGTGAGTGTACACCATATTTTCTTTATCCATTCATCTGTTGATGGACATTTAGGTATCTTCTACTTCTTGTCTATTGTAAATAATGCTGCAACGAACATGGATGAACAAATATCTTTTTGAGACACTGTTTTCAATCCTTGTGGCTATGTACCGAGCAGTAGGATTGCTGGATCATATGTTAATTCTATTTTTAATCTTTTTGAGAACTGCTATACTATTTTCCATGGTATTGGCACCATTTTACATTTCCACCTGAAGGCTGTTATTTTTTTTTTCCAGGTAAGTGACTTTATATAGTTGGTTTATTTTTATTTACTTTTAGAGATGGTATCTCACTATGTTGCCCAGGCTGACCTCTAACTCCTGAACGCTAAGCAATCCTCTGGCTTCAGCCTCCTGAGTAGGTGGAATTACAGGTGCACCCTTTCTGCCCAGCTTCAATAACCCGTTTTGACAACCAAGATATTTGGTTGCCCAGTGTTGCTCCAAAGTACATATAGAGATTTTTATTGTTCAAGCTCACATGTTTATCAGAATTCCCCTCTTCTAATACAACAGGTTTCTAGCAACACAGTTTCCAACAGATAGAGTTATGGAAAACTTAATTTTCTAAAGAATGGGCCAACTGGCCAGTTGTGCAGAAGAAAGGAAGAAAGAAGCTGGACAACTACAAAAGCAGCAGCCACAAAACCCAGGAAGCAGTCAATGGTTGTGTCTTATATTACTATATTTTCATTTATTTCTTTATTTTTGTTTTTTTTTCTAGTTTGTTTTGTCATTTTTATTGCTTACTCATGTACAAAATCGTTGATAGCATAATTCAATGTAAACAAAAACAATAAATATTGGTTGAATGGATAAACAAAGCCTGTGTTTTAAGGCTTATATTACAGCCCATGTGGTTGTAAAAGGAGAGAAACTCACCTCCCGGGGCTGCAGTGACTGAAAAGAACACTGGCACCCACAAGCCCGTCCTAGCAGAGTGAAAGGAAGAGGAGCAACAGGAAAACTCTAAGAGCCTTTGAATACAGATATGACTGGCAATCTGGGGAAAGGGAAGAAATAATCTCCTTAGCCTGAGAAAATCAGGCTTTCATCATCCCTGGGCCAGAACATAGCAGTTCCCTTTTTTGAGTAACAGATCTTCCATGGGTCCCACCCCAGAAGCCAGCTCTACTGTCAGTCTATACCTGTGAGTTGATTTGGTACCATATTCACACTGCAGTAATGCACTTAGGCAGCACTATTGCACAGATACCAGGAGAGAGTCATTCCCAGCCATCTTGTTCTTGAAGCCTTACGAATCTATTCAAAGAGAATTTGACCAACGGTGGAAATATAATAATATATATTTTTCTTGAAATATTCTTCTATTTAAATGACAGAAAAAAATCTTGAGGAAAAATTGTATTCAGGAAAAATATATAGTGTTTTTTTTAAATTGGTTATATGTGCATTGACTTCTGGACTACTGAGTAAGGAAGACAGTATTTGACTTATGTATTAATTAGGACTTTGGTGGCCAGGGCTGGAAATCCATATATCCTAGCTTAATAAAAAGGAAGAGAGGAAAGGAAACAAAGGAGGCAAGAGATAAGAGAAGGAGAAGGAACCAGCTGACTTACCAAAGGTAGGGAAGCCCATGGTAGCACTGATCTCAAGAGCTCTGCCTCTCAGTTCCTCTGTCAGCTTCATTCTCCTTTCTGCAGGCCCACTTTCCCTACATGGTGGGAGACAGGCCTCCACTGTAGCTGCCAGGCTTATGTACTTGAAATTCCATGGACAAAAAGGAAAAATCTTTCTTCCCTGAATTGTAGTTTGAAAAAAAATCTCAAGAAAGATCCTTGACTGGCCCAAATGAACCAATAAACTTTGACTAGCCCAGATGGACTATTGGCAGGGGTTAAGATGTTAGCATCGGGCAGGTGTTTGGCATATTGAGGATATGGATAATGGAAAGCTGGGTTAGAAACATATTTTTATTTGGGTTTAGTGAGATACAGTTGTATAGCTCACTGTTTCTGCTGCTTATAATATTTCAAGAAAGGTTTCTTAGACCAATAAGCACTAGAGTTAGGATTTAAATAAAGGATTTGTCCAAACTGAAGCCAATTTTAACACAATGCTTTATTACTTTTGGTATACCCTATTTTCCATTAAGGGGTCTTCCCATTTTTCAACTTAAAGGCACCATAACTTGAAGGCATCCTTGGCCACATACCAGTGTTTGACAATTGTCCCTCCTGGCTCCAACACGTCTTTCCAGTCTTATCTCTCATAGTGACTGTACTTGTGAAAAACACTCCCCCAAAACTGAAGTCCTTGCCTTTACTGGTCCCTGCCTTTGCCCATGATCTTCTCTCAGTCTGAAACAGTCTTCAGATTATTAATTTATGGATAATTGGACAAAAACTGGTATCAACAAATATAATACAAATTGATATCAACAAGGATAATTCAACAAAGATAATACAAAGGCCACTGTGATAAAGACATTAATGACAAACAGGTTAATGAGTGTCTTAATCAATGAATATTTAAGACTAATCAATAGATAGGCAAAGCGATATTCCCTAAAATCTTAAAGTTTATATATCAAAAACACTTGATAGAGTTTCCCAAATTTGACAATCATAAAAATTTACATGATATTACCAACTACAAGTTGTTTAGAACCTGAAAGGAAACTTTCAATTATAAATAATTTAAAAACATGTGTTTTTATAACATATGATAGAAGAAAGACTGGGTTACCTTTTTATTCTCTTTATAGAAAATATTTTTAAATTGTCACATACAGAGGGGATCAAAGAATATACAGTGAAAAAATTGGGGGCAAAGCATTAAACAGGTGTGTCTAGTCATTAATACAAATTATTTTGCTATTCTTCTAGATTTGTGATATTTGTGGTAGTTATATGTTTTTTGGTTGTGATTTCCCATCCTAAATCAATATTCATTTTCATGTGTAAATATCTAATTTGATATTTATAACTTTCTTCCTATTGTTAAAGTATCCTTCAAACTTATATAAGTATCAAACCCTGCAAAATCTGGATCTATTCCCAGGTGTCAGGTAATACCTCAATGATAAGGTGACATTTTTGCAGAGACCTGAATAAAGCGTAAAGCCATGCAAAATCCTGGGAAGAGTGTTTTCCAGGCAAAGGGAACACAAAGGGAAAGGATTCTAGGAAAGAACATGCTAGGCAGTCATTATGTTTACTAGTGTGTCCGTATGAGAATAGAATTTTAAGTTTAAACTACCTTAAAGACATCACTATTTAAGCAATACATTTATTGCTCCATGGGTTTAGCACTGTATTCATCAGGTGCACCTTGCAAACCACAGCTGTGGCACACAGCATTATTTGCCTATTCAATGTATATTTCCCTTCTGCCTTGCTAACAGAACTCTGATATTATCTGGGGCTTCAATGTGCCTCACTATAAATCTATTTTCCCCAGCCTTCCTTGCAGCAGATTATGTGACAAAGTTCTTAGCAATGAGCTCTAAGTGGAAGTCCCCAGGCCGAGCTCATGGGCAAGCCCTTTAAATGGGCTGACTCAGTTGGAAAACCTTTTTCCTTGGTCTTTACTTTCTCTATATTCTTGCCTGAAATTCACCTGTGAGACTGGAACACTGGCAGCCATTCTGAGCATATTCAAGGATGGCCATACTCTCTACCCTAGGAATGACAGAACAGCAAGCTAAAAGGGCCTTGGATCATTGGTGACACCATGGAGCCACCATGCTAACCCTGAGCTGACAACCTCAAGAATTCTTTTACATGACAGAAAAACAAAGTTCTGATACGTTTAAACTACTGTTTTGTTTAGATCCCTGAAGCAGGTGGAAGCAATTCCTAATCAAAACTTTAGGTAATGACAACAGCAAAAGCTTATACACACACACACACACACATATATACACATATATGTATGTATACACACACACATATATACACATATATGTATGTATACACACACACGTATATACACATATATGTATGTATACACACACGTATATACACATATATGTATGTATACACACACACGTATATACACATATATGTATGTATACACACACACGTATATACACATATATGTATGTATACACACACACACGTATATACACATATATGTATGTATACACACACACACATCTAATGCAGTACAAATTTGGAATTCCAAGACATATATTACTGCAAATGATAAACTTTTTCTTTCATACCTATTTGTTTAGACTGGTTCATACAGGATCCACCTAAGACTTTATTTTGAACATTTTAGTTGACTATTTGTTAATGCAGACAGTGAAGAAAAATGTTGTCATTAAAACTTGCTTAATTTAAAAAGCCAATATTCAAGAGACATAAACATCAAACATCTTTTACAAAGAATATAAATTTATCAGGTATATTGCCTTAGACAGTAACGCTGTCCAAAAAGAAATTACCTTTATTCATTTAGTTGCTAATAAACAATTCTTGCTGTATGTAATTTCATTATTAACGTTTTAAATGTTTAACCATATAAAAGTCCTTTTTATCCATATGCAGAGCTAACATTAAATACATTTCTATTTAGCAACATTAAAGAGAGAACACACAGAGAGAAAAGAAACTCTGTGAATAAGAGCAGGTTTTACACACACAAAAGAAGAGAGGAAGACCGCGACCAAAATCAGGCTGTTTATCTGATTAGTGACGTAACAGTGAAGAGAATCAGTGATACTGAGTAGCATATCTGAGTTCTTCTAGAGTGCTGCAGACCAGAACATCTGCATGGCAGAATTGTCTCCCTGGACTGTTTTAAAGGTAACTAAATACGGTTCATTGTCAGCGCTAAGGAGCTGACCAACGACATGCCCGGTGGCTGCCTTAAAAGTACCTCTCTCATGGCTGAGGAGTGCCTTCTGCAGGAGCTATTCCCAGGCTGTTGTGCCTCTCACATATGTATGGTGTTCTGAAATGGTTAAGGAAAATGAGACGCGCTGTGAAAGTGCATTTTTGGCTCAGCATAAACCATTCATTGATTTGTGGGCTGCAAGTCCTCCAGGGGGTGTTAGGAATCCATATGATAGCTGGATTTTTACATTTGGATCTCTTCTTCAGCTGATGGATGTGTAAAATTTCATGTTAGCCTGGCTACCCCCTATTGGCTACACATCTGAGGAGGTTCAAGTGTATGAGTTATTTCTTCCAAAGTCAATTGTAATTTACACTCACTAAATTGCCTCCAGATCCACCTTTTAAAGATAGGAGACTCAGAATTGCATTCCTTTTGGCCCACACTGCCCATTTGTGTTGAAACCACAGCCCTACTTTGGAGAGCCGCCATCGCTAATGGAAAGACATTTTGTGGCTGAAGATCTACATTTTCCACAGGAGAGCAGAATGCTGGCAAGTCAAATGGCCGATGTACAAGCAGTTTTCAGCTCAGTGAAAACTCTACTCTAACAGTATGCAGGCAGGCTGGAGGGAGGTGAAGTGGAAGCACAGGGTAACCATCCTTCAGTCCATCTAGTGCCAGAAAATCAACAGCACTGGTGAAAAAATTTGCCATTGGTCTGAAAATAGTCTTGAAATGAAGGGATATTTTACTTCATTCATTTTGCCCTTTCTCATGGTTTAGTGTATGCTTCTCTGTGCGAGGTACTCTTGAAATTTACTGCCCAGTTTAGTTCATCTTGCTGACTGACATTTTAAAAATTAGCATCATTGGTAGTTCTGTGTTTCTTTCCAAGCAGCACACCTTTCTTCCCGCAAAAACCCAAATTCCTAACGATCACTGTGAGGAACATTTATAATTCTCAATTCTTCTCACTAATTGCTTCAAGCAGTTTCATTGCAACCTTAAGTAGAAGTTTAGAGGGCTTGTTAGAAGGGACTGTTTGTTTCAAGACTGTTTCAAGACCGAAAACAGAACTTATGAAAACAGACATGAATTAATAAGCTATCAGTCTAAAACAACCACATTAAACTCAGATGTCAGTCACAGCGTGTACTTGAGGAGATTAATTCATTCCATGACATTGACCTCCAGGCTCACTTACCACTAAAATGTGATGAGTCTGTGAAAGGATTGTTTTTCAAAAGTTCAGATTTTGTCAATGGGTTTTTAAGTAGGCTCTCTCAATATAAAACCACCTCTTGCTGACTGAGCTCCAAATGCACATTTGGGATGACAAGTGGAGTAAATGAGGTAAACAATGAGCTTCATCAAACCAAACACCTGATGACTCACTCCACCAGCCTTCCTTTTCCTCTCCTGACAGAGCCTCTATTATGAGTTCTCTTTAACACAATTAGGTGCCATCAATCTTCCACTCCAGTCTCCCCATAACATCCTTTTCCTCCCCAACCAATGTTAAAAATCACAACTAAAATACTCCCTGTGTGTTCATCCATCAGAGCCCAGTGTAAAAATTCATGTAGCCCATTTACAGCATCAACTGAGTACAGCTGACTTTCAACTTAGCAGACGCTTTCTAAATGTAATGTTGCAATTTAGACAGCTCCCTTTCTGACTGATATCACTGGCAATGCAAGTTGATGCTCTAGATCTGTGAGACCTACTTCTTTAAGGAATCCAGATTTAAATTTTTGGCAACGCTTCAAGGTGAAAACTTTGTTCCTAACATGAAGGGGACAGGGTCTACCACTCAACCTTGCTGACATTTGCTCCTGGGAGGTCCAATAGTCTTAAACAAAAAGAAGTAGAAACATCTGGAATCTCATGGTCAGCATGTTTGTTATGTTCAACAGCAGGGGAGCCTAGACTCCACATTCAACCCACTGCTAGGGAACCAGCAGTCAATATGGAGTGGGGGAGGAGAGACATTCCATGTTATATCTAAAACACTGTATGAAAAATATTATAGCCAAAGCCATCATGTTATTTCCATCAAATTCAGAAATCAAAACTCCATTTTCAATTTGGAAATATAATAAAAATTATTTTCTTCTAATATTTCACTATTAAATTTAATTTTAATTGGTATGCAATGTCCCTAAGATACCATTCACTTACATACCTACACCCAGGCACATATCCATCCTATATCAAATGAGATCCCATTTTGAAGGGAAATCTAAAATATATTACAAATATAATATTTATTATTATTATTATTGTTAAGAAAAATGATAGCATTACAAATTGAAATTTTAATCCTTATTCTTCACTAACATATCACTGATCTTACCAGGCCAAAATTTTTGTATAGCTATACTAAGCAGTTCACTGAAACACCTAAAATGAATGGAAAAGCTATCACACAATCCATTGCTTTTCTTTTCTAAAATTATGAATTTTGGCATGTCCAAGTGGGTAAGCCAAAATGGGATAATTTTTTGAGAATGAAGTGGAATGAAATTCAGAGGCTTTTACTTTTCAGCCAAATGAGTTGGAAATTATCACACTACCCAAAGGTGTCTGTAGTCAATGAATTATTCAAAGTCTATCTTACTTGACGGGCAAAGATGAAGTTTAAATTCTTCTGAATCTTAATAACAACACTATTTGTACCAAATCGATCCAGCCTGAAAGAAAGAGGAAAATGGCTACAGTGCAGAAGAATGCAAAGTATGAGATCTTGAAAAGCCAAGATAAACATGAAAATCAGTACAGTCATAGCAAACTGGAGGGAGTGCACTTAGGTTGGGAAAGGGCAATGTAAGAAGAAAGAAAAATAAAAATGTTTTAAAAAATTTTTGTTCTGGTCTTGCTCCACTTGATATCAAAATATACTATAAACTTGCAGTAATTAGAATAGTGTGGTGCTGGTGCAGAAAAGACAAATATATCAGTGGAGCAGTATGGAGAGTCCAGAAGAACATCCATGAATATTAAGTGAACTTATAAATATAAAGGTGTCATTTTAAAATGTAGGAATGAGGTTGATTTATGTAAATCATTTGAGATAAAACTATGGTTATTTATTAAGAATAAATCAATTTAGATCCATACTTCAAAAGATACACAAAATAAATTCTAGTTAAATTACCAAACAAAAATAAATCCAAGGATGTTCTAAAAGATAAAACATAGAAGTTTTCTATACTGTTTGGGGTAAGAAAGATCCAAATCCTAGAAATCATAAGGAAAAAGATTGACAGATTTAATAATGTAAATATTTTAAGCTGCTGTATAGTGAAAGGTACTGTAAACAAGTTAAAAGATAAATGACAGACTGAAAAATTTTATAATGCATTTAATCAGTAAAGGAATATTATCTAACCTGTAAAGACTCAATGAAAAGAGAATAACTCATTAGAAAAAATGGGAACAACTTAATCAACAATTTATAGAATAAATACCCATAACTACTAATTACACATAAAGTCACTTAGTTTTACTACCAATCAGAGAATGCTAAGAGAAAATCAATTTTCTTACAAAATTGGCAAGGAGCAAAACATTTAGTGCTTACGAGGGCATGGAGAAAGAGGCAAGGTCGTGCAATGTTAAAGTTTGTGGAAATGGGTGCAACCTTTTTGGAGGCATGTTGGCAGACTATTTTAAAATCTTGAATGTACGTGTCTTTGAAGAATTCTAATCTACCTATGGAAATACCCACAGGAATGGCCACATTCCTACATACAAGCTATTCATTGTATCATTGTAAGAGAAAAATATTTGAAGTGGCGTAAATGTCCATCAACAAACTATAGCAACCAGAATAAAAATACGCATTTATTAAAAAGAAAAACCAATGTACTGACTTGGAACAATGTACTGACTTAATGAACAAGCTACATTAAGTGGAATACGTACATTTGCGTAATCAGAGAAATATCAGGAAGAAGATACATCAAACTATTTCCAGTGATTTTCTCCAGGGATAAGAGTGAGAGCAGCAGGCAGATGTTCTTTTGTTTTACACACTTTTGTTTTGTTTGATTTTGTTACTTGATGTTACTTTCATCATAAAAAATGCCAATCAAAGACTGGGTATGATGGCTCAGACCTTTAAACCCAGCAATTTGGGAGGCCTAGCCAGGAAGATCACTTGAAGGCCAGTTGTTGGAGACTAGTCTGGGCAACATAGCAAGACCGCCCCCCAATCTCTACAAAAATGAAAATAAATTAACCAGGCACAGTTGCATGTGCCTGTAATCCTAGCTACTAGGGAAGTTGAGGTGGGATAATTGCTTAAGCCCAGGAGTTTGAGGTTACAGTGAGCTATGACTGTACTACTACACTCCAGCCTGGGCTCTTTCTGAGCAAGACTCTATCTCTCAGAAAAAAGTAAATAAATAAATAAATACTAACCAAGATTTAAAAAAATATCTTTGATATTAGGCACTACGTTAGTCAGATATACAGACACATTCTCATAGAAATTCAATGAACAATTTTTACTGAAGGGCTTAGGTAGCATCAGAGAACAAAACGGACATAAATCCTTGCCTTCCTGAATTTACATTCTAGTGCAAAAACAAGAAGAAAAAGATAAACATAAGAAAAGTGAATTATAAATATGCAAGAAAGTAATAAATGCTATAAAAAAAAATAGGGCCCAATGGTTCATGTCTTCACTCCCAGCCCTGTGGAAGGCCGAGCTGGGATATTTGCTTGTGACCAGGAGTTCAATACTAGCCCAGATATAAAAAACGAGACCTCGTCTCTACAAAAAAGTTATCCAAGCAAGGTAGCCACAAGGTAGTACACGCCAGCCTGAGTGACAGGGAGACACTAGCTCTTGTAATCATGATTCACCGCCAAGATTAACCTTGTTCATTCCCCCAAAAGTGTGGTATTGAAAGGGTCCATGTAAGTTTAAATTTTCTTTTCCTGCAAAATAATTTCCTTATTTTTGGGGGGAAGTTTTATGAGCATTTATCTCCACTTTTAATTGTCTCCTCTGAGAATTCGAAGTATTGGAACTCGGGCTATTTGCAAGAAGGCTCTTAGCTATCTTACACTTGACCCAGTGGAAAGACAAAGTCTGTCACCAGCCGCAGTGTCTTCCCAGAACAGAGACATGAGGTTAGCACCCATGGGCCTACCAGTTACCCTGACATGCAAGCTTGTCTGACTTCCATATAATGAATTTGAAGTGAGCTTTTAAGGTGACTGCTGCACAGGGCCAAGGTCTTTTCTGGGTGAAGGTACCAAAGAGATAGAGACAGAGGCACTCACCCCTCCACAGTTACCAAATTGTGAATGTCAGTTCTTAAGCAAAAGGAAAGCATCTGAAGACTCAGAGAAATTTATTCTGGTCAAATTTGTGGAATTTTTTTCCATAAATTTATTTTTAAAAATCACGATTCTGGGATTCTGAAGCCATCCTCACCATTTTTTAGGCTCTGGGGTGGGGTGGGGGAGATGTATAAATACACGTATTTATTTGTCAATGTTTTAAAATTCAGTTTGTTTCTTGTATTGTTATTTAAAAAACAAAACAGTGAACAAAAAAACTGGGTGCTCATCCCAGTTCTTGCCTATAATTTCTGATATCTTAATTAACTCTGAATCTCTGAATCTTAATTTCCTAGCGGTAATAACAAGTCAGTATCCTTACCTAAAAATAAATAAGAAATACTGGAAAAGCTCTGCAAAAACTACAATATGAACCTATAGTACTCTAATAATTAAATCTTCACCATAACACACCACAAATACTCCCTGGTTAGATGGGCTACTGAGGACTTTCAGGGGCAGCCAGTAGCCAATCTACCTTATTTTTCTAGTTTAAAAAGTTTAAAATGTTATTTTCATTTAATTATATCATGTTTTCTTTTAATTTGAATTACTCATAAGATCTTAAACAAAAGTACAGTCATATACTGCATAATAACATTTTAGTCAACGATAGACTGTGTATACAATAGTAGTCCCTTAAGATTATAATGGAGCTTCTAAAAGGATGAGTTCATGTCTTTTGTAGGGACATGGATGAAGCTGGAAACCATCATTCTGAGCAAACTATCACAAGGACAGAAAATCAAACACCGCATGTTCTCACTCATAGGTGGGAATTGAACAGTAAGAACACTCCGACACAGGGTGGGGAACATCACACACCAGGACCTGTCCTGGGGTGGGGGGAGCAGGGAGGGATAGCATTGGGAGAAGCACCTAATGGAAATGATGAGTTAATGGGTGCAGCACACCAACATGGCACATGTATACATATGTAACAAACCTGCACGTTGTGCACATGTACCCTAGAACTTAAAGTATAATAATAAAAAAAAGATTATAATGGAGCTGGAAAATTCCTATCTCTAATGACCTCATAGCCATTATAACGCTGTAGCACACTTATTGTGAGTGTAACTCACTAGAGGATGCTGGTGTAAACAAATCTACTGCCCTGTCAGTCATATAAAAGTCTAGCACATACAATTCATCATAATAATAAACAACTATGTTACTAATTTATGTATTTACTATACTATACATTTGTCATCATTTTAAAGTGTACTCCTTCTACTTGGAAAAAAAAAGAATGAACTATAAAACAGCATCAGGATGGTCCTTCAGGAGATATTCCAGAAGAAGCCTTCTTTATCATAAGAGATGACAGCTCTATGTGTGTTAGTAACCCTGAAGACCTTCCAGTGGGAC
>NW_012117577.1:571474-618814 GCF_000951035.1 Colobus angolensis palliatus | reverse complement strand
ACCCTGAAGACCTTCCAGTGGGACAAGATGTGGAGGTAGAAGACAGTGATATTAATGATCTTGACCCTGTGTAGTCCTAGGCTAATATGTGTGTTGTCATCATTTTAAAGTGTACTCCTTCTACTTGGAAAAAAAAAGAATGAACTATAAAACAGCATCAGGCTGGTCCTTCAGGAGATATTCCAGAAGAAGCCTTCTTTATCATAAGAGATGACAGCTCTATGTGTGTTAGTAACCCTGAAGACCTTCCAGTGGGACAAGATGTGGAGGTAGAAGACAGTGATATTAATGATCTTGACCCTGTGTAGTCCTAGGCTAATATGTGTGTTTTATTAAAAATAGAAAAAAGCTTATAAAATATAAAGCTTTTTATAGGATAAATTTTGGTACAGCTGAAATGTGTTTGGGTTTTCAGCTAAGTATTATCAGAGTCAAAAAGTTAAAAAAAATTAAAACATTTATAAAGAAAAAAGTTACAGTAAGCTCAGGTTAATTATTATTGAAGAAATAACATTTTTAATAAATTTAATATAGCCTGATTGAAAAGTGTTTATGAAGTCTACAGTAGTGTAGAGTAAGGTCCTATGCCTTCATGTTCACTCAGCACTCACAGAGCAATTTCCAGTCCTGCAAGCTCCATTCATGGTAAGTGCCCTATACAGGTGTACCATTTTTTATATTTTATGTTGTATTTTTATTGTACTTTTTGTGTGTTTAGATACACAAATACTTACTATTGTGTTACAATTTTCTACTGTATTCAGTACAGTCACATGCTGTGCAGGTTTGTAGCCTAGAAACAATAGTCTGTACCCTATAGCCTAAGTGTACACCATACCATCTAGGTTTGTGTAGGTATACTGTAAGGTTCGTATGGCAAAACACTTAAAGAGGCGTTTCTCAAAACATACCCCCATTGTTAAGCGATGCCTAACTGTGCATTGTACTCAATTGTGTAATTTAATTAGCTGAAGATTTTAAAAATTAAGTGCATGCAACAGAACTTTGACAAATATAATGAAATTAGAGGCGCTTTCTATTTTAAAATGAAAGATTTGATTCACATGGGAGTAACTTACTCATCTCAGCTTGCCCAGGACTTGTCTGGTTTTGAAACTGAAAATCCTGCATTCTAAGAAGCCCATTAACCCAGGAAAACCAGAATGGTTTATTAAGATAGACATTATTAAGAAATTTCAGAGAGACATATAACTGAGTTAATAGCATTTTGGAGAGGAATACTAGTAATTTTTCTGAAAAGTTTAGAAAGAATTCAGTTTATTGAAAAACTTCTATGAATGACACAGATAATAGAACAAAAAACATGTTCATTTCTTGGAATATTGCTTTGTGTCATAAGCAAGAACATTTTTGAAGACTGATAGGAACATGTCAAAAATTTACAGAAGCCAGGTTGAAGGGAGCTCACCGGCCAAACTTGGGACAATTTCAACACCACACACAATAATGATATTAATGGATTCTAACATATTTCACTTTTAAAAATTCATAGTTTATAGTGATAATAACAATAAAAAAAAGGGAGTGGGGAAGTATGTGAGAATAAGCAGAAGAATGTCAACTAGTAAATTAGAAGAAATGATTTTAAATCACCAATGTATAACTACCACTGGTTCTGGCAAGGATAACTGCTGGATGCTAAAACAATTAGGTGCAAGTTTGTTGGGAAAATCACACAGAAAAATCACTCCACATCTTACTTATTACAGAGGGAAAGTACATTTACAATGTGGACAGACACACCTGAGCCAAGTGATCACACTTAGCACCACTAACAATGGCACAAACTGACATTTTATGCCTCCTAAGCACACATTATCTAGGTGAGGTCTTTGCCAAGAATGTTTAATTTAAATCTAATAATGAGGAAGTAGACAAATTCAGATTGTAAAAATTCTACTGGACAACTGGCATGAGCTCTTCAAAAATGTCAGTGTACTGAAAGACATTAAAAAAGACAAGACTGTGGTAGATAGTCTCCAAGGATGGTTGCCAGTAACCCCTCCCCTCTCCTCCCTATACGTGCACTCTGTTCTTATCAAGAGATTAGTCTATGTCCCTCCTTGAACCTGCGCTGGCTTTTTGACCTGCTATGACCAAGAGAAAGCAATGGACCTTGTTTTCAGATAAGCCCTTAAGACAGTGGTCCCCAACGTTTTTGGCACAAGGGACCAGTTTCATAGGAGACAATTTTTCCATGGGACTCGGCAAGGTTTCAGGATGAAACTGTTCCACCTCCGATCATCAGGCATTAGATTTTCATAAGGAGTGCAATGCCTGGATCCCAGTTCACAATAGGGTTCGTGCTCCTGTGAGAATCTAATGCCACCCACTGATCTGACAGGAGGTGGAGCTAAGGTGGTAATGCTTGCTCGCCTGCCGCTCACCTCCTCCTGTGTAGCCCAGTTCCTAACAGGCTAGGGAGAGATACCAGTCTACAGCCAAGGGACTTGGCTGGAGAGTGCTTGAACTTTCCAGCTGCCAGCTGCATGTAGTTAAATGAGTGCCTCCAGCTGATACTACCTCAAGAAGAACTACCCCTGTCAGCCCACAGAAATGTGAGAAATAAGTAAGTAAATAAATAAATAGTTATAGCTTTAAGCTATCAAGTTTGGAGTTTATTTGTTACACATTAATAGCCAATGATCACAAAAACTGAACACAGCACATAGCTATTAAGAGCTTACTTGGGACAACTGGATAATTTTGAAAAGGACTCGTTATTAGATAATGTTGTTCTATCAATGTTAAACTATTTAGATGTAATAATAATATTGTGATTATGTAAGACAATATGCTTGTTCTTAGGAAATGTATGCTAAGTACTTGGATATGCATGCACACACACACACATACAGGCACTTTATATACTGTATATGGACATATGACAAAAACGACAATTAATCCAAGTAAAGGGTTATACAGTATTCACTGTACTATTCTTTCAACTTTTCTGTAGGTTTGAGATTCTTCAAAATAAAACATTGGAGAGGGAAATAAATGATTTAGAGATTTACGATACATTTTGTACTTTCAAATGGATATTTTTATTTTAAAATTTAAAAATGTTAACTTAATTATCTAAATGAATCTTGAAGACAGAATTTTAAATGACTCAGATATGCAAGAATAATAGTTTGGAACAACTGGAGTACAGCTCAGCAGGATGCAGTCAAGACGGGGGGCAAGACTAGAGGTCAGGAGCACTGGGCCGTAAATTAGTTGTAGGACTTTGGGCAAGTTACTCCCCTTCTCTGGGTGTCAGTTTTCTCACCTGTGAAATAAAGGCTAATTGGTATCTATGGCTCTTTTTAGCTTTATGGACCTCCAAATTGGCACAGTGTTATTTATTTAAGCATACATCCCCAAAGAGGGGAGAAAAAAAAAAAAACTACAAAAGAATTCCCCAAAATCAAGAACAAGCTATTTAAGAATAAAGAAGAGATAACAATCTTAGAACACAATTTTCCTAAACATGGGCTTCTTTGGAAAAACAAAATGCCAAACAGAGGCAATTGGTTGACACAACAATTTATGCTAATGGGAAATACTGCAATCAACATGGCAATGCAGGGCACGACTCAGTGCAGGGGGGCTGAGAAACAGAATTGAGCACACCCGCAGAAACACCTCATTGAAATTCACCTCTCATATCCAGTACTAACCAGATTCTTATGAGTGAACTTTACTTAGAAACTTACTGACAAAATGTTCATAAGTCAAACTTTATTCAAAAGAATTCCACAACATTTTCTATAGTAAGCAAATAATGGCCCTAGATACATCATATACCTGCCTTATATCAATGTAAGGTTTCTCATGACAGCTTTACTTTAAAGGAAAATAAAGTATGAACTCTGGCATTTATAGGGTGCCAGATTTTATAGTAACCACTCTGGTGTGTTACTTTATTTAATCATCACAACCTTGAGTGCTGGGTATTATTTACCTCATTTTTAATCACAAAGACACAGAAAATGAGGAAAGACTTGATAATCATCAAAACTAATTGTACCAGAGACTCTACATCCCTACTAAGGAAACATGGTAGAAAAAAATAAAAATAAAAATAAAAGCTTTAACTGTGGGCAAAGAGAGTTTCGTTATATTTTATATATAAAATAATTTTCCGCAGGGCGCAGTGGCTCACGCCTGTAATCCCAGTACTTTGGGAGGCCGAAGCAGGAGGATCACGAGGTCAGGAGATCGAGATCATCCTGGCTAACACGGTGAAACCCCGTCTCTACTAAAAATACAAAAAATTAGCCCGGTGTGGTGGCGGGCGCCTGTAGTCCCAGCTACTCTGTAGGCTGAGGCAGGAGAATGGCGTGAACCCGGGAGGCGGAGCTTGCAGTGAGCCGAGATTGCGCCACTGCACTCCAGCCTAGGGGAGGAGCAAGACTCCGTCTCAAAAAAAAAAAAAAGAATTTTCATGGGATCACTAGATGCTGGAAAGTGTTCCTACAGAGGTTGCAGGGTTCCTCTCTGAGGTCATTACCAGCAGATTGTCAGGAATAGGAGAGGCACAGCAAAGGCAAGGGACAATATGGGAGGCGGTGGACAGGAGAAGAGGTTCCCTGGAGTGACACCTGGATTCTCCTTGAGACTCTGTCACCTCTTATCTGTGGGACCCAGAGAACATCAGGTGACCTCACTGAACCTATTCTCATTCCTAACGGGTGGAGTTAGGCCTTGTTCCCTTCAGCTTCCTTCCATTCTAAATGCTTTTAGTACCTCTTAGGATTGCTCCATATCTATCCCTCTTTGTACCATAGAGTTTATTTTTTGCTTTCATAATTTTAAAAAACATTTAGGCTTTACAAGCACAAATAGGAACATAAAATAAACATTAACAATTATTTTTTAAAAAAAGAATTTAAAATTCTAATCCCAAGGAGAGGAGATAGGGTTGACACTATCCAGCTGTCAGTAAGCCTATGAGTAAAAATGAGTGGTTTTGGAAGAACCACACTAAATCATTAAAATCAAGTCTGAGTCCCCACTCAGACATCCATTCCACACATTTACCTCCTCATTTTCCAAAGACCATTTGACAATGATGGTAAAGGGACAAGGGAAATACCATATCTTAAGGACAAAGAGAACTAAAGAGGAGACATCTCTATACATATTTGGGAGATGAAAGCAGAACAGAAGGGTTGCCAATGAGAAGTGAGCCAATTCACCTGGGAATCCCAGGAGGCTCAGGGACTGGAGGGGAATGAAGAGAAGTTAATTGAAAGCCTGTGTATATACACAGCAGTTGCACCAAGTGCCTTCACATGATCCACACAGCTTCAGCTACAGGGGGAAGGAGCCAGGGCAGTGGAGGTGGGGGGCAGTCAACTGAGTAAGAATTTCACATAGGATCCAAGAAACAGGGGCTCTGACATAGAGGTTCGTTGTAAGAATGTTCCAGTAAGAAAGCTATATGGTAGATTTCAGGGTAACCATGCAGATTACAGAAGGTAAAAGAAGGCCCACATGAAAGGTTTCCAGAAGAAAAGAGGGAAAATTTTATCTGATATATTTGAACAGGGTAGAAAAAAAAACTAATAGTCATATACCAGATATGAAGGCACATGTAGAAAAAAATAAGAATGGAGAAAAAGGAAACTTTACAAATAAAAATAAATGAAGGATACATAAATGTTCTTGGCAGCATCGTTCATAATTGTCAAAGTGTAAACAACCCAAATGTCCATCAGCTGATGAATGAAAATCTATGTCTATCCATAAAATGGAATATTATTTGGCAATTAAAAGGAATGAAATACTGATATATGGTACTTGGATGAACCTTGAAAACATTATACTAAGTGAAAGTAGCCAGACACAGAAAGCTACACATCATATGATTCCATTTTATATGAAATGTCCAGAATAGATAAATCTGTAGGGATAAAATAGAAATTAGTGTTTGCCTACAACCAGAGTGGCTGGAAAGGGAGAGGGGATAGTGACCGTTAATGAATTCTAACTTTCTTTTCAGAGTGGTAAAAATGTTCAAAAATTAGTTTAGGGTGTTGATTGCAAAATGCTATAAATATACTAAAAACCATGAAATTATACACTTTAACCACAAGAACTTTGTGTTATATCTCAATAAACCCATTACAAACATACTAATAATAAATGAAGGGGGAAATGAGGTCAATTTTGACTCCAAGGAAAATAAAATGGTGTTCAAGAGAGCAAAAATAATTATGCCACATTATATGAATGGATTTGCATAGTTATCCAAACGTACTTTATTGATTTAACAAAAAAATGTATATATACTAGGAGGATGGAAGGTTGAGATAGGAAAGTTAAGAGAGGCATAAAATAATTTCTCATCTTCCATAACAAGAAATTAATAATAGATTGTATCTAAAATGGATGGATCAAGAAATACTAGAGAATATTACAGTTTCCCCTCCATATCTGCAGATTCAACCAACTGCAGGTGGAAAATGTAGTTAGGCCTACAATGGTTGTATCTATACTGAACATGTATAAACTTTCTAAATCATTATTCCCCATACAATGCATTATAACCACTATTTATATTGCACAAGATATTATCTGTAATCTAGAGGCAATTTAAAGTACTATATAAAGGAGGCTGTACATAGGTTATATGCAAATGCTACACCATTTTATACAAGGGACTTGAGCATCCACAGATTTTGGTATCCATACTGAGTTTGGGCCATACGGAATTGAGGCCCTGAAACCAATCCCCAATGGATGCTGAGGCAGGATTGTACTTAGAAATCGGAGGCGATTTTGCTGAAGAAGCTCCAAGAATAGCAAGTGGTCGCCTGTGAAAAGCAGGAATTAGGGGAGAGTGGGGTTGGGTAGAGGTTGTAACCATTAGTGCAAGCTTTTAAGTGCTATCTGACCTTTTAGCTATGTATATTTATTACTTTAATAAAAATTAAATTTAAGAAAAGTTTGGGTTTTTTACTGCCAGCTCAGCCTTTGGAGAGTCACCTTGTTTCAGCAAAACATCACTCCACATTGGTCTGGAACTCTAAGCATGCAGGTATCACAATGCTGATTGCAAAACTCACTCAGCTCAATTGGGCAAATTCTGAAACAAGATTATTTGCTAAATCTGCTCTGAGTGGAGAATTGAAGAGGATATAATCTCTTTTGGGTTTTGAACAGAAATGTTACTATATACAGGGTATAAAATCTTACAGGTCCCCCCAGTAAAGAGATTAAATGGGAAGAAACCATTTCACCATTTCACCATTTCACCATTTTACCATTTCACCCTTTTCTTCAGGCAGCCTCATAATGCGGTAGACCATACTTGGTCCTGCTGTTTTTTAAAATGAGAAAGTTGAGGCCAAGGAGACCTGAATGACTTACCAAAGGTGACAAAGTAAAGCAGAGGCAGAACTCAACTGAACAACGACTGAACAACTCTGAAGACTTAAAATACTGAGCCTGAACATAGGTATTCTTCCTTAGACCCTAGACTTAGGCACCATAAAATGTATACTACGTACTACCAGGCTGGAAATTGGCTGATGCTAAGCATATTTCACTCACTGCCTGCATATCTTAAAATACGTAGGAAAATATTTCCTGGATCCTCTCTTTTAATATCTGAAGTAACATATCTATAGAAAATTAGCCCATCCTAAATCTTTTTATGTGTCTTCTTCATAACTCCCCCTAATTATTTTCAACCAGCACCGATGTATGCAGAACCAGATTTGTGCAAATTAGACATATGTGTGTTGCATTCAGCACCCCCCAAAAAGTTATTAATTAATCATTTTTAAGGAATACTTCAGTTTGGAAAAACTTACATTAAATCAATTTCCTTGGTTCCAAGATCCTCCCTAACATGTTACTATACCAATGTTTCACAAAGAGTTGTACAAATGATGATTCGTCATACTCTTTTATTATTGGGATATAAATTGTCCTTGCCCATAGAGTAATATTTATTCTGGGTATCAGCTATATAGATATGAATATGGATACAGGTATAGATAAAGATACAGATATAGATATTATATCTCTCCCCATACGATCCCCATTTAACAGAGGAACTAAGACAGAGATGGATGGGCACACACAGACTCTAACTGAGGCACTTTTAATTAGTTTCCTCCGTCCTCTGCACACAGCTAAGATTTGCATGATTTTATTTAGGGCAGTCTTGAGAGTGATGCAGAAAAATGCTGTACAGACCAAGTGTTTTGAAATGTCCTTTATCAGCAACACATGTACATTTACACTCTTAACAGCAACAACTCAATTTTAGTTCATAACTTTGTGAGCATCTTCAGTGTTAACTACCTTTTTTATGTTGACAGGTGGCTGATTAAGGAGGAGGAATGTATTTTTAAGTTTGCTATCATTAAAAAATATATACCACCCTCTCCAATGGTTTGGCACCTCTTGATTCCTCGTGATTCTTTTCCTTCTGAGCAGTTCAATTAGCTGGAAATCTCACTCTGATGGACTGAAGCAGCTTGAGTGAACGCCCGAGCGCTCAGCCAATTAGGCTCATTTGAAGTTGCAGAATTGCCTTCTTTGGTGTTAAAACCCCATGTCAAACACCGGGTCTAAGATCATTTGTGCTCCAAAATGAGATTGACAGAGCAGCTGCAACAGGGGGCATGCCTGCTGGACGACTTAATTGTGGAGCCTGAAGGGCCATCATGAACCGGCGTGCGGAGACCGCCTCGCCACTGCTGCATTACAAATGCTCTTTATTAACAGCGATCTGTAATCAATGGGCTCAGGCTTTTTGCCAGAGCCCCCAAATCAGACAGGCGGGCCCCTGCGTCAGTGTGGGCGGAGCCACGGGGCCCAGCTATCGAGCTGGGAAAAGAAAGCTGTGTTGTCCCTGCCTGACTCTTGGGTGCGATGCTAAATCAGAAAGGAACCCTAGTAATCATTCCAGGGGCGCCCTCCTCTCACTACTGGTTGAATATTCATTAGCCCGGGTGAGCGCGGCTCACTGTACATACAATTACATCTTATTGATGTGAATGAAATAAATTGCTTTTGTTTCAACAAAGGCAAGTGTTCTAAATCAGTTCAGCATTATATGTAAGAATAAATTTTGATCAGAAATGTAAAGGCTTGGAGATGTATCTCCATATGTTGATACATAATTAAAGACCCAAAAATCCGTGGTGTTAGGAGAAAGGAGTTTGGAGGGCTTTTGCTAAATAGGCAATAGTTAGGTTAATTACAGAAATCTAAAATACTTTTATTTGAAAACAATCTGTAAAATCCAATGCGAATGTTCTTTCCTTTAAAAGAAATCATTTCATGATATTCTTTCTGACAGCGTGTGATGGTAAAGCGCTGAACTGGGAGTCAGAGACCTATAAACTAGACCAGGCTCCACTGCCAGCAAGCTGTGTAACCTTGGGTAAATCATTTAACCTCTCTGGCCTGCCTAGTCTTATCTTGTAATATGTGAGGGACAGATGAGTTGTAAAAGTCGGTGTAGTTCATTTTCTACCCATCTTCTCTTAAATGTGTTGAGGGTTATTTCTTTCACTCTGTAGTGCAAGAAAGCCATTTATTCTACTATTAAGAGAAGAAGAAAGAAAGAGCACAGATAGGGTGGCCAAGACACCATGGCTCAGCCCCCTTGCCCTATTCTCAAAGAAACATCATTTATAGATATTATTTCAACAAAACCCTGTGTTAAGTGCTATGATAGATAGGGCAGGACCAGAATCACCTAGGCCCTGCTTGCCAAGAGCTCAGTCTTCCACGGGGAAACAAACCAATAGATAAATAACTCACCAGTCCTTTTCCAAGGTAGCTTTTCAGTTCACTAATAGATCCAACAGCATGCTATCCAGTATCAATGCAAATGCACTGCACACTACATAGCTGCCAGGAGCCCCATACACACAGACCACCAGGTAAACGGAAACCCTCTGGAGTTGTACAGCATGACAGCCCTGATCCTATTAGAGCAAATCAACGAGCATCACACTGCACTAAGTTCTAAAAAAGAAAACATAAGCTTTCTGCTCTATGATTGTAATACTCTAGGAATAAGATCATGGAAAGTATATAAATAAAAATGAAAAATGCATTATGTAAATAAAATATAAACTCTACAAGAAACAACTGAACATAACAATGAAGAAATTCACAAACAATGGGCAATTATTATTAAGACTATCCCACAGTTGGAATTAAATAAAATTATACATGCAAAATTCTTAAATTGGGCTTAAATAGCAGGCTTTTAATAAATGTTAGATTTCTTTCTATCCATTTTTACAATATTTTGCAAAATGAAAATATTTATTAGAAGGGAGAGATTACTTTAGAGTACCCAAGGAAGGATTTATAGAGGAAGCAAGATTTGAACTGAATCTTGAAAGTTAGGTGAAATTTGAATAAGCAAAATATTAAATCATGATTTTAATTCGGATTCCCAGAAAGTGTGCCTGGAATGATGAGTCAAGGTGGAATGCCTTGGGGACACTCAAAGGTCTGGCCATTTCTCACCACAGGATTCTAGAGCTGTGTCACCATTTACCCAGCCTCCAGCAGCCTCTGCTGGAACAGCTTGTTGCCTCACCTCCCCCATTTTCTCTTTAGCCAATTCTGTGAGGTAACTCCAGTCCTTCAAGTAAGATAGGCTCTACCAAGCTGATTCTACATTCCCAAAGCCACCTACAAGCTTTACTCAAATTGGCCTGGCTGCTAACCCATGTTCTCATGAAGTAGATAACAGAGTTTTGAGTTGGAGACAAGAACATCCCACCTCTTATCAAATTCCTCAGTCCAACTAGAACAAAACTGAACCACCACACTGTAGTCCAATGGGCGACACAGTCATCCCTGTGTGAGGGCTTGAGAGAGGAATAATAAAGATAATAATAATGGTAATAATGTCCCAAGTGCTTTACATATGAATAAAATATGGAAGTTTTAGGAACTCATTCAATCCTCTTTAAGGTCAATTCTTATCCCCATTTCACAGTTAAAGAAACTGAGGCACAGAGAGTAATCTGCCCAAGGTCACTGAGCTACCTTCAGTCATAGAGTTGGTAAGTAGGAAAGTAAAGATCTGAACCCAGGCAGTCTGGCTCTAGTCTTAACACTTACTCCTTCCTACCTCTTACTCTTCTTGGTTGGGATCCCCAGCTCCAGACGACTGGTGGCATATGACTTCTCCAGTTGTGATGATTTTCATAACTAGCTAATTTTTATATTCATTAGCATTTCAGGCTAGCTTCTTACTAAAACGTGACCGCTATATACAATTGCCTGCTAGAAACCTTACCTTTCTTCCTCCTGCCAATCTCAGCACATTCACATTGATTTCACCATCTCATTCACTCTTTCACCATCCTCACTAGCAAATGGCACCAGAATCCACCCAAGCCAGAATTCAAAAGTTATTCAAGATTGTTTTCCTCCCATCCACTCTACAATCCAGTGCCATAATGAAAATTTGAATCTGAGCATGTTATTTACCTGTTCAAAAGTCAATGCTCTCTCTTGCCTACAGAATTAAATCTTACCTCCTTGCAAAGCACACAAGATTTTTCATGGTTTGATCCCAGCTTCAACCACAGTTTCACCTCACATCAAACTCTGTGCTCTGGCCGCAGTGACTTTTCTGTAGTCTCTAGTATGTCACCCTTGCTCTGGCATTAGGCTTCCCTGTCTAGTCTGCCACACTCTCACCTGCCCACTGACCCACTGACTCCAGAGTCCTTCAGGTTTCTACCGATGATTAGCCTCTCTGCATGCACCAAAACCCTTACTTCCCAAGGCAGATTAGCTGTCTGCTACCTCTTGTGTGTGTCCCTGTTGTAGAAGCTAGAATATTATATTTATCTTTTTCCACTAGCAAAATGTGTAATGTGTTTTCATGTCCAACATCTAACCCAGTAGCTTTTAAGTGCTCTTACTTGACACTCAAAAGCATTTGCTGAATAAATGAATTGTTACTTCTAGAACTTTAAATTGTGATAAATACCTTCATTCTGAATGTATTTTGGGAATATAAATCATATAGGTGACAGTGCTGTCAACTGTGAAAATGCTGTGATAAAGCAAAATATTATTGCTGCATCCCTCCACTGATTATATTATAGTCTTTCCATAAAGTATTTGAGAAGAGTTGTTGTTCTATTCCTACATTCAGTATTCAAAAATTTGAATCCAAGAGAAAACCAGTTGTATGGAATTTTCTTCTACTCTACATTTTCTGCAAGAAATTTATATTTAGCATAGCTTTTTAAATAGACAATGTAACCTAGAATATTTTTCTCTTAAATAATTTTCCTTTAAAAACAAGACTTCAACCCCCTAATTCTTTAGAAGCCCCAAATATTAATATTAAACATGTTTTTGTCATCTTGTAAGGCATCTTCATTAAGTGCTAAAATATGTGGGTCTGCTAAAGAATGAAGGTAACCATACTTCTTTGGAAATAAATACTTTTAGCCTGTGATCAGAAATATTAGCAAGTTTGTTTTGTAACATACATGCAACAATTCTGAAATGTTACATTTTGATTTCATTCACTGGTGTTAACAGCTGTGTCCCCTGTAATCTTGCACAAGCAGGAGAAATCTGTGATAAGATATATATCTGTCATCCTTCTAGAACTATCTGGAACTTTGTCCTCTCCAAGGACATGTCTTAGCTGATCACATAGCTATTTTTCAAGCCCTAATATCTATCATTTAAAATAGTTGAATGATTGCTGTCCTTATATAATGTCACAGTAATAAAAGAATTAGCATTGACACTTGACACTGTTCATGCTAATATTTTACGCTCTAGATTTTTCCACAGTATGAAATCAAGTTGCACATCCTGAGAGAAATGCATATACCATATTGCCATGCACAGTAGATCAAACTAATGTAGTAAAAACCCTAAATGGAAACCTTCTAAGGAATTTTAAATACACAAGCTACATCTGCAAGATATTTAACTATTGTGCTTCCACTAAAAATTAATGAGATTTAAATTCAGCTTGAAAGATAGAGCAAAGTTTAAAGTGCATGCTAAATTTGTATCCTGAGTTGGTCCCTCAGGACTCTACACAGCCTGCTTTGGACAAAATATTTCAAGTTCAGAACAATGGTGAGTGGGGATACTGATTCTATCTTTACTCATCTATTTGTCCATGAGTTCAACAGAATTCAATATGCCATTTAATCAATGTATTAAATATCTTGGCTTATCTGTAAGGCATACACAAATGGGGAAATTAGAACACAAAGCTACAGTATGCTGGTCTATTCTCACATGAATGATCCACACATGGAATCTGTCTGATATAAGAAAGCACTGGCAAGATAAATGCAATTGGCAAACTAGTGAGTGCTTCAGTCCAATGCATGACCACTTAGGTCAAGAAACTCTGCCCCTGCGGTATTATTCCATATGGCCACAAAAACAAAAAAAAGCACTTCACTATATACCCTCAGAACCCTAGAAATTAAAAGAACAATTTCTAAATGTACATACTAAATTATATTTATATCTATCTTTAGAAATGAGAGTCAAAAGTTAATTATTTCCCTTGCTACACAGCATATTCTTTATTCTTGGAGACAGCAACTCAAAACTGCTATCATCCCTTTTGAAGAATTCTTGTAATTGCAACCAAACATTAAAGAACACAGAGGCTCACCAGCAAAGCCACAGAAATATTCAGCGGCACCATTATTTCTTTGGCAGTTTGTGTTTAATAATTTAATTCAATTCCAGTAGCGCAGCACATAACAACACCTTTTTTTCGAACCAGTAAACTGTGTGTCTGTGACAGGGAAGTCATAATGGAGTATGAGTTTGCATGCTGAGGTGTCATTTTCATAGAACAGCATTTTCACTAGGGGCACACAATGAAAAATCAGAGTCTTCAGATCTGATACTGAACAGCCATCAGTTATTAATTCATTACAAAGCTATTTTTTCTATCTAGGCAATTTATGATTTGTCAGAAATACAGAGAAGTAGTTTGTATTTTCTTAAAGATTGTTAAACAGGAGCACAAGAATGTAAAAGCTACTAAAATGCCAAATAAATATCATTCTCAGGCAAAGGACTCTTTGAAATAATCTCAGGCACAAGTCTTTTCAGTTATTGAGGTTTTCAAGATAAGACAATGAAATTATAGGTAGGGAAAATAAAATATGTTTTTAAAGTTATGTTTTGGTCCATTTATATTTCATATGAAAGTACCTATATGCAAAGTCAAAGGTACCATGATTTGTTTATTTATTAATTTATTAAATCCAGGCCCTACATATTTTAATAACCTTATGATAAACCATGTAATAATCACTCAACAACAAAAAATCCTTTTCAAGTCTCTTCTATATGTGACAGGCAAAACAGAACATTAAGTGGTTGTGATTTTTTTTTTTTTAGAAACTGTTTTTAATTCCAGCATCTGAATGAAACATACCAACCAGAACTACCCGCTCCCTGCACCCAGCCACATCTACCCCTATACCTGGCTATTTCCATAGATTTACTCACTGTTTTCCCCATTGTCAACATTTCCTGGCAGTAGATGACTGGTCTTTGGGGGCCCCAGTCCTCAACCTTGCCAAGACAGCAATGGCAGATGTTTCCACATTGGAGAGGCAGCTGGGGAAGGGGATGGAAGGTAGGAGAAAAAATGACTGTTCCTCCAGATGATTTGAATCTATGCCATGACATTTGCTGCTGAATGGTAATACCTTTTAAAACAACTAATGCCCTTATCTTTGTTTTGGTTTGGTTTAGTGATTTACAAATGCTTCACATCCGAATATACCACCTCTGATTTGCCAGTATGACATAATGGGTTCCCAGGTCTTTTAAAACTGCTAAGCCTGTATCTGGAAGAACTACCCATTTGTTGAGATGATAATTGTTTTAACTTTGATGTCCCTCACTCTGCACATCTGTTTCAGCTCTCCTACCAGACACACTCACAAATTTATCATCTCTGCATGTGTTCCTACATTAGAACTGCCTTAGTGGCAGAGTACATTAGTAAATTCCATGGCTCTATTAAGTTTGTTAAGCAGAAAAGTAACTGGCTTTGTGGCTAGGATTTCTTATGACTGTCTCAAGACATGCTATAAAGGTTATATGAGAAAATATTCTTGTATTCATCCATAAAGGACAGTGTATGTTACCTGGCCAATTCACAGTTACAGAATGATGAGGTACCAATATAGCAGTATTGCTACCTGATCTTATAATCTACAACAGCAGAAGTGGTTCTTTCTTAGTTACATAGCTTATTGTGTTGTCATCAAGCAGATTTTTCATTTCTTTCTGCCTAGAAGTCTAGGCCTTTTCTGCTATACCAAATTGCTTCCCTAAAACGTTGGGTTCAAACCCTGACCGTATGTATTACCACTTACGTAGCCTTAGGCAGCATACAGTTTTCTTATTTGTAAAATGAACATAAAATAATACGAATCCCTCAAAGCTTTGTTGAGAATCCAGGGAACACATAACATAATAGTGTCTGATGTGCCTTATAAAACATGTTGATACGCATGACTCAGAGCTTATTTGGCTTTTACTGTATGTAGTGATATTTGAAGAGTAATATTTTAATCCACAGTAGAGAAGAATTCAGGCAACAATAAGCTATATTTTAAAATGCTTTCGTTGTTTTTTAGAAAAGAGGATGACTTTTACTATATCTTGTATAATCAAACTAGCTCTTAAATCTCAGACAGCAGGAATTGCCCATGTAGTGGGGCAGAGGCCTTTGCCTACTTTAGGCAGGAATAATGCTGGTACTAACATATTATTATATATTGTCTATATCAACTCCATCTAAATACTTTTAGATGAAGTGTCTAAGAAATAAATTATCTCTATGTTGAGCTCTTAAACTTTTAGATATTTGAGGTTCCCTTTATTTCTGTTTATGTCTTACAACTATCCATGTAGGAGTAGCTCCCTCATGTACCTCTCAAGCCTGAATCCCACTCTAGAAATTCAGAGTCCCATATCTGACTCTATGGGACATATGTCCCCATAGGTCCCGTTGATTCCCCAAGTTGACATTTCCCCCCGACTAGTCCTTCCCCCAGAGATTTTTCATTAAAAAAAATTGGATGTCTATGACATGAAAGTTATACGGTATACAAGTTTGCAGACTGAGGGTCAGTCTAATAAAACAGCATTTTCACTAGGGGCATACAATGAAAAAGCAGAATCTTTGTTGTTAAAAATAATGAAAATTATTAGAAGAGTATATGATTAAAAATTGCTCATCCCTAATCCCACTATCCAGAGTTCATCATTTTTATCATGTTTTTCTTTTTGGATGTTTCTTATGTTTTTAAGGGATTTTAAATACATATATGTATATAGAAACATTCTATAATTTTTTTAAATTGAACTTTTTTCTGTAATTTGCATGCTTTCACTCACGATATTGTAGACATCTCTTCATGTTGGTGAATGTAGATACAGCTGTATTATTTGTATAGTAGCTGGATCATAGTGTACCCAGTCTGCTACTGACAGGCATGTCAGTTGTTTTAGTGCTTTGCTGACAATGCTGAATGCTGCATGCCGTATGGACATCTGAGAACACTTACAGGGCATCATTCTGTGTGATAAATTCCTAAAACTACAATTACAGACGGAAGGATATGTGTATTTTTATCTTTACAAATGCTGTCAAATTGCCATGTAAAGAGTTTGTGCCAATTTATATTCCTTGAAACAATATATGACCCCTTGTTTGCCCAAATGTTAGCCAATACTGAGTATCATCAAGCTTTTAAACTTTTGTTTATTTCATAGAAAAAATTTAAAAGTACATTATTATCAAGCAGCCCTGGATTTGTCATTTTTGTTAATACTCTAATCACTTTGTTAACACTTCTGTTAATTTATTATTTTTGTTAATGTGAGATATAGATTAGATAAATAGAAGCATAGATAAATTCATAGGTAGACATCTATCACTAAATAGAGAAAGAGAAAGGGAGTGAAAGAAAGAGAAAGAAAGAAAAAAGGAAAGAAAGAAAGAAAGAGAAAAAGAGAGAGAAATATTTTCTCACTTTCTTTTTAAATGTGTATGTATTGGTGCCTTTCCCATACAGAAGTTTTTAATTTTAATTTTAAAGAAAGAAAGAAAAGAGAGAGAAACAAATATTTTTTCACTTTTTTTTAATGTGTATGTATTTGTGCCTTTCCCATAGAGAAGTTTTTAATTTTTAAGTAATAAAAACTTCCAGGTTTTTTTTTTATGGTTTCTAAATCTCATTTCTTACTGAGAAAAATCCTCCCCATCCTAAGCTTATAAAAATATTCTACGCTGCTTTTTCTAATATTATTAGAGAAGTATTTTTTTAGCTTTTTGATTTTTATTTGTTTTGCTAAAAGTTTTACTAAGTGCCTGAGTACATAACCTCATTAACTAAGCACAATGTGAAATTTGCTTTTTTTGTAAATAAAATATGATTTTTTGCAAATAATTTCACTAATTCCATATCACATGAAGATAGCTGTATTACATGAGATAAGGCACATGAAAGTGCTTTATAAAGAGCAAAACACAGAGGCTTTTTCTGCTGGTAACAATATTAGTAAAATGTGCCAAATGAGATACTGTGGACTCCAAAAGCAAGGAGGGAGCGAGGCAGGGAGGGTTGAAAAATTACCTGTTGGGTACATGCCTACTATTTGAGCAACAGGTATGCTAGAAACCCAATTCGCACCTGTATGCAATTATGCCCATTTAACAAACGTGCACACATACCCTCTAAATCTGAAATAAAATAAAATGTATTTTAAAATGTGCTAAATGCATGTGAGTATTGACATTTGGAAGTTCTTCTGTTAAAAAAGATTTCGAAAGTGGTTCAAGATATCTTTATAATCTAAGCTGTACTGCTATCACAGACAGGCACTTTCAGCACATAATAATATTTAATCCTATCATATATAAATATTACTATAATCTTCCATGTCCTTGTAATTACACCTCAGTACACACCATGCTGCAACTTAAACGTTAGCAATTTATATCACCAAAACGTAACCACACTTTAGGTAACAGTAGCAGAAAACCAATTTTGATTCATTATTTAAATCAAAGAGAGTTTTACTAAGAAGTCCTTTGGTGTCAACTTAATGGACACCTCTGCTGCAAAGACTGATTTTTACACCCATTTTACTTGGTTTTTCCCATAATATTGTAACCGGAAATGCTTAAAACAGGACTGGAGGTTAAAAATCTGTGGTATTTCTTGTTCTTTTTATTGAACAACATGTACATGTATCTCCCATTGTAAAGTTTTGTGATAGTGGTTGGGGGGATACAGAGATACAACCCAATTATTCTCTCCAAAGGCAAGTGGAGAGATGTACAAATTCCTCAAGGAAGAAGTGATACATTATGTGCAGGGTTATATGAAAAGTAGCCAGCTCAGGTTTCAAATGGTAATTGTATGAAGATCTCTAAATCTCCCATCAGTGTCAGAGGCCCAAAGAGGCAGCTTCCCAGTGAACTATGAACCACAGCTGCAGTTTGACATGCAGTGTTTTTTAAAAATTTGATTTAGTTGTCAACCGTCTAAAATTAAGAGTGTTTACATTAAAATCAATTAAAATTTTAATTTTAATCCAGATAAAGTGGGGAGATCTGGCAACATCAGGCTCCCATTTTGGCTTGGTAAAGAATCAGCTGGTGCTGGGTGTTGATTTTCCCTTTTAAACTGGGCATGTACCCTCCAGTTTACCATAGTCTGCACCACTCCCTATCGTATTACCTGTTCCTCACATATCTATAGTCATTTATGTATGTAATCCTTGAAGGACAGGTTCAGGGTTTATGCCAAAAGGAATGACCTAGGGACAAAGACATGATCTATGCTACAGTGTAGATTCAAATGTACCAATTAAGTCCATTTAGAACAGAGCATTGATTGAAATTATCTTGACTGATGGTTGCTATTATTGCTTAGCAAAACTCAAAATATAAAGGGGCATATGAAGCAGTGCACCCTGAGTGTCACATCTTCTCATCAAAGATACATTTTTGCCATTTGGAATAGTTCAGGAGAGTGGAGCACAGGAAGGATTTTGGCTGAGATTCTTATGAGCTGTGATCCCAGTTCCTGTGAAGAGGAAAGAGATAAACTCTGATACAGTCACGCCAAGGCTTCAGTCTATTTCATGGAAGCTCTAATGCTAGGACGATCTTTTAACATTTTACTGACCTGAAACAAAGGCACTTGGTCTTTACGACCCCTCCCCACCAATCACTGAATGTGGGGTACCTCCAGATAGGGCCTCAGTCAAGAGATTTTTCTGAAGGTAATTCCCTGAGAGTAACTCAGCTGAGATCTGGCAGCTACCAGCACTCAACCAGCTGGGGGGACATGTGTCTAGCCTGAAAGGGGGATCTGCAGGACACACCACAGTATCCACTATAGTCAGCTTTTAGAGAGGACTTCCTTGGCCACTCTAACTAAATTTTAACACTCTCCCCACCGTGATACTTCACATTTTTCTTCACTCTTTTATGTTTTTCTTCTTAACATATCACTTCTAACATGCTATGTACTTTTCTTATTTATTTACAGCATCTCCTATACTAGGACATCAGCTCCTTGAGGGAACCAATTTCTTCCTGTTTTACTCTCTGATATATGCCCAATGAGTGCAGCATGGACTGCCTTGCACAGAGCAGAATGAACGAATGAGCCCTCTGACCCTGGAGCCCACAAAGCTTAGGTTTGGAGGATTTCAGTCTTCAGAGAGCTTTTAAAGAACTGAGTGTGATGCCCACCTGAGAAGGAGTTCTCAGGTGGGTCATGCCTGGGGAGTCCAGCAATCAATACCTCTTTCTCCGTGTCAAAGTCAGGGACACTGGAGAAAATTCTCTTGCTCTGAAGAAAAGCCGTATTCATGAAGGATGTATCACCAGTCCTTTCAATTTAAAGACAGATTGTATTCTGATGATCTCATAACCAGGAATGAAGAAGCTGATGAACTACATAGACAATTAAGAGTGATCATAAGTGGCTTCATGCTTTTAAATTGCTGAATAAGTGTTTGGTAATTTACTCCCCCCTAACAAAAAGGCAGCATTTACAATGAAGGCATATGAAGCCTGAATAATACATTTTTAGTTACCATATCCTAGATTGACAGGGAGAAATATATTCATGGAAATCGGATCAGATCTTTCAATAATGCAGAGGCAGAAGCAAGAAATCTGAGGAGTTGGAGGGCACTGGCAGGTGTCTTCAACAGCTGTACAGCTAAAATCTGTAAGTTACATGTCATTTGCAAGTGTTAGATACTATTACATCTTGGACCAGTTCTTAATGGGGCCTCAACCTTACTTTCCAGATTTGTGACAGTCTGGGTAGAAGCACCCATATGTTCATGTTTTTGTCCTTGGTGCACCACTCAAAATTTTAAATATTTTCTTTTCTTCTTTTCCCCTCTCCCCTCCCAAGACCCATGCAGTTCACATGTGAATATCCTGATTGGCATGAAAGAATGGAAACCACTTGAGGAATTTTCTTTCTCCTTTCTCAGATAAATAAACAACTTTTCTCAGTTATTACATGTCATATTTTTTTAATTGTCAAAACATCTTAGAATTCACATCTGTATCCAAAGTTGAAAGTTACAAGCATTCATAATAAAACCACCTGTTTAACTGAAATATTTTCTTCATTAAACAAAATTGACTTATTTTATCTCAGTAATTCCAATACATGCAGGACTTAATATCACATTTTATAATTTGCTTAGTCACCTATAATATTCATAGATGTTTCATGTTTTAAATGAAGAAGTTAGGAATACAATGAGTGGCAAATAGTTTTCAAGTCCTCTTACCAACTTCACAAATATAAGAAAACTGATTTGATGTCCTTATGTTCAAATACCATCATTGTTTATTTTGGGACTATAACCAAACTATGTGGTTTACTTTAAATTTAGTGAATTCCCTTTCTCCATATAGTCTCTTTCTCCCTCTCTTTCATCTAAAAAGTAGTTTGAATTTTTTGAAGTATAAAAAGCAAAGAGAAGATGAGAGAGACCAATTACTAATACATGGCCAACTACTCTTAGCTCAATGGAGAAGTTTGAGTCTTTCAAAAGAGTGGTTAGGGTAGCTAAGGGGAGTAGATGAGGCCCCTGAAAAAGTTAAGATGAGAGTAAGCTTTTTATGAATGATGAGTCAGGCTGAACAGAACCAAGCAACTTGGTAAGTGAGTAAGTTAATTTACTAATACCAGTCTTTAATATGTTAACTCTGGTAACTTTCCATACTGTTCTACTATTAAGTCCACAATTAATTAGTACAGTTTATTTCTTGAAGATGTATTATTTGGTAGGTATAATGACCAAATGAGTTCTACTGGTCTATAGTAGTTTCCCCAAATGTCCAGTCCTGAGAGATGCAACAACAATTAAGTGATTTCAAAGGTCAGGTAGGTTTAAGAAATGCTTCATACCAAACTGACCTCCCAGCTAATCCTACATCCCATAGCACAGAAGTGATCTGCAAGTCTCTATAGCTAATTTTAGGGGAGGTGAGTCAATATTTTGTTTGAATATTATGGAAAGAAAAAACACAAGGAAAAATAAGGAAGTAAATTTACCTAAAACCTTACTTTTTTTTTTTTTTCCTTGAGACGGAGTCTCACTCTGTTGCCCAGGCTGGAGTGCAGTGGCGCAATCTCACTTCACTGCAAGCTCCGCCTCCCGGGTTCACGCCATTCTCCTGCCTCAGCCTCCCGAGTAGCTGGGACTACAGGCGCCCGCCACGTCGTCCGGCTAGTTTTTTGTATTTTTAGTAGAGACGGGGTTTCACCATGTTAGCCAGGATGGTCTCGATCTCCTGACCTCATGATCCGCCCGCCTCGGCCTCCCAAAGTGCTGGGATTACAGGCGTGAGCCACTTACTTTAATTCTTTGTTGGCTTAAACTGAAAAACACATCCTTGTTAAATAGCTTCCCATCTCTGCAGAGCAGCTCTTTTCTTCAGAACCCCAAAACCAGACAAAACACCCAGGACATTCACATTTCCTGATGAGACCTTTAGCACACATTCTATTTCCAAACTATGAAAATCAGCTACATTTTGATGACAAGTAGTTTAGTAAAACCAAGGAACCGTCTTTGTCAGTGAAGTGTGTGGTATTTGAGCACATGGGATGTGACAATGTGTACTTTGGGTCATTAGAGTCACAGTTGTTTTCCATTGAGGTGCCCTCTGATTCTCTTCCAGCCTCTCATCCTCAAGTCTCAGGTAGTTAGCCCTAGGAAGAGGACCCCAGGAAGGGAGAGCAGAGTGAGAAGCTGGATTTCCAGATTACTTTCAATGCTCATTAGGTACCTCTTCTTCCTGAGAATGATTCTCTTCCAGTAAAACTCCATACTTACAGCCGTTCAAAAGACTTTGAACCTTTAAAACAAAACAGAAGCAGGAGTAGGGAAGATTTTCCCCGTCTTTCCAGAATCACCAACATACAGAAGTAATAAAAAAAAAAGGGTGTAGTTTTTTCTTAGAAAAACATAAAACATTCAGGTCATGTGCTGTGTAAATTAAGAACGAGGAAATTAAAGATTTATTCAACAAGTAAAATAAATGTTTTTAAAAGAATTATCAGGCACATTTTATGTCCAGTTTGGGGCAAACAGTGAGAAGAAGAGTGGGAATGATAGTGAAGCAGAGGGAGGAAGAAGCTGTGTAAAGAGAAATGTGAAGTATAGATGGAGGAAGCAAAGGGAAAATGGGAGAGAAAAAAGGCAAAACAGTCACTAGGGCAGAGAGAGGGCAGAATGTTTCCATAGGTTGTGAAGTATAAATCACAAGCTTCAGCTCACCAGGACCATGGATTCCAGGATGGTATTATTATCTACTTAATAACTCATTCGCTGGACACCCACCACATACCTACCAGGGCCTCTTCTGACTTGGGGAATATGGTATTGAACCAAACAAAGCACCTCTTTTTTTTAACTTACAGGTGATAAACAAGAAAATATGTGTTAGACATATTCTATTAAGGTAAAAACAAAGCAAGAGAAATTTAGTGACTGAAAACACTGTTTTAGATTATGTGGTCAGGATGTTCTGTGAAGAGATGAAATTTAAGCTGAGATGTAAATGGAAGGAAGAATCTGACTTTGTGACAATATGACAATCATTCCAGGCCAAAGAAACAGGTACAAAGTCCTCAAAGCAAGAAGGGGTTTACAAAGTTGGAGGAAAAGACCAAAGGTGAGTGCGGCTGAGGTATGAGGAAAAAAAAAAAAAAGAGACATAATACAATGTAAAAGAGTGATTTTTAGGGCAGTGAAACTACTCCGTATGATACCATGATGTTGGATACATGTTATCATAAATTTGTCCAAACTTGCAGAATGGACAACACAAAAGTGAACCCTAATGTAAACTGTGACCCTAGGCGATAACAATGCATTAATACAGGTTCATCATTCTGGTGAGGGATGTTGATAATTAGAAGGTTATGCATGTGTACAGGCAGGGGCTACATAAGAAATCTCTGTATCTTACACTCAATGTTGCCATGAGCCTAAAACTAGAATAAAAAATAAAATCTATTAGTAGTAAATAAAGTCAGAGTGGTAGGCAAGAGCTAGATTGTGAAACACTGTAAGGAGACTGTTAGTAGGCTATTGTAATAATCCAGGCTGGAGGTGATAGTGACTCGGACTGGTGTACTGGCAGTCAGAATAATGTGCTTTGGAAAAGAGTCAATTAATTTACTAATGGGCTGGATATTACAAATAAGAGAGAGAGAAGAATCAGAGTTGTTTTGTGGAATTTGAGATTGAGGAGTAGGTGGCTGATGATGGCGTGTACTGAGCTGAGGAAACACAGGGGATGTGGAGGTTTTCTGTTGTTGGTTTCAGTTGCATGTAGTGTTGTGGGGCTGGAGAATCAGAAGATCTCTTTGGACATGTGAAGTCTATGGAGCCTATTAGACATCCAGGTGGTGTTGAGTAGGAAGCTAGATAAACAGCTCTAGAGCTCTTACTAAAATTCTTAATTTTTGCAATTTCTTTTTCTACATCTTTGCTATACTCAGATACTTTAACATGAGGAAAGTAAACAGGAATAATGGTGAGAAAGAGTCTCTGCACTATCACATCAGTAATCAAAACAATACTAGCCATAAGATCTAGATAAAATCAAACTCAGGATCAAAGCAAACACTGAGTCATGAGGTCCATTGTTTCAGCAGAAAGGAAGCACATTCTCCACATGGAAACTTGAGAGGTTAACACCCTAGAAATCTGTAAATACCAAACTGGTCAAGTAAAAGAAAATAGGAAAAGGGATTACCTTAATTTCGATAAATTAACTTGGTGGGAAATACTCTTATCAGAGATGAATATTTTCTGCAAGGCTTAAGGATTTGGAACAGTAATTAAAAGTTACAAAATACATAGATTTCAGACGTATTTGTTATTTTGCTTATGTTGATGTATAAAGCTGATGTCAGTTTCTAGTTAACTATTTTATTAATATAAAATACTACTCATAAGATATCTCACATCAATAGGACCTGATCTCTAAAAGGTCAATTGTGTGTGTGATTTATAGGCACAGCCTGATCCCAGTGCTCAGTGTCTAAGTTAAGAGAGAATATTCTTTGATTAGTCAGATTGTTTCAGCAGTTGAAATAAAATACAAGGAAATATTAACATGACAATAGCAGGCCAAATAGATCTATTTTTATATTTATAGATGAAACACTGCTCCATAAGATTATATTTGAAATAATTTGTCAATACTTATTAAAAAATTTCAGAGAATCCTCCATGCCCCAACACTCCCTCTTCATCAAGAAACTTCACAATTAGGAGGAATGGAATGTCTGGCAAACTTAATGCATTGTATTAAAGTCTATAAAACACAAAACAAAAAAGGGATCGGGCATGGTGGGTCACGCTTTAATCCCAGCACTTTGGGAGGACAAGGCGGGCAGATCACGAGGTCAAAAGTTCGAACCCAGCCTGGCCAACACAGTGAAACACCATCTCTACTAAAAATATAAAAATTAGCTGGATGTGGTGGCATGCACCTGTAATCCTAGCAACTCGAGAGACTGAGGCAGGAGAATCGCTTGAACCCAGGAGGCAGAAGTTGCAGTGAGCTGAGATCCAAGATCGTGCCACTGCACTCCAGCCTGGGTGACAGAGCTAGACTCTGTCTCAAAAAAAACACAAAAAATAAAAAACAAAAAAAAAAACAAACAAAAACAAACAAACAAAAACAGGGCCGGGATTGGTGGCTCAGGCCTGTAATCCCAGCACTTTGGGAGGCTGAGGCGGGCAGATCACCTGAGGTCGGGAGTTCGAGACCAGACTGACCAACATGGAGAAACCCTGTCTCTACTAAAAATACAAAATTAGCCAATTGTGGTGGCACATGCCTGTAATCCCAGCTGCTCAGGAGACTAAGGCAGGAGAATCCTTTGAACCCAGGAGTCAGAAGTGGTGAGCGGCGATCGCGCCATTGCACTCCAGCCTGGGCAACAAGAGTGAAACTCCATCTCAAAAAAAAAAAAAAAAAAAAAAGCAGGAAATTTTTGGCCACTTACATGCATATAGTCAAAAATAATTACCTTAAATGGAGGGAGAAATTTGTTTCAAAGTATTTAAAATAAGCTTAATTTTAAGAGTTGAGGTTAAAAATAACAAATTCAAAAATTAATTTCGTTGCCTTTAAATAAGGATTATACACTCATGTGACTCTCACAAGTACAGAAATTGTGTGTGTGTGTGTTCATAATCCCTTGAAAATTTCTTTCATGTAAGAAACACACACACACACACACACACACACACACACAGTATTTCCAGAATTCCAGATTTTAAAAATGCAATATTTCAGATTAAAATCCAGTCTTGAAATGTACATGTGCATATTCTGGCAAATTTCCTGTATGTATTTTGTATGTACATATGTTTTTGAACATCTATAATATATAAGACAGGAATGAATGAGGCTGGAAGCTGGGGTGATAGTAGGGAGAGTGTGCCTCTCACAGAACCTTAGGCTGTACTTATTTCTCTTCTACAATGTTTTCACTTTCCTTTCCACATTAGGCTGTATGGGTTAAGGTGTTAGCACTAACCTGCAACAATATATCTCATAAATAACAATACACCCAATCTTTGGACTCTTGGCTTCTCCAAGACATAGATTATATTTATATATTTTCTCAATGACTAAAGAAAATAAGGATTTATCTAGATACAGTTCACCACTGTTCAAATCCCTTATATGAGAACTTTCTAGGTAGTCTTTAGGTTCTTTTCCAAGTATCTGTGACACCAACTACTTTTGAAGAGTGCTAAAATGTTACTTTGCTATTGTTTTACCAGGCAAAAAATAAAGTAAAAAAATCATATTTGCCACTAATTTATCTTTACTTAACACTAGAAAATGAGCCAAAATGTAATTCATAATGAGAATTTCAGCTAAAGCAGAATGATTGTACTTAGTATAAAACTAAGGTGACAAAAATTTGGTATCATTTTCCTCATACAAGTAATTACTTGTTTCAATCATTGATTTACACAAATAACTTACAAATATATTTCATTAAGAAGATATCAAATTATACCAAAGTATACTGAGTAAAAATCAATTTTAGATTTAAGGACATTCAGAGCACATGCTATTATTTCCTCTGCTTGCACAAAATCCATGTAAATAAGAGCAAATGTAAAAGGCACAAAAGTGGAATATGACTGAATGTCATATTGAATGAATGAAAGGATATGTAGCAACATTGAAAAAACAGAAGAAGAATGGCATGTGCGATTTTTTTTTAACACAAATGTGGTTTTTCTACACTAACAACCAATTCTCAGAAACCAACTGGTTGTCCAACAATTCAATTTAATCCTGACATTAATTATCTGAAGTTAGTGCAGATCCTGCAGGTTAAGGCTCGTTCACTTCAGACACTTAAACTGCAAATGGTGCCCCAGGTACTCACTTCTACCAAGCCAACTACCAATTTGAGCATACCAACCCTCTTCTCAGATGTCATGATTCACTAGAATAACTTGGAGAATTCAGGAAAATACTTGGCTTATATTTACTGGTTTATTAAAAGGGATATAATTCACAAACAGCCAACTGGAAAAGATTCATAGGGCAAGGCATGGGAGGGGTGACAGCATAGTTTCCATACCCTCCAGGGATATACCAACCCACCCAGCACTTCAGTGTGTTCGCCAACACAGAAACTCAGGGAATCTTGGCCGAGTGTCTTTATAAACCGATCTCCAGTCCCATCCCACTTCCTGGAGGTCAGGGAATGGGGCTGAAAGTTCCCTTCCTCCAATCATGTTTTTAGTATTTATGGTGACCAGTTCCTATCCTGAAGCCATAGCAGGCTCCACCCTGACTCACCTCACTAGCATAAGTTCGTGTGTGGTGGAGTAACAAAAGGCATCCTATCACTCAGGACATTCTAATGGCTTTAGTACTTCTGTGCCAGGAACTGAGGACAAAGATCAAATATATTTTATTTTATTCTATTTATTTATTTATTTATTTTAAGACAGAGTCTTGCTCTGTTGCCCAAGAGGAGTGCAGTGGCATGATCTCTGCTCACTGCACCTTCCACCTCATGGGTTCAAGTGATTCTCCTGCCTCAGCCTCCCAGGTAGCTGGGATTACAGGCACCTGCCTCCACGCCTGGCTCCATGTTGGCCAGGTTGGTTTCGAATTCCTGACCTCAAATGATCCACCCACTTCAGCCTCCCAAAGTGCTGGGATTATAGGCATTAAACACCACGCCTGGCCAGATATATTTTTATTATATCACAAATGACTATATGATATTTATGAAACATACCTAAAATAAAATAGCATTGAAAATAATGGTTAAATATATATCAGGAAAATGTTAATAAAATGAAAACAATTGTGGCATTAATGAATATTAATGAATGTCAGATAAGGTAGACTTTAAAGTAAAAAGCTCAAAGAGATATTTACTATTAATATAAAAGACAGTCCACCAAGAGATAGACTCAGAGGTCCACCAAGAGGGTAGATCTCAGAGACTTTAAATGCCCAGCAACACAGTCTAAAAATACATAAAGCAAAAGCTGAGAAAATGACATATCTACCATAATTCAGTTAGCCTTTATACCTTTCTCAGAAATCAACAGAAAAAATAGACAATCATAAAATACAGAGGATTTGAGTAACACAATAAAAAGTTTATCTATATAGATGTATACCTCAGCCCAGGTAAAATAGATAGTATTTTAAAACACACATGGAATATTCACAGGTATTGTGCATTACTCAGATACAGAGACAGTCTTAGCAAATTTTTTAAAAATTAATATGATGCAGGTCATGTTCACCTAGCGTAATACGTTATTTCTGAAATAAGGTAAATATTTATACCCGAGAAATTTTCAAAACTTTTATTGCATCATTGGTTTGTAAAAAACAAAATTAGAAAGCAAGACAATAAATAAATAAATAAATAAATGGCATCCCTATTCAAAATCTACATTTGAAAACTAAAGTAAAAAGTAGAAATTTGCCTTTACCATCAATCAATCCCCATTCTCTGTTTCTCAGGTAACTACTATTACTGTTATAGTATCTGTCATTCCAGATTTATTCCCTATATGCTTACATGTTTTGACTGATTGATTGATAGATAGATCACAGATAGAATCTAGAGCCACAGCTCATTGCTTTGTGACTATGGTGTAGATACAGTCATACTACAGATTAATTTATGCCATATATATTATTCTACAACTTTCTTTACACTTAGCAGTTCTCTCTAGGCCAGGATGCCATTATCTCGTTGTTTTTAAATGTTGAATAATATAGTATGCTTGGACTATGTTTAATTTAGCCACGACCCCATTGATGAAACTTTAGGTTGTGAAAAAAATGGTTCAGTTTTACAATCTTTTATGCATCCATTAAAAGGTCTTTAAAATGTCTCTCCAGAGAGATATCTGAGCAGTTTCCCAGTCTAAAAATCCGACTAGGTTGAAGTGTATATTCATTTTTAATTCACATAGATGAATTACCAAAATGCCTTTCAAAATGACTCTCCTAGTTTACACTTCCAACAAAGTATACAAAAGTACTGAGTATTATCAGCCTTTTAAATGTTTTTGTCAAATTGAACTTTCTGTTTTAAATTACAGCTTTAAATTACACACGACTGAGCATATTTTATTAGTTCATTAGCCATTTTCATTTTTTCTTCTATGAATTGCCTATTTCTAACTTTTTTCCCATTTTTTTGTTTGGTTATCTTTTTATTGATTTATACAAGTTCTTCACGTATTCTGGATATTAAATCGGTGTATTATACATTATTATATTTTCTTTCAAATTTGTCTTGTTTTTTAATTTTGGTATCTTTCTTTATACCAGTGTTTTTTAAATTTTGATATTAAAAATTACATAATTTGAAAAGACTTTGCAAAGCCTTCACTAATATTCCCAAACACTTTCTCAGCAGTCAGTAAAACAATAAAAATAGGTTTGTTCATGTTTTAAGAGAACAAAATCACGTGTTTTCTAAAAGATATGCAGACATTTAAATTGTTTTAATTTTAATAACAGTAGTTGAATTTGCATATATTAATTCAAAAATGTTTCGCAATAAGGAGGCATCATTAATATCTTGAAAAGACAGGGACAGTTACTTGACATTTGGAAAAAATTCTGTTTAGATTCTCACCTTATACCATATACAAAAACAAAATCAGACAATTAAGAAATTTAAAAAGGTACCAAACCATAAAAAAATTTACAAGATAGGTGAATATCTGATCTTTGAATAGGGTAGGATTTCCTGAGATTAAAAACTCTGGAACAAATTATTATTTTTAATTTTTTTCATTTTAATGTTTTTGGAGTACAGGTGGTTTTTGGTTACCTCGGTAAATTCTTAAGTGGTGATTTCTGAGATTTTAGTTCACCTGTCACCCAAGCAGTCTGCACTGTACCCAATATCTAGTCTTTTATCCCTCACCCTCCTCCCAGCCTTCCTCCCTAAGTTCCCCAAGTCCATTATATCACTCTTATGCATTTTCATCCTCGTAACTTATCTCCCACTTACAAGTAAGAATATGTATTTGATTTTTCCATTCATGAGTTACTCCACTTGGAAAAATGACCTCAAGCTCCATCCAAGTTGCTACAAAGACATTCTTTCATTCCTTTTTATGACTGAGTAGTATAACACGGTGTAGATATAATACAGTTTTTAATCCACTCATTGGTTAATGGGTACTTAGATTGGTTCCATATCTTTGCAATTGTGAATTGTGCTGCTATAACCATGTGTGTACCTATGTCTTTTTCATATAATGACTTCTTTTCCTTTGGGTAGATACCCAGTAGCAAATGGTAGTTCTACTTTTAGTTCCTTAAGGAATCCCCATACTGTTTTCCATGGTGGTCGTACTAATTTGCATTCCCACCAGCAGTGTAGAAGTGTTCCCTTCTCACCACATCGACGCCAACGTCTCTTGGTTTTTGACTGTTTAATTATGGACATTCTTGCCGGAGTCAGGTGGTATTTCATTGTGATTTTAATTTACATTTCCCTGATGGTTAGTGATATTAAGCATTTTTTCATGTTTGTTGACTGTGTGTATATCTTCTTTTGAGAAATGTCTTGTGTCATTTGCCCACTTCTTGATGGGTTTATTTTTTTTTTTCTTACTGAAAGGAACAATTTTTTTAAAAAGACTGATTAATTTGACTTCCAAATGAGTTGAAAACAAAATTTTTATTTTACTTTATTTGAGTCTAGATGATTCTTAAAACTAAAAATTTTAATAAATGTGATACACAAGACTCACTTTTTAGCTTTAAAAAATTCCCATGGAAACTTATAAGAAAATACCAAGATACCCAAGGGAAA
The DNA here is from genome assembly GCF_000951035.1 of Colobus angolensis palliatus. Lineage (NCBI taxonomy): Eukaryota > Metazoa > Chordata > Mammalia > Primates > Cercopithecidae > Colobus > Colobus angolensis. The sequence continues at coordinate 587,870 of NW_012117577.1, read as the reverse complement.
ACTGAGTAAAGCACTTATACAACTCATAAAAGAAGAAACATAGATAATAAAAGATTTCTAATTTGCAGTCATGAAAGAAATCAAATTAAAACTTCATAAAATATTTAACAAAAAAAATTCAACAACTTTTATTGGATTGGGTTTAAAAATGAGCCAATTCTGCTGAGAATAAAAATTAGAGTTAAGGTTAAGCTTAAAAGAATATGCCCCTTCTCTTCTGATATAACTGGTATGTATCAAAAATATTAAAATGCTCAGACTTCAGCATTTGGCCTGGGAATTTTTATTCTAATAAAAAATTCTAAGGAGAGAATCCAAAATGCAGATAAAAATATAAGCCCAAAGATTTTTTTAATAACATTAATAAAAGCTAAAAAAGGCAAAAAGAAATAACTTAATGATTCAATGTTATAACTTCACGCTATAAGTATTTATTGCTCACCTACAATGTGCCAGGCCTGCTAAAGGGTTAGAGTTAGTACACAATAAGACAGATAAGGAGCTCATGATCCAGAGGGGCCAGAGTAAACAGTAAATGAATGACTTTCTCCTAGAGCTTCCCAGCGGCCTGCCTCTGCAGATCTGGGGCAAAGTCCTACAGGCAGAGGAAATGGCAGTGCAAAGGTCCTGAGCTCCAGGAAGGAACTGGATTTTCAAGACTTTGCAAAGAAAAAAAGAAGAAGAAGAAAAAGAAGACAGGCATAAAAGCCCATGTTGCTGAGCTGCCAGACATAGTATTAAGGCAATTCCACAATAAGAAAATAATTAAACAATACATGCATGCTGTAAAATGCTGCTTAGCATAAGTGATATAAATTTGCAAAGGGTGTTTGGTAATATGAGAAATGTTTGTAATATCATGTCATATAAAAAAGCAGGAACAAAACTTTATGTATTATACTGTCACGGCTATGGAAAAATTGCGTAGAAGACTCACTGGAAAGAAAACTGCAGTGTTAAGAATAATTGTTCCTAAGAGAGCAGAGCAGGACTTTTTTCTCTCTTTTTTGACAGTATTTTATTATTTTCAAATTCTCTATAAAGAGAACATATTAATTTAATAAGCCAGGAATGTCTAAAACTGGAGAATAAAGAAAACATACCCAGTGAATATTTCACTCAACTTACCAAAAAATCAACTTAAAGCTACACATCTCAGCATTCTTTCGCGTAAGCTATAGAGATTTTTCATTACCTTGTGCTAGCAGGGCATGGTTTTAATGCTTCTAATGCATGCCTTTTATTTGACTGTCCTGTTGATACATTTTACTGAAGTCACATTTACAGAAGCCCCTGAACAAGACACTTAAGCTGCCTTCACACCACTGTCTCTTCTCTCACTTTCAGCCATCCCATTTCCACCCCCACTAAATTTAATACTCTGAAATATGAAAGAATTTGAGTGCTAGCTTTGCTCAGATGATGGAGGATCTTGACAGCAACTCCATCTCCTTGTAAAAACTCTCAGTCAGCATGAAACCTACTTAGTATAATAAACACCACAGCATGAACTATTTTTGCAGGTGAGTTGTCTTGTGGGCAGCCCACCCATAAATTAAGAGGACAGGCTAGAACAAGAAAAGCGGCTCCAACAAGAAGAGGGGGAAATAGAGTTTAGCCTCGAACCCCCCACAGACTGAAGGTCACAGGCCTGCTGAGACTGACAATTCATTATAATTTATTAGTGAGAGCATTCTTCCTTAAACAGCAGGAGCATTAGAACCTGACACATTACTTTTAAAACCTTAATAGAAACTGAAAAGGTTTTCAGAGGACATGAGATATATGGGACACCAGAAAGGAAGGCAAAGTTTATGGCTTGTCAACCAAACTTGGATTTTCTTATAAGCAAAAGGACTTTCCAAATGTTATTGGCATCTTAGTGGGTGCTATAATAGTGAAATTATAAACTCCTGGCATCCCCCCTCTAACTTACAGTTGGTGTTCAGAGTTTCTAGAGTTATCTATAAAATATTGTGCAGGAATTAATAACTCATGTCATCAATATAACTAAGTCCTAATGTATTTCAAATCCCATTTTGAACAAATTTTACCATATTTGATTTTAACATTGCAGCTATCCAATGAGTCTTCAAAAGGACATTTTTAAAAGTGCATCCCATGTAATATTAATTTTTGCATGGCATTCTTCAGAAAAAATTTAAAGATTCAGCTGTCAAATAAGTTTGGGGAACTTTGATATCCCCTGGATTCTCAGTGTGCATTGCCGTATTAAAGGTTTTGAGAAACCTGGAAGTAAAGAAAACGATTTGAACCCATATCTAACTTTTGAATATTTTTGCACAAGGTATCTTTTAACACAAATGCCCCTGAGACATTTGAAATAAGCTGTCTTATAACAATTTTGCTTGCCTTTCAGAATTATAGAAGATAAAAAAATTCTCAACTACGATTGGCTCAAACATCAGGTGCTGATCAGAAAATTGGTGCACTGTTATTTGGTGGCATTTATTTTTATTTCCCTTCCAGAGATCCTACAATCTTAGAGAGATCCTAGTTTTAAATGTGATTGGGATCTCAATGTATTAAATTAAATGTGACTGGGCTAGAGGGGGATTGAGTGGTTCACCCGGCAGTCCTCCTTTTTCTTGACACTGTCTCTCCTCTTTCCCTTTCATAATGTCATATGACATAAAAGGCTGTCTAACCTAATACAGCAGTTACTATGATATCCAACGTGTGTTTTCTTGCATAGGGTACACCTGGTATCTAATTAATGAGAGGAGCAACCAAATTATGATTTCATTTCTGAATTTTAAAGTTCCTACAAAATGTACACTTCAGTGTGAACATAGTACAATATTTAATACCAGGAAAGACAATTTCTTATGTTTATGTTCATTCTACTGGCTGATTTCAACCTGATTCAACTCAATTTAGATTTGAACTTTCACCAGGTTTGACCTAGGATTCCTTGATCTTCCTGAATTGAAAGGGAAAGTTAGTTACAGTGATGCAGAGAAGAGACAGAAATCTACTACAAGAATGAGCATTGTCCATAAAATAAGAAAAGTTAGTTTGTGAGTCAAGCCAACCTTTAATGTATTTTGACAAAATGATCTTAATATGTGGATATAGTATGCTGTCTAAAAGTGTTAAGAATCATATAGCAATATTAAATGGAATAGAGGAAAACAAGTGAGAGCTTTCAAATGTATCGTTATTATTCTAATTACTAAAGCTGCATGGAATAGCTGCATTGTTTTCTGCAGTTTGCTGCTTGTTGTCCTTTCTAAGTTCAGCATATCATTATAGTTCCTAAAACGTTTACCTTCTTGAAGTGCTTAATAGTCCCAAGGACTTCCTTTCAGTTAAAATGTACATGCTAAACCATCTGTAATAGAGGGAAAAATAATATTAGAACTTTATCAAAAATGTAATGCACTTTTTTCTGATAACAAAGGAAGAAGAAAAACTACGTTTTTTGAATCTGCAAACATTTGACAAAGGCTCACTTACCAAGGGAGACAGTGAATGAAAAGCCCAAAAAAGGCTGACTAATGACTCAATGTTATGCATAGTAGGAGTGACATACTTGGCCTACCTGCTCACCTACAACCTGACTGAGTGCATCACCAGTGTGACCACCTGGAGGAGGAGGACCTCAAGCCAGACAAATAACAATGACCATGGATGAATAAGAGAAATTGATGAAGACTCTGTTGTAGGATAACTTACTGACAGGAGGGGATGTCTAGATCTCAGAGGGTGAAAAAGAAAAAGAAGAGACAAGGTAAGAGAAGTGGTACAGTATGGGCTCTGACATGGAACTGCCAGAGTTCAGAGCCTGACTCGGCTGCCTCTAATATTAAATTAATCAGGACATTAATAGGAATTATCCAACAAGATTACAGTGATTGGATGAGGCCATGTTTGTAAGCAGAGAATAGAGCTGAGTACATGGTTGGTACTTAATAAGTATTCCTTATTATTAAAATAACACATTCTTTCTTTACATATTCTACGGAAAGGGATGCACACTCTGCTATATACCTGCATAGGACAAAACTAGGACCAATAAACGAGATTACAAAGAGACAGACTTAAATTCAAGAGAAGAAAAAATGAAAGTTTGAAAGTTAACTTGGGAATTAGGAGTCGAAGGAGTCCTTTCTGTTTCCAGCTTCAGTTTGTGTTGTCTGCCTATGGCATATAGCGTTGTCTCAAGCAGTGTGATGGCATTCCAGCAGAGGGTGGGCACTTACACTGACAGTTGTAAAGGAGATTTCTCCATTAGGTGGTAGATTAGTGCTGTGCCCTACTCTAAGGTTTTAAGACTTATCAACATCTCCACCTATCTATACCACAAAACACCTCTAATAGATAGATAAATGCTAATTTCTCATAAGGGAAAGAAAGCACAAAAGATGTATTATAGGTGTGAAGGTTTCGTCTGGCTGCTCCAACAAATGCCATGCACACACACCAGGACTCAAATAAGAAATAAATTTGTTTTGTTGTGTTGTACTGTTTTTCAGAAATCAATCCAGTGTAAGCATTAGAACTGCTTTGCTTGTTCCTCCTCACCTGTGGCTCTGTTGTCCACAGCACACTTCCCTCACATGATCCAGTATTGTCACTAGATCTCCTACACAACTTGGAAACAAGAGTTGTAACAAGATCTTTCAAGAGCGCACACTTTCAATAGTGCCAAAATACTAGTCATTCTGCAGAGGCATTACCCTAGAAGGCCATTATCCTATGTCTCTCCCCTGCATCAATATTTCTATCCATTTTTGAGGACTCAGAGATAAACGTAGGATAATCAAGATCATGGGGTAAAAAAAATAATAATAGTAAAGTTAGAAGAAAATGAATGGTTAGTCCACAAAACATGGAATGTTGGATCAGGATTGGAAACTGAGGCTTCAGAATCTCTCTGCAGTCAGGGGAGTCCTCTGAAAGCCCCCAAAGCTGCTTGGACTCTCTCATCAGCGTCATTGTGGAGACACCTTATTATCCATGATGTGAGTTTCCAGAAGCACCAGACTTCACCAAAAGACTCTAATGAATAAAACTGTCTCCAGGCAGCTGTAACCAGCTGCCCACTAGACATAAATAAGACATGTGGCAGCTGGGAAGACTGAGTAGCCAAAATAATGCATTTGACTTTCATTGCAAGAGGTACCTCTCCATCAAGAGGGATTATGCAATAGGGGCCCATATCATGCTCACAGCCAAGGCAAAGCCTAATATGGAAGTCCCACTCGTCTATAAACTATTGCATAGGTTTCCCAGGTTCTTCTCAGAACACCCAGGATGTCATATAAATAAGAGTCTACAGTAATCTGTATTGACTGTCCTTGAAATCCCAGCTTGAAGTGTTACACACATTCTGGCAAAGGATGCAAAGGAAAGCAGGTGTGTTCCCAGTTTAAAAGCAGGCCAGTGGCCTGGATAGTTATTACTTGGGATTAAGTTTAATTACGCTACCTCTTTTTCATTCTGATATCCTTGAATATTTACTATTTTGTATTGTTTCAACCAAACGATACTACCTTCAACCCATATTCTTATTTTATTTTATTTTACTAGAAATAGGGTCTCACTCTGTCACTCAGGCAATCATAGCTCACTGCAGCCTCAAACTTCTGGCCTTAAATGATCCTCTTGCCTCAACCTTCAAAGTCTCTGGGATTATAGATGCAAACCACCACGCTCAGCTCTCAGTCCATATTTTTAAAACAAAGCTCAAGAAAATAACTAAGGCATTCTCCAAATTTGCTTAATATCTGGGATAGCCTAAATCCACCTTTGGAAACTATTAATAAATCATCAGTTTCATATAAGATTGCCCTTGATCTTCACAGGGCCAGGAATCTGATGTAATGTAAGTTTATCACTTAATTTGACACAGATATAAAATGGAAGACCAGTGTTGATGCAATTTAATGCAAGTGTTACCAGTATTAGTCAATATGATTTGGATCTTTTTTTATTGCCTTAAGAAATGACAGAAAAAAAATTCTTTTTTTTACCGTTTTTTTCCGGAAAAAAATCATATTAGAAAAAAACTAAAGCTATTTTTTCTAGTTTCCCATTGAGACTAGATATCCTTAAAACTTTGCCCTAGTGTCTTTTTAAGAGAAAAGGGTTGAGAGATTTTTGGATAATTAGATATTTCATAGAGAACAAACACAAAATTCCAGACAATTTTTTGAATATATTGTTCTTAGTTCACGTAAAGTGGGATTTTTACCATATAAAAATGAGACCCTCTAGACATTGAATTTGCTAAAATATACAGTCACTATTAACAGCCTTAAAATAAAATCTTTTAAAGAGTAGGAACAGAAGTTGCTGCTCACCTCTCATCAACATCGGCTACTTTTACTGTCATCTAGCATTTCTAGATAATGTTTCTCATAATGTCACCTCTAGTTATTCCTTTATCTCACATGGTTACAAAACGTTTTCTTTCAGATGAAAGATCAAGTTAGCCATCTAAAGACTAAAAATACCAAAAATTTTGAGAGTCTAGTTTGAAATACAAAATTATCATGCAGCTTTTAAAATATTTGAAATAATGAACTGCTGTTTTCCAAGAAGTCACAAGTTGCATTTTGGAGCTGAGCTTGCAGATCTTCCCCAGGATGAAAAGTTGGTAGCTCTGATTTGTAGAGTATTCATATTTGGGCACATCTGTTGTAATGTATCCTAACTTACATGATGGCAGTTGACAGCCATAGGCACCTGCTGCATAAATATAAAAACAACACAATGAAGGTAGGTGTACAAAACTTATAATTTTAGGATTATTAAAAGTTAAATACAGAAGGCAAACCTGTCAGACTTGCAGGGAGAACAAAAGGATAATGCATTTATGACCTGGAGAACAAAAGGATTTCTTAACACCCAAAATGTGCTAACCATAAAGGAAAAGACTGGTGAATTTGTCCAAGGAAAAATTAATAATAATTTTTTTACCAAAAGATGCCAGAGAGTGGGAAAAAAATAAACAAGTTACAAACTTGGAGAAGGTTTTGCAACACACACAAACAGAAGAGGAAAAGATATATACTAGAAATACGATTTTAACCTCATACCAAAAATAATACACAAAACCATTCTCATATAAGTCAGTAAGAAATAGATAACGCAGTAGAAAATGAGAGCATAAGTCGTAAACTGGCATTCCATAGGTAAGAAAATCTAAATAACTAATAAATGTATTAAACATCTTAAAATATGTACAACTTCGTTAGTAATTAAAGTCACCATAGGATACGGTTTTACTCCCACAAACTTAGCAAAACTTTTAAAAAAGACTAAATTTTTGTAGAGCAAGAGGAACTCTCATTCACCACTGGCAGAAGATAAACATATGCAGTTACTTTGAGAAAATTTTGGCATTATCTCATAAGGTTGAATTTTAAATAGCTGCTCAAAGTTACACAGTCAAAATTCACCCTAAACAATATGATCTACTGTGGGGACCAATCTTTCAAAATGTTTCTTGATTAAGAAGATATTTTGATGCTTTGTTAACCACAACATCTGCTTATTTGAAGCTTATCAGTACATATTTGTGAATGCGTACAGTTGGCAGACAGTCCTGGATGTGCATATGGATTGCAGCCCCCAGGTTAAGAATCATCTTCTGTTACAACCTCCATGAGAGCCAATATTAGCAGTGGAGTTGTTTCCCTATTCACTTTGAAGGGAAGGTGAGGGAAAGGAGTGAGTGATCCCTCACTCACTAAAGGAATGTAATTTGGCCAAACAAAGTAACACTCTGTGCATTAGCTCAAATGAGAGCTGATGTCAGAAAAAAATTTAAGTAAACATTCCACAAACATACATTATTTTGCCTGTTCCTTCTCTAGTTGATCTGTAAATACCCACAGGCGTTGCCATGTTGTATGAAACTTCCAGTAAGCCACATCTTCATCTGAGCTGCAAAAACCTTCTTGGTCAGATTGTCACACCCATTTAGTATTCATTTGTTCTATTAAATGCCAGCATATGTTGTATCTTGAGCATATATTGGTGACATTTTAATTTTTTTAATTAAAAAATTTCTTACCCTAAAGCTTTCAGTGGAAATTTAGGAAGATAATAAGCATACAACTATAAATACGAAGTGTGGTAAGTGTCATGAAGGAAGCTACAGGTGCAATGAGGAAGCTACACTCAAGAACAGTCAGGTCCACTGGGGTGAAGTGGTCTCTGAGAACAATCCCTGTAAATGGAGAGCTAAAGGATGGAGCGGGGCCAGCCAGTTCAAGGAGGTTTCCAGAGAAAGAGCAGTTCTTCTTGATTTCCCAGGGGTCTTCTAAATAAACATTTCACGACACCACCCACAGTGCTTGCTGTGGAATTCCAATTTGGAACTTTTCTCTGATAGTGACACATTAGGAATGTAATGTTACCCTATCTCTTTTTACATCATAATAAAATCTATTATTTTCCTAATAAAAAATTAAGGACCAATTATTCTATTGTGCCAAACTGAAATCTCCCTTCCCCACAGATACACTTCTCTTTCTGACATTCTCTCAAAACTCTTCAACCACCCTCAACTCCTTCAGTCTCCTTTCTCAGTGCCCTCGGGTGCCAAGTCCCGTGGATCCCTTCTCTGGGATCTCTTCCATCCACCCTCATCATCATTGCTGCCACCCAGTGAACTCTCTCCCCAACTCCTGTCCTTGCCTCTAACAGACCACTGATCCCCAGTCTCTTCCCTGCTCCGATGATCGATGTGGTTTCCGCATCCATCTTTCTCAGTCACAGTCATCTCGGCATGTTCTCATTTCCCCTGAGAGGCTCACACTTCCTCCGTTACTGCTCATCTGTCCTTCCTACAACGCAACTCTGTCCCCACATGCTATCTCTTACTATCCATCCTTCAAGGTCAAGCTCAGATGCTTGCTCTGTTCAGACACTACAACCAGAAGGAATTTTTTTGTTGTTGTTGAAACCTCCAGGACCTTTTGTACCTTCCTTGCAATTTGTACTTTTTTTTGAGATAGCCTCACTCTGTCACCCAGGCTGTAGTGCAGTGGCACGATCTTGGCTCACTGCAACCTCTACTTCTGGGGTTTAAGGGATGTTCATGCCTCAGCCCCCCCAAGTAGCTGAAATTACAGGTGCAGCCTGGCAAATTTTTGTATTTTTAACAGAGATGGGGTTTCATCATGTTGGCCAGGCTGGTCTTGAACTCCTGGCCTCAAGTGATCCATCTGCCTTGGCCTCCCAAAGTGTTGGGATTACAGGTGTGAGCCACTGAGCCCAGCCCACAATTTGTACCTTTCTTGTGGCATTTATCACACCCTACCTTAGAGCCTACTTTATCTGTAATGAGTCCCATCAGCCCTAGTGGACTGTGGTTTTCCAGGGAGCAGAGATGGTGCCTTCATACTTCCCCCTCTCAGACCTATTTCTGTGACTTTCTTGTTGAAGGAATATAAATACTTATTGACTCAATCAGGGATATAGGCTAAAATACTATTCTGTTTCTCAGATTCAAAATTTCAGTGATGAAAAAGGGAGCACCTTGAAATATAAAAATCACTTTCTGTTTCTACATTTATACACACCTATGTATTATTTGATCTTAAATAATAGACAACTTGAAATTTTCTCTGATAAGATTTCGAAACTAAAGCTTGTCATGGTAATTATCTTTACCTATGAAAATGTACATATCACCTTTTACACAGAAAATATTCAATAAATGTTGCTAACTTATGGTTTCTATGTATTAAATATTAATACTGTGTTTTTACTAATGGCATAAAAATTCAAATTCTAGAAACAGGTCAAACACAAAAAGTATAGGAAGGAAAATGAGTTAGGTATGATATAACCAATTTTACTTTTATTTCTTATACATTATTTTTAAAATGCTATCAGAAAACTGTCTAGATTTATCATCAGCATTTTCCACATTTATTACACGCCAAAGAATCCTGGGTGCAGTAGGTTACTTTTTCAATTACCCATTAATTTCAGTTTATTAATAGGTTATCTCAAAGGTATACGAGTGAGCTATTAAATGTTGAAGTAAGGAACAAAAAAGCCAAAAACATACAGAAACAATAAAAAAAAGCAGGCATTTGTGAGAGGGTGAGCATGACAGTGGAATATATATAATATACATATTATATATACATGTATACATATTTTATATATATATACACTTTTTTTTCTTTTTTGAGAAGGAGTCTGGCTCTGTCTCCTAGGCTGGAGTGCAATGGTGCAATCTCAGCTCACTGCAACCTCCGCCTCCTGTGTTCAAGCGATTCTCCTGTCTCGGCCTCCCAAGTAGCTGAGATTACAGGTTCCTGCCACCAGGCCCAGCTAATTTTTATATTTTTAGTAGAGATGGGGTTTCGCCATGTTGGCCAGTCTGGTCTCGAGCTCCTCACCTCAGGTGATCCACCCGCCTCAGCATCCCAAAGTTCTGGGATTACAGGCGTGAGCCACCATGCCCAGCCGGAAATAATTTTTAAAAGAACAACAAATATGAAGAGACTTATGGGATATGTTAGCCCCTCATCCCATTGATAATTCTCTTCCACGTCTCAGGCTCAATAGATAAACTATACTCACTGGTTTCATTTTTCTTTTTCTTTTCTTTTTGTCACCACCTTGACCCCAAACTCCAGGCCATTATCAGATTAATCTTTTCAGAACTGATTTCAGACATCATTAGCAATGAGCAACCTAGCCTACCTCAAAAACAGCTCCTATCTGTGTGAGTGTTTATTCAGGAAAACTAAGCTCATATTGACGATGAAGGTGTTGCTACCTAGTCTCTCTTTCATCACTGAATTTTCCTCCACTACAGTGAGCAAGAATCTATGAAGCTAGTTCCCATTTTCTGCTACCCAGTGCCTCCCCTCTGCCACAAATAGATCATACTTTCATTGCCAGCATTTCTGAAGTACTCAGAGAGTATATGCAATGGTCCTATTAAAAAATAAATAAATAAATAGATAAGATGCTCTTCTCAACAATACATTAATCATAGAATCATTGCAGTCTGTGCATAGATTTCAAAAAGTAGGTCTATTCAGGGCAAGAGTAGGTCTCTCTGGGCCAAGAGATATTATAGTATTGATGATACAGAGGAGGCTAACCTCAAAATGCACCAACCCATGCTGTTTGGAGACTGTAATTTCTGATATTAGTTTATTAATGTTCCTATTCCTCACTAGATGGTGAACGAAAACAAGGTCTGTTTTTCTCGCCAATAGCTAGATATTCCCAGCATCTAACATATTGACATCTAGATAATATTCAACAAAAAAATGCATCAGATGAATGAATGAATGAGAGAAGGCTTAAAAGTACAAATTGTCCTGAGAATATAAAGCTCTGACTTACAAACTGGATTCCTGATACCAGACCACCTTATCAGAGCTGAATTTGGTAGCAAGGAAAGGAGAATGCAAAAAGGCTTTAAGTAAATGCTAAGTAAAAGAAAGAACACAGAACATTGGCTCCAAGGAAACTAATGTCAAATTCAACAGATTTCAAGATGTAGTTGATAGTCAATTATGAATACTCATGAAATAAATATTATGCTGTGAATAAACTATTAAGATAATTTACTTAAAAAGAAAAAAAAAGTCCTAGTCACTGAGAACTATCATGGACTGTGTGTTAGTACATTTAGTTGAGCTTGTAACTTACCCTACATAGAATATATATTGATTTTCCAAAAAAATTACTAAAGTCTTCTAGCTTTCTAAGTCTTTTTAATTTATCAGATAACTGTCTTCCTTTATTTATCCTAAACTTCCTTATAACTGAGTTATTTCACAGCTTCTTAATATATTTCTCTTATTAAATGCTTTTTCCATTTTCAAGGAAGTCTACTAATGGCATTACTTCTATTTATGGCAAACTAATTTATTAAGGTATGAATTTCTGTTTTGTTTTCCTTTCTTTCATGTTTCCAAGGAAGTGATAAGATCTTTTGCAATCATCAAGAGAGAAATAATAGAGCAGCTTATCTTTGGGAGGCGTGGCTGGAGCAAGTCAACTATTGTATTCGCTTTCCATGCTACAAACATACTACCATCAACTTCATGGCTTAAAACAAAACACACTTATTATCTTACAGTTGCTGTATGTTGGAGTCCAAGCACTGCTTAACTGAGTCCTCTGCTCAACATCTCACCAGGCGACAATCAAGGAGTCGACTAGGCTGTGTTCTCATCTGGAGGCTCAACTTAGGCAGAATTCATTTCCAGATTCATTCAGATTGTTGGCAAAATTCATTTCCTTGTGCTTTGTGACTGAAGGTCCTGACTTCTTACTGGCTGTTGACTGGAGGTTGTCCTTCGGTCCTTGATGTCATTCACTCTCTTATATAAATAACCATATTCATGAGCGTGACATCCAATTGTCATTGGTTAGAAATAAATAACAGGTTCCCTGTGTGTTCAATGGGAGGGGATTATACAAGGGCATCACTCATTGGTGGCCATCTGTTATTTATTAGAAATAAATAACAGGTTCCCTGTGTGTTCAATGGGAGGGGATTATACAAGGGCATCACTCATTGGTGGCCAGTCTGCCACAACTACCTTTTTTCACCTGCTTGCCAAATCTTTAAGCTGAATATGCAAATTCCTCTGATGAGGAAATGCTCTTCATGGTCATTGATGAGTGATCATTATAGTGACTTGAAATTTTAATCCTAGAATCCTCAAGTTCTGATCAGAATTTCTCACTCTTTCTAGCATTTCTTTTCATCTGCAGAAATAAGAAATCATGTAAGTACAGAGAGAAATGACAAAGCCAGTTTGGTGAATATACTAAAAAGAACAGCAACCATGGCAGATGGGGATAGTGCCAATCTTTTACCAAATAGTGAGGATTATCACCTGCTGTATCCAGTAAGTAATTTATCACTAATGCAATTTTTTATTTTCAAATTACTCCTACCCTCTGTTTTAAACTTTCTTAGGTTATGGTTCTGTCTGTGAGTCTTCTTCCACAATTATTTTCCCTGAAGTCAAACAACAGTGAAAGCCAATTATCGTCTTCTCTCCCTCCCCATTGAACTTATCCAATTAGAAATAGTCCTTTGACTTCTATTAAACAAAGAGAAATTAGACAGTAGACTTAGAGCCCAAGAAGGAGAAAAATACTTTAAAATCCCACCCAATTACCAGACTACCACCACTAGCTTCTTTAATTTTTTTCTCTTTCTAATGCCAAAAAAGCTTTTACAAATTTCTCACTAGTTTCATCCCATTGTTTAAATACTATTTGGACATGTTCTTACCCCATTATATTGCCCATTCTTGACTGAAATTTGGGCAATGGACAGGGAGGGTGAGAGAAGACTTATTGAGTATAAATAAAAGCAGAAAAGGGAGACTATTTCAATAAATATCTTGAACTGGCTCCTAGCTATTTTAAACTTGCTCAAATCTAAAGTGTATTTTTTAAAATACTCAATTTAGAATCAAAATCTATTTTTTAAAAAAATGAATCCCATATGTTACAATTTACTTATATTTAACTTCTTAGGAACACTGTAAAGATTATCTGAGGTCAAGTCTTGCTTGAGTCTTTTTAAATGTGTTAACCTACTAGGCCACAGTTTAAAAGGAGGGTGAGAAAGAACTCTTTCTTTCTTAATATTGAATGCCACTATACCATCTACTTTATACAGAACTATAATATTTTATTTTTCACAAAACCAAACAAGTTGGTTTGCCAGCCAGAAGAATCATCAAGGCAATTTCAATATTTCAACAAAACTGATTTAATTTAATAATATACTTTAAAACTAGTATAGAAATAGAATTAGGAAAACGTGTCACATGAAGCTTCTCCATTAAATCCAGCACAAGAAGCACATTGTTTCAACATGACCCTTCCATGAAAGTCTCATGCTTAATCAGAATGTTCAAGGAACACACTCTGCTCTCCTTCCTCTACCTCAAGGTCCTAAGGTAACTTTAGAGAAATCTGGTGATAATCAAGATTACAGGACCTGATTCTTGGGACCTCACCTCCAAAAGAAGCGCATGGCTATCAGACCCTTCCTGTAGGGTAACTTTGGTTTTTATCTCCATGGTACACTCTTTGCTTCCATTTTAAATGGGTGCTACAGAAATTAGTTTAAAAGGAGGAATCATAGAAAAAAGAAGGGATGGCAAACTAGCTGCTGCCCTGATCCACACACTTCCTTCTTAGGTTCCTGGCATCTGCACCAGCATCCGTAACTACAGTGTGAGGCAGAGTACACAACCCTCAGGAACATACATCTATTGATAGCAAATGTTCTGAAAGCAAATGGGAGGCGATCTCTCTGGAGTATAATCCACCATAAATGAACTTAGTTCTTCTTCTGGTAATTAGCTTTACAATTTTTCAAGCCAAAATATGCCCCAATGTAAGAATTACAGTCCCTTAAAGTTCTCTTTTACTCTCACCTCTTTTCAGATACCCACCATGGGCTTAACAAAGATAACTGTAGGATACCAAATACCTGTTCTGGTTTTGAGTTTAATTCCAGAAAGTAAATACTATTACTTTTTCTTATTTCCTTATACCCTATTTGGGTTTGAAGGGTATTTCAGTTTACAAAAGTAGGTGATAAATTTTTAGTGAATTGAGCAAAGTTCATCCTTCACCTTCCTAGAATTCCAGTAAATGAGAAAAACATGATTAGTTTTAAGACTTGCAATATCCTCAAGGAAAAAAGCAAACTACTGTAAATCTCATCAAAAACACAGATCTTATGGGTACCAAGACCTTGGTACTTAGTTGTTAGATACGGCTTTTAACAGAAAAAGGAGAATGTTTGGTGGGTTTTTTTCTAAATTTTAATCAAATATTTCAGATTATTAAAGCTTAATTTGGGTCATTTATTAATTCAACAAATATTTTTGTACCCACTTTTGCCAGACACCGTGTTAGGCACTGGCAAATCAATAGTGAATAACCTAGTTACATTGCCTGTCCTCATGGAGCTTGCAAAATGGTCAGGAAAAACAAATAGTTAAGTAAATATCACAGAAAATCTAAAGAACAAGACTTGTGGCAGGCATGTGAAATCAAAGTACTGAGGGCTATGTGTAAGAGAGGCGCTAACCTGTTTGCTAGATCAGGGAAGACTTTCCTGCAAAAATAACACTCATGCTGAGACATAAAGTATGAATAGATGTTAACCAGCTTAGAGAGGTAGATGAAGGTAGAAGCCACATTTCAGGCAAGAAGAAAAGCATACACGAATAACTCAGGTGTCTTTAAAACTATTTTATTTTCTGTCCAAATATTGTATTGTTTAATTTTTATGGATACCTAATGGTTGTACATATTTATGGAGTGCATGTGATACTTTGATACAAGTATACAATGTGTAACGGCCAAATTTGCGTATTTGGGGTATCTATCACCTGAGACATTTATAACTTCTTTACGGTTGGGAACATTCTAAATCTACTCATCTAGTTATTATAGAAATATACAACAAATAAATTATTGTTAACTGTAGTCACCCCGTTGTATTACCAAACACTATCTCTTATTCCTTCTATCTAACTATATTTTTGCACCCATTAACCAAACCCTCCTCATCCCTGTTCCCCACTACCCTTCACATCCACTGGTAGCCACCATTCTACTCTCCACCTTCATGAGGTCAACATTTTAGCTCCCACATATAAGTGAGAACATGTTACCTTTGTCTTTATATGACTGGATTATTTCTCTTAACATGTCTTCCAGTTCATCCACGTTGTTGCAAATGACAGGATTTCACTTTTTTTAATGAAGGACTAATATTCCATTGTGTATATATATCACATTTTCTTTATCCATTCATCTGTTGATGGACACTTAGGTTTATTCCAATCTTGACTTTTCTGAATATCAAAGTATATACATGGGCATACAGACATCTCTTTGATATGCTAATTTCTTTTCTTTTAAATATATACCAAGCAGTGGGATTGCTGGATCATATGGTATTTCTTTTTTTAAATCAACTTTTATTTTAGCTTCAGGGGTAGGTATGCAGTTTTGTTAAATGGGTATATTGCCTGATGCTGAGGTTTGGGGTATTAATGATTCCATTACCCAGGTACTGAGCATAGAACCCAATAGTTTTTTCACCCTTTGCCTTCCTCCTTCCCTCCATCATCTAGTAGTCCCCAGTTTCTGTTGTTGCTATCTTTATGCCCATGAGTACTCAATGTTTAGCTCCCACTTATCAGTCAAAACATGTAGTGTTTGGTTTTCTCTCCTTGCATTAATTCACTTAGAATAATGGCCTTCAGCTCCGTCCATGTTGCTGCAAAGGACATGATTTTGTTCTTTTTTATGGCTGTGTAGTATTCCATAGCGTATATGTACCACATTTTGTTTAGCCAGTCCGCCATTGATGGGCACCTAGGTTGATTTC
>NW_012117577.1:551417-571024 GCF_000951035.1 Colobus angolensis palliatus | reverse complement strand
TTGCTCATTTTTAATGGAGTTATTTAGCTTTCTGCTTGTTCAGTTGTTTAAGTTCCTTATAGATTCTGAATATTAAACCTTTGTTGGATGCATAGTTTGCAAATATTTTTGCCTATTCTGTAGTTTGTCTATTCTGTTGTTAGTTTATCTTGCTATGCAAAAGCTCTTTAATTAGCTCCTACTTGTCAATTTTTGTGTTTGTTGCAATTGTTTTTGAGAACTTAGTCATAAATTCTTTCCCAAGGCCAATGTCCAGGAAGATATTTCCTAGGTTTTCTTCTAGGATTCTTATAGGCTGGGTTCTTACATTAAAATCTTTAATCCATCTTGAGTTAATTTTATATATGATGAAAGGTAGGGGTATAGTTTCATTCTTCTGCATATGGCTAGCCAGCTATTCCAGCACCATTTATGGAATAAAGAATTCTTTCCCCATTGCATGTTTTTGTCAGCTTTTTCAAAGATGAGATGGCTGTAGGTGTGCAGGTTTATTTCTGGATTCACTATTCTGTTCCATTGGTCTATGTCTGTTTTTGTACCAGTACCATGCTGTTTTGGTTACTGTAGGCTTGTAGTATAGTTTGAAGTCAGGTAATGTGATGCCTCTGGCTTTGTTCTTTGTGATTAGGATTACTTGGGCTATTCAGGCTCCTTTTTGGTTTCCTGTGAATTTTAGAATAGCTTTCTCTAGTTCTGTGGAAAATTATGTTGGTAGTTTGATATGAATAGTGTTAAATCTATAGATTGCTTTAGGCAGTATGGCCATTTAATGATGTTGATTCTTCCAACCTATGAGCATGGAATGTTTTTCTATCTGTTTATCTGTTTGTTCATCTATGATGTCTTTTAGCAGTGTTTTGTAGTTCTCCTTGTGGAGATCTTTCACCTTCTTTGTTAGATGTATTCCTAGGTAGTGTGTGTGTGTATGTCTATTGTAAATGGGACTGTGTTCTTGATTTGGCTCTCAACTTGAACATTATTGGTGCATAGAAATGCTACTGATTTGTGTACATTGATGTTGTATACTGAAACTTTACCGAAGACATTTATGAGTTCTAGTAACCTTTTGGCAGAGTCTTTAGGTGTAGAATCATAGCATCCATGAAGATAGATAGTTTGATTTCTTCCTTTTCTATTTGGATGCCTTTTATTTCTTGCTCTGGCCTGATCACCCTGGTTAGCACTTCCAGTGCTATGAGGAACAGGAATAGTGAAAGTAGGCACTCCTGTCTTGATTCAGTTCTCCAGGGGAATGCTTCCAGTTTTTGCCCATCCAGTATGATGTTGGTATGGGAATGTCAAAAATTGCAATTATTATGTTGAGGCATGTTCCTTCAATGCCTCATTTCTTGAGGGTTTTGGTCATAAAGGGATGTTGGATTTTATCAAAAGTTTTTTCCATGGCTATTGAGATTATCATATAGTGTTTTTTTTTAATTCTGTTTATGTGGTGAGTCATATTTATCAATTTGCATATGTTGAACCAAACTTGCATCCCAGGAAAGAAGCCTACATGATTGCTGCGAATTAATTTTTTTTTTTTTTTTTTGCAACAGGGTCTCACTCTGTTTCCCAGGTTGGAGTGCAGTGGTGTGATCACGGTTCACTGTGGCCTTAACCTTCCTGAGTTCCGGTGATCCTCCCACCTCAGCCTCCAGAGTAGTTGGGACTACAGGAGCATGTTACCACACCCAGCTAATTTTGTATATTTTTTATGGAGATGGGGTTTCACCATGTTGCCCAGGCAGGTCTTGAACTTCTGGGCTCAAGTCATCTGCCCACCTCAGCTTCCCAAAGCATTAGGATTAAAAGTGTTGAATTAAATTTTTGATGTACTGTTGGATTCAGTTTGCTAGCATTTTGTTGAGGATTTTAGTATCTATGTCCATCAAGGATGCTGGCCTGTAGTTTCGTTTTTTCATTGTGTCTTTGCCAGGTTTTGGTAGCAGGGTGATGCTGGCCTCACAGAATGAGTTAGGGAGGAGTCCCTCCTCCTTGTTTTCTTGGAATAGTTTCAGTAGAACTGGTTCCAGTTCATGTTTGTACATATGATGGAATTTGGCTGTAAATCCATCTGGTCCAGGGCTTTTTTGTTGGTAGCCTTTTTATTATTATTATTATTATTACTGATTCAATTTTGGAACTCAATATTGACTTGTTGAGAGTTTCAATTTCTTCCTGATTCAATCTTGGAATATTGTTTGTTTCCTAGAATGTATCCATTTCTTCTAGATTTTCTAGTTTGTGTATGTGTTTGTAATAGTCTCTGAGGATACTTTGTATTTCTGTGGGATCAGTTGCAATGTTACCTTTGTCATTTCTGATTGTGCTTATTTGGAGCTTCTTTTTGGTTTGTTTGTTTGTTGGTTAATCTAGCTACAAGTCTACTGATCTTGTTTTCCCTTTTGCAAAACAACTTTTGGTTTCATTGATTCTTTGTATGGATTTTGGGTTCTCAATTTGGTTCAGTTCTGCTCTGATTTTAGTTACTTATTTCCCTTTGCTAGCTTTGGGGCTAGTTTGTTCTTGTTTTTCTAGTTCCTCTATGTGTGACGTTAGATTGTTAATTTGAGATCTTTCTAACTTTTTAGATAAATGTTTAATGCAATAAACTTTCCTCGCAACACTGTTTTGTTGCAATCCAGAGATTTTGGTATGTTGTGTTTCTGTTTTGATTTATTTCCAATAATTTTTGGACTTCTGCTTTAATTTCATCGTTTACCCAAATTCAGGAGCAAGTTGTTTCGTTTTCATGTATTATGTGATTTTGAGAGATCATCTTGGTATTGATTTCTATTTTTATTCCACTGTGATCTGAGAATGTGGTTGGTATGATTTCAAGTTTTTTAAATTTATTGAGACTTCTTTTATGGCCAAGCATGTGGTCCATTTTGTAGTTTGTTCTGTGTGCACATGAAAATAATGTGTATTCTGTGGTTGATTTGTGGAGTATTCTGTAGATGTCTATTAGGTCCCATTGGTCAAGTGTCAAGTTGAAGTCCAGAATTTCTTTGTCAGTTTTTTGCTACAATGCTTTCTATCTATGCTGACAGTGAGGTGTTCAAGTTCCTCACTGTTATTGTGTGTCTATTTAAGTGTTTTCGTGGTCTAAAAGTACTTGTTTTGTAAACCTGGGTGCTCCAATATTGGGTATGTATGTATTTAGAATAGTGAAGTTTTTGTTGAATTGAATTCTTTTTCATTATTTAATGCCCTCTTTAATAGTTTTTTTTTTACTGTGTTGGTTTAAAGTCTGTTTTATCTGACATAAGAATAGTGATTCCAGCTGGGTGCAGTGGCTCATGCCTGTAATCCCAGCACTTTGGGAGGCCAAAGCAGGCAGATCACAAGGTCAGGAAATTGACACCATTCTGGCTAACTCGGTGAAACCCCATCTCTACTAAAAATACAAAAAATTAGCCGGGCGTGGTGGAGGGTGCCTGCAGTCCCAGCTGCTCGGGAGGCTGAGGCAGGAGAATGGCGTGAACCCAGGAGGCAGAGCTTGCAGTGAGCCGAGATCGCGCCACTGCACTCCAGTCTGGGTGACAGAGCGAGACTCCCTCTCACACACACACACACAAAAAAATAGTGATCCCTGTTCCTTTTTGTTTTCCATTTACATAGCAGATCTTTATCCAACTTTTTACTTCGAGGCTTTATCTGTAAGGTGGGTCTCTAAAAGACAGCAATTCAATGGGTCTTGCTTTTTCCTCTAACTTGCCACTCTGTGTCTTTTAAGTAAGGCATTTAGACCATTTACATTCAAGGTTAATAGTGATATGTTAATCACAATAGGGTAGGTTTTGAAGTTGTTACCTCATGGCTTTGTAGTTTCTATTGTGTGGTTGCTTTATAGGGTGTGTGGGCTATGTACTTCAGTGTGTTTTTCTGGTAGCAGACATTCTTTTGTTTTCATGTTTAGGACTCCCTTCAGTATCTCTTGTAAGACTAGACTACTGGTAAAAAATTATGGTAGCGCTGGCTTGCCTGGAAGAGTTTATTTCTCCTTTGCTTATGAAGCTTAGTTTGGCAGGATATGTCATTTTTAGTTGGAATTTCTTTTCTTAAAAAATGCTGGAATAAGCCCCCAGTCTCTACAGGCTTGTAAAGTTGCTGCTGAGAAGTCCACTGTTAACCTGACAGGGTTCCCTTTGTATGTGATCTGACCTTTTTCTCTAGTTGCCGTTAAGATTTTTTCGATAGCATTGACCTTGGACAGTCTGGTGACTACATGCCTTGGTGATATTCATTTTGTATAGTATCTAACTTCTCTAACAAGATTAGGGAAGTTATCTTGAATTATTCTCTCAAATATGTTTTCCAGGTTGGTTGCTTTTTTTCCTTCTCTCTTAAGAATGCCAGTAATTTGTAGTTTTGGTTGCTTTACATAATCCCATATTTCATGAAGACTGTTCTCTTTTTTAAATTCTTTTTTCTTTGTTTTTGTCTGACTGGATTTGTTTGAAAGATTGGTCTTTAAGCTCTGAAATTCTTTTCAGAAAAGAATTTCAGAAAAGAATTCTGCTTGGTCCAATCTATTGATAAAGCTTCCAATTGTATTTTGGAATTCCTTAAGTGAGCTTTTCAATTCCAGAAGCTCTAATTAATTTCCTTTTAAAGATGTTTATCTGTTTCTTTATTTCTTGGATTGCTTTAGAAGTTTCTTTGTGTTTATTTTCAACCTTATCTTGGATCTTGTTGAACTTCCTCACAATTCATGTTTTGAATTTTTTGTCTGTCAATACTGAGTTTCCATTTTGGTCCGTGACCACTGCTGGAGAACTAGTATGATTTTTGGTGGTGTCACTACAATCAGATTTTTCATGGTGCCAGAATTTTTACTCTGGTTCCTCCTCATTTGGAGATGCTGGCACTTCTAACTTTTGTAATTATTTTCTTGCAGGTAGGATTTTTTCTTTTTCTTTCTTTCCCTATAATATTACTGTGGGGATTTTTTCCCTTCCCCCTTCTCCCTACTCCCTAGGGTTTGCATATGTAGAGAATGCTGGGTATGGTCTTTTAGCTTTGCTTCTATAGCCCTATGTACTTCTTTCAGCAGATTTCATGTTGGCCTATGCTGTGTGACTTATATACCAGTAGAGAACACTTCTAGGTAAGAGCTGGCTGCAGCCAAAATGACTGGGTATATATTTGATGCTTGTTTACTTGCAGAAGCTCAGTCCTGGAAGGTGTGGGGGCCATGATGGGTGGGAATGGACCAAGCAGGCCTGCCTACAGATGTTCTGACAGTAAGCACAAGACCTGCACTGAAGGAGAATCCAGTGGGTGGCCACGAAGTGCCTAGAGGTATGCCTAGGCTGTGGAACTGGGAAACCTCCTCAGCCTCAAGTTATCTGCATGGGGATAGGGAGTGGCCTAAACTCCTAATCCAGGACAAGGGGTGCTCCACTAGCCTGGAGATCTGCCAAGGCATGGAACAGAGAGGGCTCCTCTGCACCAGGGCCTCTGCACAGGAAGGGTGGGGCAGCTCAGGCGGTTGATTCAGGCAAGCTAGTGTTCTGAATGCCTACAGATCTGTCCAGGTATGGAGCTGAGAGGAACCAGCTACACCATGATCTATGTCCAAGAAAAATGGGCCAGCTTGGGTTGCTGAACCAGATGAGTGGGTGTTCCAAATGCATGGAGATCTGCCTGGGTGTGAAGCAGAGAAGACCTCCCTGTACCAGGATCTATTTATGAGCCAGATGCCATCATGGGGGCTGTCTTCTGGTGTTCTTCTCTTCGGGATCTGGGATAACCTTCATGATTCTGGTAGATTCCTATTTTCCTTGTTGAATTAAAGCTCACAGAGTTCCTCTTTATGCACTGTCTTGCTATTTCCAAATGGCTGAGGGTACACTAAAAGCCTCTAGTCCACCATCCTGGAAAAAAACCAGTATTTCTATTTTTATTGTTTTTTTTTTTTTTTTTTTTTGAGGTGGAGTCTCACTCTGTCACCAAGGCTGGAGTGCAGTGGCGCTATCTTGGTTCACTGCATGCTCCGCCTCCCAGGTTCACGCCATTCTCCTGCCTCAGCCTCCCAAGTACCTGGGACTACAGGCAGCTGCCACCACATCTGGCTAATTTTTTGTAGTTTTAGTAGAGATGGAGTTTCATCGTGTTAGGCAGGATGGTTTCCATCTCCTGACCTCGTGATCTGCCCACCTCGGCCTTCCAAAGTACTGGGATTACAGGCTGAGCCACCATGCCTGGCCTATTTTTAGTTTTTTGAAGAGCCTGAATACTGTTTTCCACAGTAGCTGTACTAATTTACATTCCCACCAACAGTGTATGAGCATTCCCCTTTCTCTGCATCTTCACCAGCATTTGTTTACTATCTTTTTTGTATTAGCCACTTTAACTATAGTGAGATGATATCTCATTGTGATTTTGATTTGCATTTCTTTGATGATTAGTGATGTTGAGCATTTTTTCATATATCTCTTGGCCATTTGGATGTCTTCTTTTTAGTGTTGTCTATTCAGATCTTTTCCCCATTTTTAATTGGATTTTATTTTTTGCTGTTGAATTATTTAAGTTTCTTATATATTCTGATTATTAATCCCTTGTCAGTGGAATAGTTTTCAAATATTTTTCCCATTTTTTGGGTTTCTTCTTCACTTTATTGATTATTTCCTTTGATATGCAGAAGTTTTTAGCCTGATAAAAATCCCATTTGTCAAGTTTTGCTTTGGTTGCCTGTTCTTTTGAGGTCTTGCTGAAGAAATCTTTGCCCAGACCAATGTCCTGAAGCACTTCCCCAAACACACACACACACACACACGCGCGCGCACACACACACACACTAAATTGGCCTTATTCTTCTGTATCAGAATAAGACACTGTATGGGAATATTACAGAAAGAAAAGGTACTATTGCTGTGAATATGTGTTGTTTATTGCCTGCTGGGCATTGTTTGTTGGTAATAGGACCTTACTTTTTCTTTAAAGGTACCATATCTACTTCAGTTCATGTAGCTTGGGTGGGTCTGACTGCAATCCTACCCTTCCTGGGTCTAGATTTAGCCCATCAGAATGTTTCATCCCTCTGGGAGTGCTCAGACATAGGTAACTGACTCAAACAGATGAATCAGAGTCGCCCTTCAAATTTTGTAGACACTCTCAGGAGAAAAGAAGCTATGTTGCTGCTAAAGGTGCTGTGAGGCTCTGTTGGTTAGTCTGGAGTTTCTGGGGGCCATCTTAACTGCCTTCTGAATAGAAGCTGCCTAAAAGAAGTTAATACAAAGATGAGCAGAATGAGGGATGAAGAGAGATCCATTCGTCTGCCCCCCTGAATCTAGGTACCCCAAAATAGTGAATCAACGCATTCTTCTTTCCCTTCCTACTTTAAAATTAAACTTTTAAATTAAACCTTTAAATTATCAATTGCAACCAAAATAATTCCTATATTAAAACTTGACAAACATAGCATTTATTTTTCTTTAACTAGATTCCGTAAGAAACTATAAAAGAACCATTTACTTACCCACCACAGCTCTTTTTCCTTTCTAGTTTGCTACTATTTGTTCTAAGATGTCTATACTCAGTGTACATTTTCTCACCTCCATTGGGCCCCAAAATAATAAAAAATAAGTTTGGCTTTGCCAATTCACATTTAGTCCTTGCTTGAAATTGACACTCAAGACTTACCTTTTCTAGGAAGTTCTCCTTGATTTCTCTATACATCTATTGCCATTCCCTTCTCTCTGAGGCATTCTTCATTCTCTCTGTACTCTCATACCACTGGCCTGACCCCTATGCTTCTCCTGTAAAACTAGGAGCTCCTTGGCATCAGGACTTTTCATCTTTATTTTTCCACTCCCTAGCAAGTAGCAATTGCCCTGTCCCTGAAGGCTCTATGTAAATGTGTACTAATTAACTCAAAATCTTTACAAAAATTCAAACTGTCTGCATTGTGGGAAAAAGAAAATAAATGGGGAAGCTGAGGTGGGTGGATCACGAGGTCAGGAGATTGATACCATCCTGGCTAACATGGTGAAACCCAGTCTCTACTAAAAAAAAAAAAAATTATCAGGGCGTGGTGATGGGCGCCTGTAGTCCCAGCTACTCAGGAGGCTGAGGCAGGAGAATGGTGTGAATCCGGGAGGTAGAGCTTTCAGTGAGCCGAGATGGTGCCACTACACTCCAGTCTGGGCAATTGAGCAAGACTCTGTCTCAAAAAAAAAAAAAAGAAAAGAAAAGAAATGGAAAGGAATTCAGAAACCCTATTGATTTTTTTGTTTGTTTTTTGAAAAGGAACAGTTTATAAGTAACTTCTCAAATTAACTATTTGAATCAATAACAAATTATACAACTTTTTCTGTTTATTGTTAAAAATTTTATCTGCTATTGCAATCATTTTCATAAGTATTATATAAATGGTCTGTTAGACATCCCCATCAGGGGAAGCTTTAGGTTTTCTGGCTATACTTACAGCTGTAAGTACAATCCTAGAGAAAGCATTTTCTCTTGTCCTAGCAACAGTTTCTTCTCTTATTAAAATGTTCAAAATTAATTTAACAAATCTCAGAGTGGTTAAGCATTCGGTCTCTGGAGACAGACTTCTGGCTTTGAACTGCAGCTCTGCCATTTACTAATTTAGGTAAGTTACTTACCATCTCTAAGCCTCAGTTTCTCACTTGCATAATGGACATAAGAATGGTACCTACCTAATAGTGGGTTTACGAGTTCTCAGTGAACAATATCAACAAAGTACAGAGTCCTATTTGTTCTAAGGCTCTGTGTGCTCTGTGCTTTACAAAACAATTCAGTGTGGGTAGTATATGCAGTCCTGTCCTCAAGAAGTTTACTGTCTGGCTTGCCCAACATCAAACTCTCTTATAGCAGAGGATACATAGAATGAGGCTGCTCTACTACAAAGTCCCAGAGCTTTGGAAAGCATGTAAGAGTGTATATGTGGTTTCCTAGTTAAAATCCCTCTTCATAGTAAACCTAAAGAGATAATTACAGCAATGAGAAGAGCCTAATGAAACTGTATGATCCTGGCCCCTAAGCAGGACACTGCCTTATTATATCAGCAAGGAACTGCTATAACCAACCTACACTCATAAAGCTGCCTGCCCTTGTCTGAATAAAGGCTGGAGAGGGGTGTTGTCATATAAGATCACCACTAAAATCTTCTGAGCCTTTTGAAGTCAATTTTTCCCCCTACATTCCAGCCTGCCCTCCTTTGCCTAGTGCACAGAGCTCAGCCTGGAGTGGTCAGACCGTGATCAAATCTTCTTACCATGGAACACTTATCATTCGTTTCCTTCATCTGGACACTTTCTGACCATGAGGAAATTTGGAACTTACCTGGTTGTTACGCAGTGAAAATCCTTTCTTCACATGTCTTATTTGCAGCCACCCAACATAGTCACTGAAACAATTCACAAACTTCTCACACGATTACTCATTAGCGCATGGTGACAACCACTTATTTTCTAACTTTAAGAATGCTGCTAAAGGAAACTCGAAAAATAAATAAAAGAATTGAAGAGAAAATTCTAACTTGCTAGATTCCTTCCTCTCAATCCTTTTTCTCTAGCCACACCTCTTGGTAATGATTACATTTCTAGTAGATTGCTACAGAGGTTGTTTTATGAGTATAGACTGTTGTAGGTGAAGTTTATAAACATTCTTTGTCAAATGAGATATATTCATATATATTCTAATTTTGCCTCAAAATCTACCTATAAAATAATGAAATAAAAGCATTACCTAAAAATGTTAAATACAATTAGAGGGTTAACATTGTGACCAGAGAAGTGCTAAGTTAAAAAACATCTGTGAATACAAAGGCCTGGTTATTTGTGAAGATGCCTGGGGGTCACCACAGTCAGAGGGGTTAACAGAGCTGTGAGGGGAGCAAACAGACAACCAACTTTATTTTTTTTTGAGACGGAGTCTTGCTCTGTTTCCAGGCTGGAGTGCAGTGGCACAGTCTCGGCTCACTGCAACCTCTGCCTCCCAGATTCAAACGATTCTCCCTCTTCAGCCTCCCGATTAGCTGGGACTACAGGCATGCGCCACTACACCCAGCTAATTTTTTGTATTTTCAGTAGGGATGGGGTTTCACCGTCTTGACCAGGATGGTCTTGATCTCTTGACCTCATGATCCACCCACTTTGGCCTCCCAGACTGCTGGGATTACAGGCGACAGACAACCTTTTAAAGATTTTAAATTTTGTCCCTAGGTGCTGTTGGTACAAAACAACAACAACAACAGAAGAAATTAACAATGTGAGAATTTTGGAAATTCCATCCCAATGCATTACTCAAGAGTATTTCTTGCAAAGAAGTATAAGGTATAGTTACTCAAAAAGTGTGACAAAGTTGTGCTGGTAGTACAAGAAGGAAAAATTGAGACCAGCCTGAACAACATGGTGAGATCCCACCTCTACCAAAAAAAAAAAAAAAAATAGCTGGCATGATGGTGCACGTCTGTAGTCCCAGTCAATTGGGAGGCTGAGGTGGGAGGATTGCTTGAGCCTGAGAGATTAAGGCTACAGTGAGCTGTGACCACACCATTGCACTCCAGCCTCAGAAACAGAGCAATATCTTGTCATAAAAAACTAAAATAAATAAATTTTTAATTGAAACAATCAATACCTATAAGCTAGGATGAAAGTTCAGTAAGAACAAATAATAACCAGTCATTTGTCCATCTCTGTAGCTAAACTTCAGAGTTTCTTTCTTAAAAGACAGATCTCAGAGACAAAGAGAATTCAGAGGGTTTACACAAAATACTTTTTCACCAAACTACAGAGTTTATTCTAACCATCAACCAAGTGAGAAATGAATCTGTTCATTTGGCAAATGGGTTAAAAAAGCATTCCAGGTTCTCCAGCTGAGAGCATGTAACAGTTTCTATGTTTTTCCACTTTCAGGCAAGAAGAAATGATAGATAAATTGGTCTATAGTCAAGTAAATTAGTACTGTAGAGATAAGAGATACAACTTGTGATACAGCTGGCCTGGACTGAGAGAAGATTCAGTAACAATATAAAATAGCAGGAATGATAGAGCTATGTGATTCCTCAACACCTACCTGGAATAATCAACCATCTTTAGGATTGCAGACCCCACCACTCCTGTGTTGCTTTGTAATCAAAATGACACACCTGGGCAGTTTTCCCAACTGCCTGGTAAATTCAGTTTTCAAATACTAAGGTACTATATGGCATGGTGACTTTACCATTACTCCAGGGTGGGAAGTGACTTTCCACTGTTTGCGGATTACCAAAGGGAATAAAGCATATTTGACAGTCCCATCTTCGTAAAGTCATTTGCTTCTCATCTTCTCAAGCTTCTCTCTCTACTAGTGGCATCAACAGCTTTTGGGTAGGATGTGTTCACAAGCATAGAAATGTGTCATGGAGATCCCAACTGAGCAACTGATCTCCACTGATCTCAGAACATCAAATTATAGAGTAAAATGTGACATGAATAGTTATTTGCAGTCCCTTCTTCTTTGCCATCTGTTCCAACTCAGCCCTGACCACTTATCAGACTGAGCATATGCAATAACCATTGGATCTTAACACCTTTGTGTTAATTCCAAGCACTCCTTATTCCAAAGCCTTCTCTCTGCCAAAATAAAGACTGCTCCCAACTTCTTTCTGTAAAGATCACATGCTGCTGTACTGCATTTATAGGGTCTGCATCCCATCTGCTATCTGGCAGAAAAAGATCCTTCAAAATGTGTGACATAATCTAGGGTAACGTCCAGCTGTTATCCTGGACAAATTTAATGGCATTTGTGATGTGTTTAACACCCAGTCTTCCCAGTTCTGTTAATATTGTAGTCTGTTCACCTTCATCTCCACTTTATTTCTGCTGTAGAGATTTGTATGTTATAATTACTGTAACTGATGTACAGTCAAAATCTTAAACAATATTCCATACTCTAATCGCATTATCCTAGCCTTAGAACTTCCTGTTCTCTCATATACTTGCTTTTGACCACACTGCAATCTTCAACGCCTTGAACCTCCATTTCTTTTCAATTTATCTTTCTATGCCAATCCTCATTTCCTTTCTTACCATTTAACTTTCTTGACCCGTGTTCTCTGCCACACTTTCAATAAAACGTCAACCATAGATGGCACCAAATACCTACTTTCTCTCTTCCAAACTCTGGGCTGATGACTGAAAAATCACACACACACACAAATATGACATGGGTACATCATAAATTCATAATATCTTAACAAGTGATTCTGCAAGATTAAGTAATACAGAAGATACTCACACCTAGAAATTATACCAATACCATTGAAGAACTTCATGGACAGGAAGACTTGTACAAGGGAGTTCAGTAAAGATGTGTTTGTGATAGAAGAAAGGAAGAAGTAAATCAATTGCCAATCAGGACCATGGATTAATACTCTCTGTTATATTCAAACAATGACATAGCCAGCCCTCTGATCCCAGCATCCTCCACTACTCTAACTTTTTCCCTCCCAGAGAAAATATAACAAGAACTTTCTCAACTACTTGCTCCTATTCACACACCTATAAATGTATGTGCGCCTTTACCTCTCCTCATTTGCACCTTTTCTAACTTAGTAGAAGGGTTTCTTCCTTCAATTCTCTGTATTCCACCCCTGCCGCCAACAAATTCTTGATGATCTCCTTTCATGGGATATCCCTTGTCTCAAGTTTGTCTTCATTAGCTCCATTTAAGTCCTTCATTCAACACAAAATACTGAATGCCAAGCATGACCCTGCCCTCTGTTAAGCGCTAAAGATGCTACTAAGCACAATACAGATGTGGCCACTACCGTCATGGAGCTTAGGCAACACCTATCACTCTCGGGTGGTACTTCCCTTTCAGCCTGTATGAATACTAAAGCCTTTCCCTTTCTCTCTTTCTTATAACTAAACTTCTCAAAATATGTCTGAATTCACTGTTTCCACTTACTCTCCTCTTTAACATATTGCCCTCTGACTTCTAAAATCTCTCTAGCCAATATGATGTATAAATTTCCCATTTAATGCAAGGGACACTTTTTATTTCCTCTCTTGACTTTTCTTGAATGATTGACACTCCAAACTTTCTTGAAATTTTTTCTTACTATCAGTGGCATTATAATTTTCTGGATTTCTTCTAACAGCTATGGCCACTCCTCTTGCCCTACTCAGCCCTAAAGTGTGATATTATAAAGATTATCACCTCAGGTGTTTTAACGCACTCCACATTTTCCTTAAAAGACTCATTCAATCCCATCCCATAATCTAGAAACCTCTGTATTATGATGACTCTTAATCCCTGGCTTCAGTATAAACCTCATCCCTGAATTCCTTTTTTATACCTCATAGTGCCAACTGAACATCCCCATCTGGGCAGGTGCCTCAAACCAACACTTCCAGGATAGGATAATAACTCTCCCACTGATAAGAATTATAACAACTGATAAAATACCAGAAAATGTTACTATAAAATATCTAAGACCAAACCAAGGCAGCCAATATTTGAGCCAAGGGAAGCATATTGATGTGAGGCCTATGTTCGCAGCAGTTTTCACCCGCAGGGCATTTGTCAATCACAGGGCAAGATGAAAAGACCAAAGAGAAACAGCAGTATACCATTGGAATTCAAAGCTACAAAGACAGCCAGGACTTGAAAGATCAAAATTCCAGAGAAAGGAAACCACAGAGAAACATGACTAGTAGTTTGTTTAAAATGTAAAACATGCAAGGTGGATCTCTGATAGATGAAGCAGAAAGCATCAATAAAAGACTAAAAAGCTAAGCACAGAGTTGTTACACTCTTACTGTGTTAGGGAGACAAAAACTGGAGTTTAGGGCTCACCAAAGAAGGGTCCGGTCTTTTTTGAGATCTCTTGAAGGTCTATTCCATAGAAGTAAGGACAAACTGGAAACAGTTCAGCCTCAACCAGATCAAAGTTATTTTCTCTTACTCAACCAACCTACCAAAAGAAATTTAAATCCTCTGTGAAAGAAGATAACATTATCCAAAGCCTCTATATTTTGTCACTTACAGGGTATATCATTCTATAAAAAAATTCCAATGATGAAATAAAACAGGGCCTCATGACTGAAATCAAGAGAAAAAGCAAGCAATAAAAGTACATTGAGAGGTAATATAAATATCAAAGTTATATAAAGCAGACATTAAAATAATTATTAGCAGTATTTCTAGGAAAAAATATAAATAAATGGAATGTGTTATCAGAGTACTGAAATCTACCACAAAAGCATCAAATGGATCTTGTAGAACTGAAAAATACATTTAAAAAGAAGAACTCAAAGATAATTTCTATAGGATAGATACACCAAAAGAGAGGACTAGTACATTGGTCAGGTTAAAAGGTCAAGATTGATACTTGGAAAAAAAGGATTAAAATACCTAAAAAAGTAAGAGACAATAGAACATAAATAATATACATGTAATTGGAGTCTCAAAAGGAGAAGAGACAGAGAATAAAGAAAAAGCGATATTGTAGATATAACTAGGTAAGAATTTACCCACCGATTCAAAAAAGTTTATGAACCCATATAGGATATATACAAACAGAACTGTATCTGGGCAACCAAAGACAAAGAGAAATTTTAAAGGTCGCCAGAGAAAAGAAGATATTATTTTTAGAGAAGCTACCAAAAAGACTGAAAGCTGAGTTTTTAACAAAAACAATAAAAGTCAAAGTTGAAAGAAAAATGACTGTCAACATAGAATTTTATTACTTGTGCAAATAATCTTCTAGAAAGAAGGTAAAATAAAAATGATTTCAGACAAACAAAACCTAAGAGAATTCATAGTCAGCAAGCCTAAACCAAAAGAAATACCAAATTAAGTTCTTTTGGCAAAATAAAAATTATCTCAGATGGAAGTATGGTAATGCCAGAAGGGATGAGAAGCACTGGAAAATGGTAAACATGCTGCTGATACTAAATAAAACTTGATTACTTGGTTGTTTAAAGTGGTAACACTAATGTATTGTGAGTTTTATAACAAATGTAGAGGTTAAATATATGACAGCAATTTTATGTAGGACAGGTAGTAGATGAAATTAAAGTGTTTAAGGTCCTTGCATTATATAGAAAATCAGAACCTGATTAGAACTTAATTTAAGGCAGGCTTTCACAAGATAGAGATGCTTGTTATAGGCTAGATTAACCATTAAGCAATGTTTTGCTAACAAACTAAAATATGAAAAAAAATGAAGCAGTAAAAATAAGTAAATGCAAAACAAAGAGACAGAGAAAAGTACAAGTGAGACAAACAGAAAGTGCTTATAAAATTGAAAGATTTAAGCCAAAATATGTCAGAAATTATATTAAGCATAAATAGAATAAATATCTCTTCTAAAAGACAAGGATTGTCAGATTAGATTGTATCATATATGTATATAACTAGATTATATTATATAAATATTTGTTGACTAGATCGTACCATACAAATATACTGTGAGACTTTTTGTATCATTATGTTTAAGGTATAAAGAACTCTTGTAAGTATCATATATGTATTATGTTAGTGCAAAAGTAATTGTGGTTTTTGCCATTACTTTTCATGGCAAAATTGCAATTACTTTTGCACCAATCTAATATGTCGACATAGATATATACATAGACCCATATAGAATGTGGATATAAGTATTATATATGTATATATAATAGTCACGACAGTCATACCTTAAGCACAGTGACACATTCCTAAGTACAGGAATGAAAAAACATATACCATGCAAATATCAAGTTAAATAAAGCTGCTATAGCAATATTATCAGACAAAGTAAGCTTTAGGAAAGCAAGTGTTATTAGAAATAAAGAAGGATATTTATAATTACAAAAGAATTGATTTTTCAGGAAGACATAACAATCCAAAATCTATACGTATGTAGTAACAGAACATCAAAACAAGTAAAGCAAAAACTCATAAAAGAAAAAATAAATAAACCTATACCCATCATGAGATATTTTGCATGCCTCTCAGTGAAACAGAAAAAATAAACACTAAATCTGTAGATTTGAACAACTTGATTAGCCAAATAAACCTCATTGACTTGTCAAGTACACAAGAAACATTTCCCAGAAGAGGCTATAAAACGAATCAATCAGACTTTAAAGTATTGAAATACACGGAGTATGCTATCAGTCTAAATTATAATCAAACTAAAAATAAATAGCAGACATTTAGAATTTACATAATATTCTTCTAAATAACAATGGCCAAAGGTGAAATTACAATGAAAATTAGAAAATACTTTGACCTGAACACAGTGGAAATGCAGTAAATTGCAAGAAACTTGTAAGAAGCAGTTAAATCTGTGGCTAGATAGAGATTCTTGACCTGGAGTTAGAATTAAGGAGATATGTGAAATTGGAAGGGAAACTTTGTTTCTACCAGTCCCATACTGAAAAAGACTAGTTATTTCCTTTATGAATACAGACAACAAACTACGTTAGTATTAGCATGTTCTGGGAAGCTTACAAGAGTATTACAAAATTTAATATAGAAATGCAAATACAAAAATAATGATCAAGAAGAAGAAAAATTAGAGAACATATACAACCAGACATCAAGACATTATAAATCCGTAAAATAGTGCAGCATTGGCAAAAAGCTACACAAATAAATGGAACAAAATGGTCCAGAAACAAACCTACAGATACATGGTCACCTGATTTATGATGAAAGTGACACTGCGTTGTGATGGGGAAAGGAGAGTATTTTCAATAAATGTCACTGGATCCACTGGCTATACCTATGTGAAGAAAAAAATGAAACTTGACTCCCTATCTCACAACATAAAGAAAAATTAATTCCAGATTATTAAAGAATTAATAATTCTGGAGTCAGAAGGTGACTCCAGAAGATAAAGTTTCTAGGAAAAAATACAAAAATGTCTTCTGGCTTAAGAAAGACAAATCTTTATTAAACAGGATACAAAATGCATTAACCATAAAGGAAAATATTAATAAAGTAGACTTCATTAAAATTTAGAACTTCTGTTTATTACAACAACAAGATAAAGAAAGGCAAGTCACCAATTAGAAGATATTCTCAACATATGTCCAACAAAGGATTTATATCTAGAATATAAAATCAGTTTCCAGAAACAATCGGCAAAAGATAGGCAACATAATTTTTAATAAGCAATAACTGAACAGATACATTACAAAAGAGAATATCCAAATGGCCAGCAAGAATTCAACAACGCTATTAACATCATCATCAAAATGCAAAATAAGGTTACAATGAGATATCACAACATACCCACCAGTTTGTCTAAAATTAAAGGTTTGAAAATTCTGTGGACTACCTAGATGCCTTAATCGGTGTTGATGGGAGTGTAAATTAATACAATCATTTTGGAAAACTATTTGATGTATCAACTAATACTGAACATACTTATAACCTATAACCCAGCAATTTTAACAAAAATGAATATATATGTGCATCAAAAAAGTACAAGAATATTCATGCACCATTAAAGTAACAGAATTAAAGACAACCAAGGGTCAATGAATAGTAGATAGGCTAAATAAATTGTGATATTTTTACATCAGGTGATATATGCTCACAATTATAGCAATGAAAACAATGCATTAATGCTATATTCAATAACATAAATGTTGAGTAAAAGAAACCCTAGATCAAAATGTATACATATATATATACTTCATCTAAAATCCTAAAACAACCAAAACAAATCTACAATAACAGAAATCAGATTAGTTGTTACCTTCGAGAGATATCTAAGTAATCATGTAGTCATCTCCCAAGCAGTTTTAAAACCTATTCTCTCTTGTTTCCATTTCCATTGCTTTAACTCAAGTTCTAATTATATCTCACCAGGATTATTACAATCATGTACAATCATCTTCTGACTCCAGTCTTGCCCCACTGTATTAAATGCTTCATTATGTTGATTTTTCTAAATCGCAGATCTAAGTATGTTTCTCCTCTGCTTAAAATCCTAAAATTTTAGGTCCTCAGTTAAAATTGTTCGTCCTTGGAAGAGTCCACAAAGCAGTTTATTTTCAGATCCTATTTCTCCAGCTTCGTTTCCCATGCTCTCATATTCCGTGCTCTAGTCATGCAGTTTCCAAATCACACCCGGTTCTATGTCTTTGTACCCTTGCATGTGGTATTCCTCTGCCTACAAGGCCCTTCATTTTATCCTTTCTCTACCAGAAGAAATATTCTAGATAGATGGCCCTCTACATCTGCAGGCTCTATATGAATTTGCAGGTCAAAAATATTCAGAAAAAATGTTTTTAAGGCACAAATTTTAAAAAGCAATACAGTACAACTATTTACATAGTATTTACATTGTGTTCGGTGTTATAGGTAATCTAGAAATGATTCAAAATATACAGGAGGATATATGTAGTTCAGGTACAAATACTATGCCATTTTATGTAAGGGACTTGAGCATCTGCGGGTTTTGGTGTGGGAAGCGGTGGTCCTGGTACTGGGGAAGGAGTTCCAGAACCAATCCTCAGTGGATAGTATGGGACAACTGTACATCCTTCAAATTTTATGCTGCTCAAGTAGCACCTCCTCTATGAAGTCCTCCTGGGCTGCTTACTTCCTGTCACTACCCCAAGATAGGTGATCCTTTTCTGTAAACTTAAATTTGCTTCTGATCTAGTCCTGCTCTTAATGCATATAATTATCTCTTTACTCCTCTGATTATCCAAACAAACTGAGGAACCAAGAGCATGAGTAATGTCCTTTACTTAAGATACCAATAGATCACGCAAAGTCAGCATAAAGTAGGCTTTCGATAAATAAATGAAAAAAAAGACTCATCTCTGTTGTACAAGTATGCCCCAGTAAGTTATCTATTGCTTCTTTCTTGAATCTAAAGAGGTCACACAATTTTATTTATTTATTTTTGGTAAATTTAAAACCTACCTAGAGAGAAAAATAATATTAAATAATTAAGATCATGTTTCAGAATTTTACTCTTTTGCTCATTGAATCCTAACATTATAGAAACTTACCATAAAATGGAAATTCAAACTCTCGAATAGATTATCCCATATCTACAAAAATTAAGGCAGGGGCTCTGGAGTCAGACTGCTTGGATTCTAAATCCCAGCACCGCCCATTCACTAGCTGTGAAATGGTGACAAAATCACTTAACCTCTCTGTGCCTCAGTTTCTTCATCTGTAAAATTAGATCAGTGTCTCTGTCTCACACAGTTGTTGTAAGGATTAAATGAGATGATACATGTAAAACACCACACATAGTGGATGTACCTGTTTGATGGTTATCTAGTGGTAGTAATAGCAACAGCAGCAGCAGCAGTAATCCAGATTTTAAAAAATCTGTTTATAGTATGGAAATATTCTCAGTAAATTGTATGACAGAGAGTTGTGACCATAAGGCAAAGACAAAAAAAATTATTCTATTGATGCATTATTCGTTGAAAAAATCTTCAATCAAACTGTCAGTACTTTCAAAGTATAACTAAGGAAGATATTCATGTGAACAGTATTGAATTTTTGTCACAGGAATTATGCAAACCAAGTTACAGGTGTTTCAAAAATGCTACCTTTTGTTTAAAATAAACATAAAGGTAAATCAACATCATATGTTTTTCACTATCAGGTTTCTTTTTTTTTAA
>NW_012117577.1:549991-550662 GCF_000951035.1 Colobus angolensis palliatus | reverse complement strand
CCATTCTAACTGGTGTGAGATGGTATCTCATTGTGGTTTTGATTTGCATTTTTCTGATGGCCAGTGATGATGAGAGCATTTTTTCATGTGTCTGTTGACTGCATAAATGTCTTCTTTTGAGAAATGTCAGCTCATATCCTTCGCCCACTTTTTGATGGGGTTGTTTGATTTTTTCTTGTAAATTTGTTTAAGTTCTTTGTAGGTTCTGCATATTAGCCCTTTGTCAGATGAGTAGATTGCAAAAATTTTCTCCCATTTTATAGGTTACCTGTTCACTCTGATGGTAGTTTCTTTTGCTGTGCAGAAGCTCATTAGTTTAATTAGACTGCATTTGTCAAGTTTGGCTTTTGTTGCCATTGTTTTTGGTGTTTTAGACATGAAGTCCTTGCCCATGCCTATGTCCTGAAGGGTATTGCCTAGGTTTTCTTCTAGGGTTTTTATGATTTTAGGTCTAACATTTAAATGTGTAATCCATCTTGAATTAATTTTCGTATAAGGTGTAAGGAAGGGATCCAGTTTCAGCTTTCTAGATATGGCTAGCCAGTTTTCCCAGCATCATTTATTAAATAGGGAATGCTTTCCCCATTTCTTGTTTTTGTCAGGTTTCTCAAAGATCAGATGGTTGTAGATGTGTGGTATTATTTCTGAGGGCTCTGTTCTGTTCCATTGGT
>NW_012117577.1:549087-549461 GCF_000951035.1 Colobus angolensis palliatus | reverse complement strand
CCATTGGTCTATATCTCTGTTTTGGTACCAGTACCATGCTGTTTTGGTTACTGTATCCTTGTAGTATAGTTTGAAGTCAGGTAGCATGATGCCTCAGGTAGCAAGCTGACAAAGTCAGCTTTGTTCTTTTGGCTTAGGATTGTCTTGGCAATGCGGGCTCTTTTTTGGTTCCATATGAACTTTAAAGTAGTTTTTTGAAGTAGTTTTTTGCAGCTCTGTGAAGAAAGTCATTGTTAGCTTAATGGGGATGGCATTGGATCTATAAACAACCTTGGGCAATATGGCCATTTTCATGATATTGATTCTTCCTATCCATGAGCATGGAATGTTCTTCCATTTGTTTGTGTCCTCTTTTATTTCATTGAGCAGTGGTT
>NW_012117577.1:548140-548769 GCF_000951035.1 Colobus angolensis palliatus | reverse complement strand
GAGGATTTTTGCATCAATGTTCATCAGGGATATTGGTCTAAAATTCTCTTTTTTTTGTTGTGTCTCTGCCAGGCTTTGGTATCAGGATGATGTTGACCTCACAAAATGAGTTAGGGAAGTTTCCCTCTTTTTCTATTGATTGGAATAATTTCAGAAGGAATGGCACCAGCTCCTCCTTGTACCTCTGGTAGAATTCAGCTGTAAATCCATCTTGTCCTGGACTTTTTTTTTTCTGGCTGGTAGGCTATTAATTATTGCCTCAATTTCAGAGCCTGCTATTGGTCTATTCAGAGATTCAACTTCTTCCTGGTTTAGTCTTGGGAGAGTGTATGTGTCCAGGAATTTATCCATTTCTTCTAGGTTTTCTAGTTTATTTGCATAGAGGTGTGTATAGTATTCTCTGATGGTAGTTTGTATTGCTGTGGAGTCGGTGGTAATACCCCTTTATCATTTTTTATTGCGTCCATTTGATTCTTCTCTCTTTTCTTCTTTATTAGTCTTGCTAGTGGTCTATCAATTTTGTTTATCTTTTCAACAAAACCAGTTCCTGGATTCATCGATTTTTTGAAGAGATTTTTATGTCTCTATCTCCTTCAGTTCTGCTCTGATCTTAGTTGTTTCTTGACTTC
>NW_012117577.1:546536-547314 GCF_000951035.1 Colobus angolensis palliatus | reverse complement strand
TGCAATGTGATGCTGAGAAGAATGTATATTCTATTGATTTGGGGTGGAGAGTTCTATAGATGTCTATTAGGTCCGCTTGGGGCAGAGCTGACTTCAATTCCTGGATATCCTTGTTAACCTTCTGTCTCATTGATCTGTCTAATGTTGACAGTGGGGTGTTAAAGCCTTCCATTATTACTGTGTGGAAGTCTAAGTCTCTTTGTAAGTTTCTAAGGACTTGCTTTATGAATCTAGGTGCTCCTGTCTTGGATGCATATATATTTAGGATAGTTAGCTCTTCTTGTTGAATTGATCCCTTTACCATTAGGTAATGGCCTTCTTGGTCTCTTTTGATCTTTGTTGGTTTAAAGTCTCTTTTATCAGAGACTAGGATTGCAACCCCTGCCTTTTTTTGTTTTCCATTTGCTTGGTAGATCTTCCTCCATCCCTTTATTTTGAGCCTATGTGTGTCTCTGCATGTGAGATGGATCTCCTGAGTACAGTACACTGATGGGTCTTGACTCTTTACCCAGTTTGCCAGTCTGTGTCTTTTAATTGGACCATTTAGCCCATTTAAATTTAAGGTTAATATTGTTATGTGTGAATTTGATCCTGTCATGATATTAGCTGGTTATTTTGCTTGTTAGTTGATGCAGTTTCTTCCTAGCATTGATGGTCTTTACCTTTTGGCATGTTTTTGCAGTGGCTGGTACCAGTTGTTCCTTTCCATGTTTAGTGCTTCCTTCAGGATCTCTTGTAGGGCAGGCCTGGTAGTGACAAAATCTCTAAGCATTTGCTT
>NW_012117577.1:309771-542348 GCF_000951035.1 Colobus angolensis palliatus | reverse complement strand
TAGAACTGTATAATTCTGTCCCATTTGCCAGCGGCAGAGTATAGCTTGAATGTAAAAAAAATACTGACTTTCAATAAATAAATATTATCTTTGAAAGTTGACATTTTGATACCAAAAAAGTCATATTTCCGTGTATGGCAAAATTAAACAATATTCTTCCAAGTACTGAAAGTGTAACTATGAAATGAAGAAGGCAAGATACAATAATATACATAATTATGTCCAAATGGATGTTTATAACAGAAAGACACTTTGATGCCTACTGCAGACTTACCATATTGCATGCAAAGTCAGATCAGAATAGGTCAGACAAACAAAAAATTCTAAATGAAACCATGTTAGTAGAGAAAATCCTATCTCCTAAAAGTACACTGAATACAGGCAAACCCTATAGGCTTTTATAAGACATTCCACTTCCACTTGACAGTGAGGAGTTTCCAAACCAGTGAGTGACAACTCAGCAATGTCACAGAAATTCTCAATAGCAATTTTTTCATTAAAACATCAATGGAAAAGACAAAAACTCTAACTCAAGCAAACTTCTGAACATGAAAATATCCAGATATGAAACTTTATAGCAAAAAGTGACTCTAAATCAACAAAATTAATTTAAAATATATTTTTGACCGTATGTAATCACTCTTTGGCCTGTTCCTAAAAGCTGAGTAAGTTAATTTTAATATTTGTTTTGTTTAAATTCTTTTAACTATAAAACGTTTATTAACCAAAAATAATTCACACAGGAAAGTATAAAGGAAACAGAAATAGCACACAATTCATTCTAGCAGATTTATCTTCATCAATGGCTTTAAAAAACAAAAGCAGAACACACATAAAAAATTCCAACTGTTCAGAAGGGCATAAAATGAAAAGTAAAAATCATCCTCTTCCTCTCACCGCTACTCATTTTAGTCTCTTCTGAAATTGTCTTAAAATTTTTAATACATTCATCCAGAAACACACATATTTGTACCCACATTTACATGTACTCACCTACCCTTGCACAAACATTTTTATAATGTTCTTCTACTTAAAAACATAATGCAGAAACTATTCAATTCTAACATTAGAATTCTGTTATTAAAAATGTAAACATTATTTTTATGATTGCCTTATTACATTTTGTAATAAACATTATTTTGAAATAAATTCACCAACTGCATGTGGCTTGTTTCAAGTCCCTGTAACTAATTCAAATGACTTATAATGACATCCAAATATCCACATATATGACATCCAAATATCCACAAAAAGTGAAGGAGAGTTCTTCAGATAATTCTATGTAGTTCCATTAAAAATGGAATAAAGAAAATTTCAAAAACCCTTAAAAGAGAGACAATTCTGATAAAATCAAAGCTAATTATAAGACTTATAATTTGTTTTATAAACTACTATTTAAAGCAGTCTAAAAAACCTACTTTCATTTGCCACTGCTAAGACTGAATATAAAAAGATATAGAAATTAGGTAAGAGATATAAATTTTTAAAA
This sequence comes from Colobus angolensis palliatus, assembly GCF_000951035.1. Lineage (NCBI taxonomy): Eukaryota > Metazoa > Chordata > Mammalia > Primates > Cercopithecidae > Colobus > Colobus angolensis. The sequence goes on along the minus strand of NW_012117577.1, from coordinate 540,859 downwards.
AATTGATAGTCTAACATTCACATCTATTTTGTATCATAAATACATGAAAATAAATAAAACTCTCTTCCCAAAAAGTTTGATTTGAATTTTCCAAAAACAACTGAAGTTAGAAAGATGTCTCAATTTCATACTTGGTTTTGAAATCTCTTCAAATTGAAATTTTAACATCTGCCTACTTTATCTGAACATATTTTAAATATTTTTAATTAAAATAATTCATAATTCTATTTCTTATTTTTAATTCTTCAAAAAGATCTTAATTCTGGTTATTTTCATGAATAAAGATCTATTTCTTTATTTCAACATATTCTAACCCAAAATCAAAATTTTATCAATCAAAAATTACATTTTAACTTAGAGATATAAATCTTATGATTCCCACTTTAATTCTTCTACAATGCAATCTATCTCACATGAGAAAAAATATTCTCCAACTAAATCTGCAAATTTTTTATTATTAAATCAGAGTTGTTGATCAAGGCATCTTAGACCTTTGTCTCAAATTTGGTCAATACCAATAACTTGACTTATGATGGAGTAAAAGTCAAACTTCTAAGTTGGCACTCATATTAAGAAATGCTTCGTGGGGTGAAGTTAATTCAAATTAATATTCTAATGGCTGAGGCTACCTGTGTCAGAGAAGGATACACCTCTTCAGTTGAAAAAGATTCCTGAAATTTGCAATAAACTGACTTCATCAAAAATAAAAGCACTGCATAGCAGAGTAGTTTTAGGAAGCAGATTATGTGCATTTGATCTGCATAGTTCAGAAAGAGATTTTGAAATCTCTTTCATGGTTAGTAATGACTTGCCCTTACTGCTTGAATACAAGTGCATTCGGAAGTCAACATTTGCTTTTAAATGTGCTTATCTTTTTCTCTCCCTTGCCTGTCTCTCTGGAAGCCAGATCCAGCAGCTCCCTATTATCCCTGCAACCACTGCTGTCCAGGACCACAATGAGGAAGGAAACTACAATAGGTCAAACTGTTCTACCAACTCGACTCCACTAGACCCATTCACCATTATGAGTCCTGACAACCTCTTATGATTAATGTCATCATTTGTAGTCAATGAAATTGATTTTTTCATCACCTTCAAAGCTCTACAAAAAGAAGACCAAGAGATGTATGGGCAGTTGGAGGTGATTTGTCTTTTACAATTTACAAAAGTGATAAAGAAATTTAGCAGAAAAAGGAAACAATTTAACAATAAGTTAGGAGGCTTCTGTCATAGAGCAAATTGAATCACTGTGTGTTTACAACAAATCCCATACTAGTTCTGCCTGATTACATGACAAAATATTTCCAATTTCAACTCAACCTCAGACAAATTCCCTGCTGTATCTTTACTGGCTGCATTCTTGAGCAACTTGGAGACTATTTGCTCAGTATTTGCAATGAACCGTATGTTTTGGGTAATTTCTCACCGTAGTTTAAAACATCAATATCTTTCTCTTCTCTTGAGTAGAATTGAGTTGAGTGAAAACCTCTAACACCAAAAAAGCAATATTGTTTACTAAATCTGAATGTCTCTGTCAATTAAGAATAAAATACAGTGACCAAAAAAGAACAACTTTTCCCACTTGTACATCCATTTCCCCCTCTCACCTGTTTCCTCTTTGGGAAACTCTTCTCTCAGGTTTAGATTTGTTTTAGAAAATCAGCCCTTAGCTTCATTCCTTTGCCTTTTCTCTGTTTTGTCCTCAGTGAAAAATTCTTCTGGAAAACGACATTTTATGCCTGAATTGATAGCCCAAGCTTTTAATTCTAACATTTCAAAACATGGACTAAGGGAGATTATATATGTGTCTTGTGTTTCATGGACTTAGGGTTGTGGTAATTTAGGTCTAGATTGCTGATAATATTGGGGCATTATACAATATATAGTCTGACAGTGGCCATAAAATGGACATTTGTTACTGCACTGTGCTTCGTGTTGCTTAATGGTGTCCACAAATATTTGCAAAACATAAAGAATACTGATATTTTAATGATGCAGTAGGATTGCATCAAATAAAAAGCACTTTAGCTATAGCTGTGTGACAGCAAAATTTACTGCACAACAATGGCAACAGAATTTAAATGAAAAGTTCTATGGAAAAGAATAGCCTGCTTTTTCTAGGCTTATACGTGTGTGTGTTTTTATTGGTGTGCTAAATTGATTCTATGCAGTAAATGGCATCATTGCTTTTACATAGCATTTTGATAATTTCCAGATGGTTCATGTTTTCATTTTGCATTGAAAATTGTGAACATGGAATCATTTTCCAAAGTTTTAAAATGTGACGTAGTTGTGAGTCTAAACCTACATAAACACCATAACTGTGTGAAAACGTTTTTTCTATATAAATGTAACATTTACAGACATATTCTCTATTAACTGGACAAAATCACTTTATGCCTAAAACTAACTTATTGTTGGTGATGGTGATGACCTTAATAAAGATAGTCATTGATGAGTGTATTTTGCCCTCTATCTGTCTACTAATATTCCTTCAACCAAAGCTAAAACTTCAGTGTTTCTTTGCTTCATTTTTCTCTTTCCCTTCAGAACCATCGGTCTCAAAGGAATGTTGCCAAGGTGTCCGATTTCCCAGAAGTCCACTGCCACAGCCGATAATTTGATATTAAACCATAGTGTTTCTTCTGCCCACCCTGTTGGTGGTGATCCCATTTCAGCTCAGTACACAGCCTGCATTGCCACCCATTCTCCACACATGTCTGCCCCCAAAGATCTTGTGTTGCCGACAGCTTTGCCACAGGATAGTCAGGCTGGCTGAGATCCAGAAGCACGTTGTGGGTGATCCTGCTTTGTGTTTCATGTTAAGTACGGCCGGTGGATGATGATGAGGGAATGACTCGAGATGCCAGATGTGACATCTAGTGAAGGTTGGATACGATCATCACGCTAGAGAATTTCCATTAGGTGTGGAACTGGATGCCATGTTGGTTTCTCGCAGTCTTCTGTTTTGCAAAAGCTCATTGCCAGTGTTCTCGATGTGATTATCTTTGCCGAGGAAACTGAATTAATCCAGGTAGCAAAATTCTTACTGTCTCTAATATGCTAATTAATAACATTTGCTCCATATGTGCATTTTAAGTCATAAAAAACATGTTTCCAACAAACCAAAAACATTCCTTCAACTAATATTGCTTTATTCTGAGACCTGTGCTCAGTATACGGATAAAGTGGAGAGTAAGACAACCTGTAGACTTACCATTAAATTGGGTCTGTATTTTTTGCCTTCTTCAATGAATTGCTTTGGCATTACAAATCTGATTCCAGAACAGTCTTTAATTGTGCTATCAATGGAAATGCCACAGTTTTGGATATATGCCAGTATTATACTATAACCTTGGACTGACTAAAAATACTGTGCAGCTAATTAGTTAAACCATATCTCTTCTTGTTTAGAGTGTGGTTTGTTGTAATACCTAAATGTAGTCTTGTAGATATTCAAACTGAAAGTCTCTTACAGAACAAAATATGTTACTTTCTAATTCACTGCTTCCCATGCCACCTATGAAACGTAGATGTTCATACACATATGCACACATATACACATATCTACTTTCTTCCCTCAAAGTAACTTCAATTGGTCATTTGGTGTGTGTGTCTTGTGCTTACATATATGTATGTTCACATCACAATTATATTTCATGACTGTTTTGTATATATGCGAATACTACTATTGTTTCATGCATTGTTCACTTAAAAATATGTCTTAGAAATCTTGCCAAGTAAATGTGTGTTAAGTCTACCACTTTCTTTTCAACCACTGAAAAATATTCTTTACTACAGATAGACAATATTGGATTTAGCCCAGGCCTCCACTGATGTATCATGGTACCATTTCTCATTTAGAAGGAATAATACTTTATTGCCAATTTTTTTCTATTTAAAGGAATTTCTGTGGAAAAGCTACACCATACATATGATCTCCATTTTCAATATGCTATTCTTTTTTTCATTTGTAGTGTTTGAAATGTATCAAAGCTCCGTAAGAGAATTCTGGGTCTAATTCTCTCTGGAGTCTTCTCTAAAGTTCTCATTGCTTGAAGGCATAAGTTTCAAGTTATATATTTGGTGGCAACAATAATCTCCAAAGTATTTCACACTTTGCATTTTTTAAGATAATTAACTAGTTTATAGCATTACATACCCAGCACTGAAATTTAAAAACTGTACTTTGGAGCTATAAACCAAGTGACCTGTAAATCTTTATTTAGATGACTTAGAGAAGGTCATGTCTCATAAAATCTGAGAATATTAGTACAATTTGTTATTCACTTGATTGACTTTTGAAAATCTAGCCTCAATAGGAACTGAGGATGGATCAAGATTAAATCTGTGTGCTTTGATTATAACCTTCAGAGACAAGACATACAATTTGTCCCTTCAAATTCCTTTTTGGTGAAGATATAAAGAATATATTTGTGAGTAGTGATAATGATGTGGTCCAAATAACTCAGAGCAGCAATTTCATCCACACTTCCAGTTACTAGTTGAATTTTGTCCCCTAACAGAGATGATAAGTGGCTCAAAATCACTATTTTTTTGAAATCTCTCTCAGGTTGTAAGCTTTCTGACATTCTATTAATACAAAATATGTCAGCACACACAGCTGGTGCCATTTCAAAGAATGGACATATTACCAGTTTCTTGAAAATTTCTAAGTTGAATATTGTCATTTTTATTATCTCATGCCTCTCTTTAAAGGATCAACTAATTGAATTTAAGTTCTCCACATATCTCTACACATTTAACCAAGTTCTGCATAAATCAGTATGCTTAATTTCCATAGTATGCAGGATTGGTTTTGCAAAGATTTTAGACTAAAGAATAAGCCCCGGACTGTCTATGAAGCACATTTGAGGCCAAGAGCTTTGGGCATAATTATTGCTGACTCAGGAGTATTGGTTTTTTCTTTAACCCCTGCTCAGGTTAGCCAATAGTCTGGCTTTGTCCTTTCTACTCTCACAGACCTAATCCAAATGTTATCCCAGCACACCAAATTCTTAGCAGAAACTGAAGGGGAGATCATTGTCCAACAATGGTAAATATTCAATTCCATCCCCTTTGTTCCTAGGTTTAGGAGGTGAAAGAGTGAGTCAACCGGAGAAGCAGAATTTTGTATTTATTAATGCAACCTCTATCAGCACAGTGAGAAAAGTAATCATTCAGCCTCGGGAATGTTTGCCTGCTTCCACAGGCTAAATTCTGGCACTCTGCCTGTCTCAGACTTTCTCAAACTGCTCACAATACTGCTGCTGCCTCTGTGGGCCCATCAAAGGATGTCTAGGAGTCTGTTCATTTCAAACAAATCAAAATATCCATACTTCATGCTATCATCTCATGTGATAAAGTCTAATGTCTTTAGTTCCTCTGTAACGTATAATTTTTCTTCAGTTTCTTTGATTTTCCATTATTTTCACTACAATAGTAGATAATTTTATGGCCTATTTTTACACAAAAACTGTATGAAAAGATTGTATCAAAACTAATGGCCAACTAAAATGAGATACCAGTTCACACCCTCAGAACACTTAAAATTAAAAAGACTGACAATACCAAGTGTTGGCAAAGATGTGGAGCCATTGGAACTCTCATCCATGACTGGTAGCAATGTGAATTGGTTCAGCTACTTTGAAAAATAGTTTGGCAGTTTTCTACAAAGTTAAGTATGTACTTTTCATATGATCCAACAATCCTCCTCCTTGGTATTTACTCCCAAAAAATGAAAACATATGCCCACAACAAAGACTGTGTCAAAATGTATAGATCAACTTTATTCAGAATAACCCAAAGCTAGAATCACTCCACTGTTCAACAGTAGGTGAGTCAATGAATAAACAAATTATGGTATATCCATACAATAGAATCCTGCTTGGTAATATGAAGAAGCAAACTACTGATATACACAACATGAGTAAATCTCAAAAATATTTTGCTGAACAAAATAAGACAGACACAAAAAAGTACAGATGGCATGATTCCACTTACATGAAATTCTGGTAAAAGTGGAAAAACTAATTTACAGAAAGCAGATCAGTTGCTGCATGGGGCCAAGGTAAGGAGTGTATTGACTGCTAAGGAATACAGGAAAATTTAGGGGAGCAATGGAAATGTTTTATAGCTTGATTGTGGTGTAGTTACATGGATATATATAATTGTCAGACTTAATGGAATTGTATATGAGCACATTTTATTGGGTATGTTATACCTCAGTAAAGCTGATTTTTAAAAAATTAAATGGCCAGACATTAAGAAAGAGAATTCCTAAATCTGTCGAGATGAGCCTGAAATGAAAAAACAAAGAGCAATTCACACTTCTATAAGGAGCATATTTTAGCAAAATTTGGGGGAAACAATTAGGTTCGGAGATGTTTATATCATCAAGCCAGTAATCCCACTTCCAGAAACACATCTTAAGAACATTATGCGATCATTAGAAAAAGACATATGTAGGAAAATGTTAACTTTGGTAGCAAAAATAAACATTATTTACAGTAGCAGGAGTAAAAATTTACAAGGGAATCATCCCAATGCCCAACAATAGGAAAATGATTATGAAAATTTTAACACAACTCAATAAAAGATTATTCAATGATTAAAAACATTGAAGATCATGTAGCGATGTGAAAAATGACCATAATATAATGTTAAAGAATACAAAATTGTGTCTGTGCAATACATATCTCAGATATTTTGTTCACATATGACATGAATTAAAGGGAAACATAGAAAAATAGTTATATTTGTAGAGGTAGAAAGAGAAGCCGTTTACTTTCTTTTGTTAATGTTATCATATTCTTAGAACAAATAATGAATAAACGTTAGATGACCCAAAAGTGCATTTTTTGTGTCCTAACATTATCATAAGCTACTCCGTGGGCTGCATGCTGCGTAGACACCTGGGAAAGGGACAAATCAATGTGCCCAGTGGAGTTGAGGGGACAGTATTCGTCTGTAAACAAGAATGAACATAAGCCATGCTTTTTTCTTTACAAACTTGAAGTCCATACTTATCTCGCTCAAGCTTTTTGTTTCTTTCATTTTCACCTCTGTCGTTTATGATTTAATGGCAATTGCATTAGGTTTTTTAGCTGCATAACAAATTATATCAAATTTACCTGCTTAAAACAACACATACTTAATATCTCAGAGTTTCCATAAGTTAGAAGTCCAGGCATGGCTTAGCTGGTCCTCTGCTCAGAGTCATGCAAGGTGGCAGTCTAGATGTAGACCATACTGTGTTTCCCCAAGCTCTCATAGCTGTTGGCGGAATTAATATTTTTTTGATTATAGAACTGAGGTCCCTACCTTCTGGCCGATTGTTATGCAAGGCTGCTCTCAGCAAGTAGAGGCTCCATCAGTTCCCAGCAATGTAGCTCTCTCACAGGCCCTCTCACAACACTGCAGTCGACTTCCTTAATGCTAGCAGAAGCATCTGTCTTTTCAGAAAGGGTCCAATCTTTCTTTTAAGGGCTTTCATTTGAATAAATCGGGCCCACCCAAGATAACCTCCCTTTGAATCAACTGACTTGGGTCCTTAATTACACCTGCAAAGTTTGAATGAATTTTATTTAAATAAAGTGAACCCACCCAAGATAATCTCCCATAGTCAACTGATTTGGGTCCATAATTACATTTGCAAAATTTTGTAATCATGAGAGTGGCCTCCATCATAATCATAGGTCCTGTTTATACTCCAGGGGAGGGGATTATACAGGGTGTAGGCGCCAGCAGGCGAAAATCTTGGGTTTCATCTTAGAATTCTGCCTACCACTGTAATTGATATTTATTATATTCACTTACTTATATTATTACTTTATATTTACATATTACATATATTTGCTATGGCAAAAAGAGGATTCCCACAGAGATTGAACCTAACCTCGTATGTGACCACTACAATTTCTAAAGGTATTGCCTGAAACAGACACACAACACACACACACACACACACACAAACCAATAATAATGGAAAATGATGTCCTTGCAAGGCTGTCATTCCCATAAGCAGAGAAGCCACTCACCTTCATATGTAAACATAACTGGCCTCCAGGGAACTCACCATTTCCTTCATTTAAGTGATTTATTATTAGGTTAAGATAAGGATAATTAATATGAGCAGGAATTCCTCCAGTTCCTTTTCCATGTCAGTGACAGACATCACTAGTAGATCACAGCATTTCTTTACACTGTGTCCAGACACAGCTTCAGAATTCTCAGCACAGCTCTTCAGAATCCACAAAAATAAGTAGCAGTTGACACATGAGATTAAATCTACTTACTATCCCTGGTTTAAAACACTGTTTTCATAAAGTGCCAATTAAACAACAAATTTGAGTGCCAGCTATCAGTAAGGCACTTCAAAGAACTTACACCCAAATTCAGAAAAAAATAAAAATATTCATAATGTATTTTGTTTTGTTTTCATTCAAATTAGCACTCACTGAGGTTCTTAAAGAAAAATATATATTCCCTACCATTTAGATCACTAACTTAATCGACAAAAAAAAAAGTGGGAAAAGTTGCATTGTGCTTCTGAAAGCATATTTGAGAGAGCAACGGAAAGACAGCTTTCTTATTTCTTATCGTTTTCCTCCATAGGGCACTTCAGAATTTCCAGAGTGAATTCATGGTATGATATCACTTAATTCTTGAAATAATGTTGCAATACAGGCATTATTATAATCTTCCCTTTAAGTTGGAGAGGTCAATATAGGTCAATTGAGATCATATAGGTGACCACATCACTTGCCGAAAATGAGAGTATTCTCTGCAGATAGAACCAGAATCAGTTTATTGTAGTTAAAACCGTATTTACTGTCTGCCAAAGAATCAGCCTTGAGAAAGGGCTTTAACAGAATTATTCAGGCTACAAGTAACACCAACTCAAGCTGTGTTAAATAATAAAGTATCTCACATAACAGGAAGTCCAGGCTGTTGTGTCAGTTATGTTAACAAGGACTCAGGTTCTTTCTGTCCATCTGCCCTGCTGTCCTCAGCAACCACTTCTTCCTAAAACTAGTTTCCTTTTCCCACTCTCCATGGCCTCCATACAGAAGCCTCCTACTCTCCCCAAACTCTCTCTGATTCACGCCTAACTGCTATCTGTGCACCTACCCTGAATTATTTTCTGCCTCTTCCTTATCCTCTCCATTTGACTACCCCTTTTATCTTTAATGAGTTCTCACTCTTTCCAGTAGAAACATGATTTAGTATTTTTCTCCTCCTGCTCGGTTAAGCAATTTCCATTTACAGGAATCAAAACATTATTTATTCTCAGCTACTGAGATGAGCAATATGCTCATGTATTTACATTCAGGTGCTAGAGCTATTCACGCTATCCAAGTACCTACAGAACAAGCTTTTCAAAACTTAAGCACAGTTTCCAAAAGCATAGTAACAAATTTTCCAAAGTCCACTTTTTCTATTTTTACAATCTTTGCTAAATCTGGTTTTGAGCATGTATCTAATAATAATTCCTTAGATGTATATAGTAATAGTCGAACCTTTTCAAACCACATAAAATAACTGATTTGAGCCTTACAACAATTCTACAGGGCTGGAAAAGTGTGTGCTCTGACCCCATTTATATCTGAAGCATTTCTTTGCTCTTACAGAGGCATGAGCGTGATAAGCAGAACGTCATAGACTCCTCTGCAAATTATTGCAACACGCATTGAAAGCTTACATTTGCCAGGCATGATTAACTCAGTGATTACATTGAAGAACACAGAGTGGTAATATGCATTGTAGAGGATGCTATAATATACATCTTTATTAACACATATTAATTAATAATATATTCATATCTATTTGTGATTAATATATTAGCTATTATATATTATATAATCAATAACAAGTAGGCATGTATTTCACAATACTTAAAGAGATTTGTAATTTACGATGCACTTTCACATCTGCTCTCCCATGGTAGAGGCTGCCATGCTTGCTTTGTTCCCTGTGACCCTGCTAACTTAGCCAGCCCTGGTTAGATTCAGAGCCCCAGAGCCCATCAAATACTTTGGCAGGAGTAATAAATACCCTCAGCTGTGTACCACACTAGGCGACACCCCACCAACTGATGACAATACCATGAGACATACGGTGAGAGGACTCACTGGTTAAAAATGAAGAGAGAGCAGATAGAAAAGGAAAAGGGAAAGGCTGAGCCACAGAAATGTGCAACCAGTAGAGCTGCCACGTTATCCTGGAAGATGTTCCAGTCTTCGCTGACACCTGACTCTCCAAACCTGAGGCAGCTTCTCGACCTCCTTACTTTCTCGTGGATCCTTAGAAACACCCCACCATCTGAAGTCCCAGAATTTGTTGTTCCTTGAAACTTGAAAAAGCCAACACACTGATTTTATGAAGTGAAATGTCATTAAACATTCTCTGGATTAATCAACAAAATCAAATCTTTTTTCCCTTTTAAATGAAAAAGACAAAGGAAAAATAATAAAGATCGAATATTTTAGTATTAGGAGGAAATCATTTTATTTTCCTGAACAGAATTATGTTTTCAATTACCAAAGGGTTGAAAAATCTTCAGACTAGAAAAGAAAAAGCACTTTCAGTTTTCCATCTTTCCCACCCTAATTAAATAAAATATATGTGCAAGGGACAGAGTATCACAATATTTGCCATAAATGAACCAAGCACACGACATCTTTGCAATTTAACAGATTGTTCAGTTCCATTTAGGTCACATTGGACTTTCATTTAAAATGCATCATGTTTTATTTATTATTTATAATTATACCACTAAATGCTGCTAAATGTACTGAGTCTAGATGGTGCTTGTAGCATGCAAGGGTTTGGGCCCAAAGACTAAGGTCACACAGACCTGGAAAGTGAGGCTTAATATCCACTGGCTTACAGAGTGAATGTTACTTTTCCAACACTATCCACCCTCTGAAAGTGTGTTAGGATGAGAGAGTTAACTCCATTTTGTGAAACCATGTTTCAGGTTAAAGTCACCTTTAACAGTTTGTTGCCCCAGCAGGGGAATAAATAAATATAAGTAAATAAGAAATAGGCATCTTGTAGCTAAAAAAAAAAAAAAAAATACACATCCCTCGTGTATGTTTTTCTTCTAGTGAGTTGTATGTGTATTTGAAATGGGTAAAAAAATGAATCAGGAAGCAATGATTCTTGCTTTAAAGGAAGAAAAACATCACTTCTTATTGTGCCAATTTCCAACAGATAATTAATCTATATATGTTGTTGCCACTTAGTAGTTTGACCCCAGGACAGCAGGCAGAGTCAATCTCTCTGTCTCTGTCTCCGTCTCTCTCTCTCACACACATACACACACACACACACACACACACACACTCTCTGTGTCACATACACCTGCATGTACTAAGGTCCAAAGTGTCATTAGTAGTAAATACAGTCTCTGTTTAAAGATGATAACTCAGTTATTCCAAGATAGGAAGCTCTTTTACCCTTAACACCTGCATAAAAGTGCCAGGTATTTAAAACAAGTTGCCTGGTATTTATTTCCAAATACCAACAGTATTACTGCTGCAGCTAGATAAATACCACATGACATGAGGGATAACAAACATTCTGCCATGGCCCTAGATAGATCTGAGTTTACAAAGATTAAGGCAGACAACACTGAGAAACTCAGGGCAAGCAAAGAAACTAAAAATATGACTTTCTCTCAATGGTGTGAAAAGCTATGGGAAATTAAAAAAATAAGCTTCATAGAAAGCTTTGTAAAAATAACCTGGAGAAAACACAAATATGAATATCAGCAATAAATTAAACATACCTGGAAGTGGGTGTTGACTCAGACAATGCAAAATTTTGAAACTGGGACTTGAGACCAGTCCTTAGAAGGATATGAAATTGGCAGCAACAGGAATGGGCACATCACTCACAAACTTTGAAAAGTTAAAAATACTCTCCTCAAGTAAAGTGATTTTTATTAAAGTTCAAAAAGCAGGACTTAAAGTTCCTCTTCTCACGCAGTTCTCAAGAGGATTCTTCAGCTTTCACTTCCTTCTTGCCCAAAGGCAAAGATGACATAGGTGTGTCTTTATGAATTTTCATCCACTCTTATAAGAAAACTGAGACACACCAACACTTTCAAAACATTTAAAGATAGTTCTATTTTTGAATCTGTGTGACCAGGAAATCCAAAATAATACATTGACTCAAAGTCTTGCAATGTTTTGATTCATATCCAAGATCTACACAAAGAACGGCTTTCATTCTTTGAACAAATAATTTCTGAATGTCTACCATAGCCAGGCTCAGCACTGGGCACTGGAAACTTAACAATGGTATAAGAGGCTTTCAGTAAGTGTTTTTTTTTCACTCATTTGAACCAATATTAGGATGAAACGGGGCAAAAGATGTGAGTTAGTAATTCTTCATTAAAGACTATTTTTAGAATTGTCTTAATTTTAAAATAATTTTATTTTTTAATTGATGCATAATAGACGTACATATTTTGGTGATACGTGTGACAATTTATACATTCATGTAATTTGTAAAAATCAAATCAGTATAACTGGGATATCTATCACTTTAAATATTTGTCTTTTGTTTATGCTAGAAACATTCAAATTATTCTCTTCTACCTATTTTAAAATATACAGTAGATTATTGTATATAGTCATTCAACTGATCTCTCAAACTCTAGACTTTATTTCTTCCATCTAATTGTACATTTATACCTATTAATCAACTCTCTTCATTTCCCCCCCATCTCCAGTTTTATCATTGCAAGATATGATTACAACTCAAACTGATTTAGCAAAATTAACTTGACAAAGTAATAAAAAATAAGACAGATTAATATATAATTAGGAACTCAATTTGTACACGTAAATAAATACTTCTAAAATATTCAAAAACCATTTTTTCTCTACTAATTTACTCCTCCACAATTTTGTGCATACTATTAATTTTAAATTTTAATGTACTGAGATTTTAAGAAAATTTTTAACTCAGTTTTCTTCTAAATAATAAAAATTTCCACATATAAGAGACCAGATCCATAAGGTTTGGGGGACTTCTATATGCTCTTCTGCATTCTGCTCTTCACACTCACTTCCCATTTAGAGCCTTCCTCTTAGGTGTCTTGGTTAATTCTGAAGCTGGCTGGGCACATGAAAGTGTGCAGACATTCAGTGCTCCCATTGGAAGTTTACCTCTCAGCCCAAAATATAAACATTCACATTCTCACTTAGAAGAGGATGAGAGAAGAGAGCAAATCAAAGTAACTTAAAAGCTGTTACAGCATTTTAAATGTTCTGTCATTTAATCACTACCTTAACATAGACGTGTAAGTTATATTTATTAATACTAAAGAAATCCTGCCCTGGTTATAACATCATTTTGTTACGTATTATAAATAAACTTTTGTCTGTTGGAATTGTTTTGTGCAAAAGTAACTGAGTCACATGACAGCATTCGTGATTTTAACAGAAACCTTTTTTGCTGGTGGAAGCTTCTGTTAGAATGTTACTCACAGAGAAATCACAAGTGCATTTTTTGTTACTAGGGAAAGTAGAACAGATATGCTGTTAGACTTTACCTTCCTTTAAAGCCCAAAGAAAGAAAAGATTTCTACTGCCTTAACAGTTTGAAAGCAAGTGAAATAAGCTTTACTTCCCAAAGCATTCTTGTTTAGAACACTATGCAATTCAAATTCACTTTGCAGAAAATAAAATCAGAACATTTAAGAGGACGGAAAGGATCCTAGAAGAAAAGACTGAAGGAAGCCATGTGTCATTAATTCAGTTATAAATTATTAGCTGAAAGCAGGCTCTCAGCATTTGTATTTGATGAACAAAAATTGATTGCTTCAAGGGCATTTCAATCCTTTTGATGTTCCCATCTTTTAGCCCACCACAAATCTGAATCCTTAACAGAATGATTATAGCATTATAGTAATCCTGAGAGCCAATACTAAAGGATTTGCAGGAGCAATGGGGATCAATAGTTTGAAAAAAGAATGTCTTTTTGAATTGACAGCGCTGTCTCGCCTGATCGTGAACCTGAACAAAATAAGTGGAGTCTAAGTACACAAGCAATCTCACAGGCCAAGCTGAGCTGCTGCGATGAGCCAGTTCTCTGGGAGCTTGAATAGGCCTGAGCGCTGAATATTTCTAAAGGATTAAACCCAAACTAATGGCAACCCAAAGATATTTTGCAAACAATCAGCTTTCCCCCAAAATAGTTAAGATAATACATTATGGGTCTTGGTTTGGTATTCAAAAGACTGAGTTCAGCTACAGGTTCAACATTTGCTTTTGCATAGAGTTTGAGATTATGGGAAATTGGATTAGCAGCCACGCTGTCTTAATGGCCATCTCCTTTGGGCTACTTTGAAATTGAGAATCCCCGCAGTATTTCAGGATGGACTGGTAAGAACTACATCCTTAACACATAACATGTTAGAAAATCCAACGAGCCAGAATTATTTAAAGACACAATTGCCCGCATCTATGGGATTTTCAAGTTGTAACATTATTTGATACCTCAAAAGACAGAGAAAGACAGCTGACTGTTAAAGGCTTCTTGAACAATTCAAGGATTAGCATAAAATTATACATAAAGGAGAGTAAGTACAGCACAGGCACTTGCTCACCACAGTAGGGGCATTGTTAGGAAACGCAAATGGACTCAGTAAAAGTGTGAAGGCATCTTAACATTGTCTGACGGCCCCGCATGTTTTAACATTGATGTATATATTTTCCAGTTCTTTGTTTCCTCAAGAAGAGGCAGCTTAGTCCACTGGAGAAAGAAGTCAGAAGACTTCAGATGGCACACATCTGGAGAACATCCCACGGAAAATTGTGAATGGCTAAGTAATCTCTTTCAGAACTAAGACAAGGAGTGGTAATTTACGTTTTAACAGACTACAAAACCTGCCATTAGTTCTAACATACAAACTTTAAACCAATGATTTGGAAGAGTAAAATACACAACAACAATTAACAGAAGGAAAACAGCCATCCTGCATGACACAAGTTCCACACTTTCAAAGATTAAAAAGAAAATAAATCCTTCCTCCAACCGAGTTTATGTTTTCAGCCACCGGGCAAGACAGCCTTGCCGGCCATTGCACTGGTGGGATGGTGCTGATCCTCACATTTCTGGCATCTAAAAGAGTGGCTCAAATTAAAAGCATGTTAAGTCACAATCCTTGAGAACTGTGCTGGAGCAGGCTTAAACATTTTATTTGGAGGCTATGCGTGATAACATGTGATCCTTAAAGTTAACCTTTTTTTTCAAGCTGTTTAAAATGTTTTGTAGCTGTTCTTGTCTAAATGAATCAAAAGAAGGATAAGCAGGAACTAGCATAAATAATAGCTGCCTTAAAAGGGGGCAGCAAAATTGATAGCTCTACAAATGGCAGCCACCTGTACCAGGAAAACTCAAAGAAAGAGAATAAATATTTGAAAGAAAGAATAATTGGAGATGTGACAGCAAAGAATAGAAATCACTCCCCAGAAGGTGTTTAAAAAGCTCTTCTCTCTCCTACTTAATCACTGTTCCCTTAAGCCCATAAATTAAAATGCAATGTGTATGTTATATGCATTATGAGCATGAATACTCGTGTAATCTAAAGAATCTTTGCTCAGCTTGTTTTCATACTGCCAGACTCAATTCCATAAATAATATAAGAACAACAAACTCTTACAGTGAACTGTTCTGCATTACATTATCTCACAATTTTATTGAATTGTGGTATTGATAGTCTGTTACTTAAGACTCTCATATTAGTGCATAAACAAAGACTTGATTTCTCTAAAAAAAAATTATCATTCTTTCCTTTAGAAAAGGTATAACAGATACATCACTAAATGTGAAAGAAATTTATAAAAGAATAAAGAACTCGTTGGCAATATATCCCTGAGAACTTAAATGGTACACATGAGGGATGATGGAGTGAGTCAAATGGCAGCTTTGTTGTATTAAAAGAAGTGCTTTAAAGAAGTCCTTTGTTGGAAAAAGAAATGCACAACCTCCTAATTTTTGAAAGAATAAGAAATATTTAATCCTAACTCTTCAGTAAATTAATAATTCAATCCAACCAACCTGACTGGCATCAACTGGTCTTGTAATAGGGATTCAATGATAAATAAGACACTTGAAGGAGCTTGAAATCTAGTAGGGGTGATCGTTGTGCCCTTGAAATGTGCCTGTGCTATAACAGAAAAATGTATGTCATCTTTGTCCTTAGGTTCCTGGCACAGAGTTCCTAAAACCGTTGGAATTTCCTGAGTGATAAGAATGGCTTTTATTATTCATAAGGAGCCCCTTTTGATCCTGTCAGAGTTTATGCTAATGAAGTAACTTGGAATGGGGTCCCTAGGTAGACTCAGGATAGGTCTGGTCATCAGGAAGACCAAGTGATTAGAACTGGAACTTTCACTTCCTCCCACCAACATCCAGGAATAAGAGGGAGATTTAGAGATTAAGATCTGTAAAAACTCTTGACATGTGAAGAGCTTCTGGTTGGCAAGCACATGGAGGTACTGGAAGGGTAGCTCCCTAGAGAGATCATGGAAACTCTGCACATATACACCCCAGCTTCCATACATTGCCCTGTGTGACTCTCCCATTTGGCTGTTCCTGAGTTTTCCTTTATAGTAAACTGGAAAGTACAAGTAAAATACTTTCCTGAATTCTGTGAGCCATTCTAACAAATTATCAAATCTGAGAACAGGGGTCATAGAAACCTCAATTTATAGCTGGTCAGTCAAAACACAAGTGGTAACTCCGACTTGAGTTACTGGCATTTGTGACTGGCATTTGAAGTGGGGGGTCAGTCTTGCAGAGCTCAGGCCTTTAACTTGTGACATTTGACACTAACTCAGGTAGATAGTGCCAGAACTGAATTGAATTGTAGGACACCCAGTAGAGAAACAGTTTTCTATTAATGTCATTAGTATTATGGTTTTCTTATTGCCAATGTCACCTAAAAGTTGATCTGATTTTCTATAAATACCTATAATTTCAAAGGACTTTTAGTATCATTTACAAGTGAAAAAGCTATGTAATCAGTTAAAGAGCAGGTCAAGCCTAGCAACACTATGCAACACAATCTTCCCCAAATACTTCCCTTAGAACAATACACAACAAAGGTTATAGGTTTGTTTGCCTGGTGTGCAGCAAGTCAACATACAAGACATTGGGGATGGCAGCAGAGAAAGAACTGAATGGGGAGATAGAAGGGAATCTCAAATCCACCTCTCCAAGGAGCTGGTTCTAAGGATTTTAAAGGGTTTGCAGGAGGCCGAGGTGTGAGGACTATTAATTAGTTGAAGAGTGTAGAGTGAAGTCATGAGAGAGAGAGAGATGAAAAAACTTCATTATTACACTGATATGATTCCTCTGTGGGGGTCTATAAATTGGTTGGCATCAGCCATTCCACTGGAATTCAAGATCTGAAGAACATCTTAAGCAATTCTTAAACATAAAGCCTTATAATTCTAACATCAGTGATCCTATCTGTAAGACCAGTGGGAATGCAAACGGTCGGTATTGGTTACAAGGAAATGGGCCAAAGTGCAGTCTGATTAATACATAATTATAACTATTTCTGCCGAGAACCCAGCATGTAATCCCTGTTAACCCTGTGGGGATGGTTTCTATAACACGTGCCAAGGAACACTAGTCTCAAAAGATGTTCTCTATAGAAAAAAGATTCCATGGCCAATTAGTTTAGTAATTACGAAACTATACACAGATTAGAGAATCACAATATATATCACTATATAAAATCGCTTGTGAAAAAAATTATTTAATAAAGAAAAGAGCTTAACTCTCTTTAAATTCAGTATTGCACAGCATGTCTGAACATGCAATGCCTTTATTCATTACACCATTAACATCCTTGAAAACAAGAGTTCTAGCGAACATACGTTGGGAAATTTCTGTGGATCATCCTCAAGGACCAGTTTTTGAGCCAGACCAAAGCAGTGATTTTCTTTGCTCTGAAATTCTATCTCAATTGATACCAGAAACATTACATCATTTTGTTCTTTTTTAAACTTTTATTTTAAGTTCAGGGGTACACGTGCAGGTTTGTTGCATAGGTAATCTGTGCCATGGTGGTTTGTTGTACAGATTATTTCATCACCCAGGTATTAAGCCCAGTGCCCATTTGTTATTTTTCCTGATCTCCCCCGCCACCTTTCACTCTCTGATAGTCCCTAGTGTGTGTCATTCCCCTCTATATGTCCATGTGTTTTCATAATTTAGCTCCCAGTTATAAGTGAGAACATAACGGCATTTGGTTTTCTGTTGCTTTGTTAGTTTGCTAAGGATAATCTTTCCTAAACATGAGTTAGCACAAACCATTTCAAATATTCTTCACAGATTTAGAGACATCCCTCAAAACCTGGGTTAGAAGTAAATGAATTAATCAATTATTTCTTAAACGTTCAGCACAACTATAAAATTAGACTAATTCCAAATTTACGTAACTAAAGCAGATGAACCGTTCTGAGTTCCAAATGTTAACAAAATTGAACTGTTTGAAACACACATGGAGATTGAGTTTCACTGCATAAAAAGAGAAGAGCAATAGAATAACAGAAGGCCACAAAGGAGTGGCAGGAGCCTGTGGGTGGTGGCAGTGGACTTGTGCACTTCATTTGAGATCATCGCTGATGAGAACCAGGAGTCTTTAAGGTATCTGGATGCTACTCTGCTACCTTAAATGAAAACAGAGCATTAATTATACACATGGAGAATTCTTCATGAAACTGAAGGCCAAGAATGCAACTGGGACTACACACCAGGAAGCATCCTGGAGGTCAGCTCTCTTCCAATCTCTCCAAACTGCATCTTGGCTTCTTTCTACTGTCTACTCCCTTCCTCTCTCTCTCTGCAGATAAGCCTTTCTCCACTTCTCTCTCATGACTCATGGCAGCCTCTGGCCTCCAGGTCTACATGTTCAGCCACATAAAGTAACTAGAGGTCTAGTTTCAAAGCCAAATCATTGAACGAAAAAATGTGACTGGTCTATTGCAGATCAGGTGTCTTCACAACGCTGCCTAAAGGCACAAATAAAGATGCACATCAAAATGACCTCCAAGAGCCCACCCTGTGAAGCTGAAGTGTAGTTAACCAAAGAACCAGAGATACCCAATGAATGAAGAAGGCTCTCTCATAATGTCCACTGAAGGTACTGAAGCTGTGGTTTAGCAATTTATTACTTCAGAAAACAGACAGAGTTTAGTGTTACACATGTAGGTAGATTGGCAAATGCCATTACTAATACTAATAATGGAAAGGCACGATGAGCAAATTAATAGTAAAAGCAGAATTTCAGCGGTACGTGGAATATTGTTATCTCACTTCAGAGGAGATGCAATGAGAAGCTTTTTCACTTCTTGTCTGATAACACAAACCAAATTTTAATAAGAAAAATCCTTTGTTTGTTTGTTTGTTTTGAGATGGAGTCTCACTGTCACCCACGCTGGAGTGCAGTGGTGCGATCTTGGCTCACTGCAACCTCCGCCTCCTGGGTTCAAGTGATTCTCCTGCCTCAGCCTCCTGAGTAGCTGGGACTATAGGTGCATGCCACCACGTTTTTGGGTTTTCTTTTCTTTTTTTTTTTGCATATGTGTTTTTAGTAGAGACAGGGTTTCATCGTGTTAGCCAGGATGGTCTTGATCTCCTGACCTCGTGATCCTCCCACCTTGGTCTCCCAAAGTGCCTGGATTACAGGTGTGAGCCACCGCGCCCAGCTGAAAAATGCTTTTAACATTACCTTTAAGATATGTTTCCACTTCAAAATAATTGCTAACATGTTCTGAGACACTATTCTAAGCTTTTTAGGTGTAGTATCTCAACTAATAATCCAGCAACTCTATCTATGATAAGGTATTAGTTTCATCTCCACTTTACAAATGATGCAACTGAGGCTTAGAGTGGTCAAGAAAATTTTCAAGGGTCACATAGCTAGAAAACAGCAGAGCCAGGGCTTCAACCAAAAAAACCACACTGGAACCCTCCAAATAATAAGTCTGTCCAATCCAGAGTCCAGGAGAGGGAGAAACTGAGGCTGCCTGGAGCTGCATAGTCACATGAATGTTGCTTCAACATTAGTAGGTATCACCTACCTTCCTCATAAAACAAATATACTCAAACTTAAAAATGAAATTTAAATCAGTGCACTAACAAAGGCTCAAAACATACAATTTCACCAACTTCTCAACACTAAGCATTACTGCCTTAGTAGACTGTTAAGCACACATGCTCTGCACCATATGTAGAGAGATACTCATTCCACAGGTCCTGGGAGTTAAATTTTTTCCTCATTTCATATGAATTGAGAAGAATTAAAAGAGTTTGTGTTGGGGTGAAAAGCTTTTCAGGCAGGTTTTGTTCACTGAAGTTAGAGGACAGTTAATTTTAAAATATGTGCACTTAAGAACAGCGTTTGATCTGCCAACAAATAAACCAAGAATTTTCAGTAAAATGGAAAAAGTTTTAAGGTCTGGAAGTGATATAAAATTGTCATGAAAAATAAAATGTTTCAGTTGCTTGATAGCAGCGTGGTGCCAGTTCTGATAGACACTCTAGGATCCAGAGATTTCCCAAACCAGGGGCATATGGCAGAGAATTGTTATGTACAGAGGTTTGATCTAGTACTGTACGACCCTGTTAGCATTCAGCAGTTAGTAGATACTTAAATGTTAGTTTTCTTCTAGCCTTAGTTGGAAGGAAGAGAAGATCTTGAAGTTCCAAAGCAAAACTGGTAAAGTTCTCTGTGTCTTTCAAAGTCACTGTTGCTACCTCTGCACATACTTCCCAGTAACCTGGGTGAGCTCTCTCATGGATGGGCTCACATTGCTCTCAAAGAGCACAAATGCTGTCAATTAAAGCAATGACTCTCAACGAAACAAGTCTACCCTTAGCTATACAGTTCTGTGCATGGAACTGCAAAGGCAACAAAAATTCTAATAGCAGGGATGGGAAAATAAAAGTTCAAAGATTAGGAGACCCTAGGGCTGGAAACAAATTCAAGGAGAGTGTTGTAGGGCTGAACAGAAGCATCCAGTGAGAGCAGAAACCTGAATATGATTATCACAGGACTTCCTAAGGGGAGAACCTGACTGGAATGTGAGGGAGAAGAAGGCACAGTGGGAAGCCCTAAAATACACTTTCCTTCTCTGGTCCTCAACAAATGAGCCTCATCATCATCCCCAGACATCACAGTTAAGTACTCTGAAAAGCTCCACTTCAAAATAAGAAGGAATATGAGTTAGAGAAACTCAGTTTGTTGAATATAAATTATTCATAGCCTTATTAGAAATAAAATGTCCTTAATAAAGCACTCTGGTTATCACATAGGCTGTATATGGATTACCATTTTTATCATATATGCTGTATATGGATTACCGATATGAATGCACAAAAGTACATTCACTGCCTTAAATGGAATAAATGTGTTTTCTTTTTTTTCCTTAATGGTGTGCAGGCCCTTGAGGATCCCATTCTGTACAGGCACAACATCATTTAGCACCATTTATCATTCAGCTGAAGATGTGTGAAATTGCTAGTTAACACAAATCCCTTTGATGGTCTGTCAGATTAAAACTCAGTTCTCACTGTTCACAATATGTGTTCTATATATAAATTAATATATTATAACTGAAGTCAAAACCACAGCTAATATTGACATTGCCATATTATTAGGCAAGGGTCCATTACGTGTTCAGGAACTCCAAGTTGCTGCCTTGCACAGATAACACCCACACTAACCAGCTCCTCATTTCCCTCCCTCTCTCTCCTTTCCTCTTCTTGAGTAGCCCTTTGAGTACTTTCCCATCTTACTCCTTTTTAACTTAGACTGCTTTCCTTATTATGCCTTTTAATGTTCCTGTGAGTTAAAGCATATATTCTTCAAATTTGAATGTAAAAATCAGTCCAGAATGAGTCAATCGATAGAATGTGCTAGAATTACTACTGGAAAGATAGAGGAGGGAGGGAAAGGAGAGAAGGATTTAATGCTTTGCAAAAAAAACCCAACCTTCTCTATCAGCAGAAAGCATAACCCATTAGCATTCCAAACAGGCAGTGCTGAACTGGTCCTGCCCCTCTCCCCATGCACACACATCCCAGGGGTATCTCCATCCTGGAGCCTCCACACACACGGCTGGCACAGCATCTGGAATTTTATCACCATTGCAGAGAGAGGATCTGGATGGACCCACTGCTGGTTACTCCAAATTTTTCTCATGACTGAATGGCTTGATATGCATTAACTTGCATGGTATTCTTTGTAGTTGATTTTTGCAGATATTTGCTCTTTCGACACATTTGTATTACAAAGAGGAACATATGGTCCTCAAGGAACCATTTCTATATGTATACGTTCCAGAGTTTTCAGATCTTTTTTGTTTCTAATTTAGCTTTTAAAAAACTTTTTTTTATTTTTACACTTTAAAGACGGTTTTTCTACAAGGACCACATATAATCATACTTAAAATTCCTTAAAGTCAGTGGCATTTTAGTGAGCATACTTTACGTAGGAGACAAATATGTAAGACAAATACCTAACTCAAATAGACAAGAGGCTTAAGAAAGAAGAAATACAAATAATATATTCCCATGGAGTAAAAGTATAGAGGGCTGCATTTTTGTCTGTAGAATGGCTATCCCTTAACTGGCATTTCCTCTATTCACACAAATTAACACAGGCCACCTCTAGCATCTCAACCAGGATCTTGGCGTTTTAAAGGCTGTTCTCCTTTTATAGCTGGAGTACAGAGAGAAATATGGAAGATGTGGACTAATGGGAATAAAAAGTAATCCTGCCAAATAAAAAAACAACAAAAAAAATGGGTAGACATGATATGACATGTCTCAGTGGAGGTATTGTGGCCCAGCTGAGAAAGAAAACTATAAGGACGATGCATATGTATTTGCATTGCTATAAGTGCTGCAATAATTATTCAATGACCTAAGGACTGAGGTCTTCAGCTATGAAAATTATAGTTACTTGTAGCTACTTATAACAAGATTTTTTTGAATGATTAGAGCAAAAAGTTAGCTGAAGCTCACTTCACTCCATGATTTACTTCTTTAAAGCAAAATTAATGATAACATGATATGTTTTATAAACAAATGCCAAAGTAAAATGGATAAATGCATGAACTTCAAGGCCATTCTTCCTAGCTTTCAATCCTGGTGCTACCACTCATTACCTGGTGGCCTTGGTTAAGTGAGTTAACCTCTCTATGCTTCAGTCCTTGGCATTAAATGAACAGACAATAGGTGTTGCCACTCCTATTATTTTGACTCATTTTTGTATTAGCAAATATATAAACACTTATACTAACTGGTTTAGGTGGGAATAAGTAATGTTAGCTAATATAACAAACTCCAAAATTTAAATTAGCTTAACACAACAAAAGTATTTCTCACTCATGTCAAAGGACAGACTGTGGAGATAGTTTTACTCACCAGTGTGGGAGCTAGGTTCCACCTATTTGGTAGTTGTAGTTTCTTCATATTCTATGGCCTTGGTGTCCATCACTGGATCTCCTGCAAGTCTGCAGAAAGAAAGCTCAGGAAAACGCAGGGGATTTAGGAAGGCCTAAAAGAAGCTTGCATCATGTCCACCACATTCTATTCTCCAAGACTTAATTATGGCTGCATCTGGATGCAAGGGGGTTAGAAAATACAGTCTTATAGTATGCCAGAAAGAAGAGGAGAAAATAGATTTTGGAGAGCACTACAGGTTTTGTGACAAGACACTCTCCTTCTTACTAGTCATCTTTGACACAAAGGGCATTGGTAGGAGTTTACTTGGGATTTAAAGATGGAAAAAGGAAGCAATGCTTTGCAGACATACAAGTCTGCGAGCAATGCCTTAATAGACTTATCACAGCAATAGTATGTATATGATATAATATTTATGACCATTAAGTGAGAGAGTATATGTAAAGAGCCTGGCACCTAGTAGATATTCAATAATTGTCAGCTGTTTCACTAATTATTGTATATGAATTTACAAATCTTAGGCACATCATATACCAATTGCCTTTTTTGGGAATGTAAAATATTCTTCCCACAAACCTTTCCATACCAGTGTATATATTTTATATTCTCCTTTTACTTGACTCAAAATGAATATCCTTTGTAATAGGAAGGTCAATCCCAAGCCCCAAAGCACACTGAATTCTATATTTTCTAATAATCTTATTACTTATTTCTCCTAGATCTCATCTCAGTTTCTCTTAGTTATTTTTCTGAGAGTCCTGGGAATGGAATAAAGTAATGCTGTTGGGATATTATATGTAACCTGAAAGCACTGTTGTGTTAACAGTCAAGAACATGATCTTCCTCACAATTTCTCTATC
Source organism: Colobus angolensis palliatus (assembly GCF_000951035.1). Lineage (NCBI taxonomy): Eukaryota > Metazoa > Chordata > Mammalia > Primates > Cercopithecidae > Colobus > Colobus angolensis. Next base: position 516,497 of record NW_012117577.1, on the reverse strand, counting down.
TATCTCATAGCTTTCATTTTGAAAGTGATTCTGGGATTCCACATATTTTGCAGAAGATTCTGAGAATCAATTAAATTGAGAGTACCAATGTAAAGAGTAATAAGCTTTATACTAACTCACTACAGGTATTATAAAATGTAGTCCTATTAGAATAGGAGGAAAATGTAATTACATGATTCAAATCTGGAGGCAACTTGTGTCTGTTAGGTCATGGAAATACACTAGCAAACAATCTCTTCCATGGTACTATCCTGTAAGAGCTAATTCAGGAAGTATGTTTCTTCTATAGAAACTATAGTTATCAATGTGGTGGTTGGGGGGCGGGGTGGTGGTAGAATTATCCTCTAACAAAGGAGCAAACATTGCTCTGTTTAGAAATTTTTACTTTACTTTTGCCTAAGACACTTTGTTTCGATCATTTTTCAGCAAGAAGATCAAGCTACCTGTATAGGATTGACAAAAAAAGAACACAAAATAAGACTAAATTAAGCCTTCTTTACTTTATGGTAAGGAAATGTCAGCCAACATATTCTGAGTCCTTGCTATGTGCCAGATGTTGTTCTAGGTCCTTTGAGGCAGGCTCTATTATTGTCCCCATTTTACAGACAGGAAATGGAGACTGGGAGAAGTAACTTGCCAAATGCCAGGGGCTGATTGGGGGCAACACTGGAATTTGAATATAGGGAACCTGGCTCCAGGGTCCAAGTTCTTAACCATGACCAGCCCTTAATAACTAGAAGGTGACAAACTACCTGAAACTGATACCCAACGTAATGCGTTAAATACTTCTCATGTCGTTTATGTGTAGAAAAATAACTATTTGTTATTCCAAACCAATAGCTGGCCCCATGCCTGAACATAGGAATTCTTCCCAAGCAGGACCTTGGGCTTAGCACATTGATATGGTTAGGTTTTGTGTTCCCACCAGAATCTCATCTTGAATTGTAAGCCCCATAATCCCCACGTGTCAAGGGAGAGACCAGGTGGAGGGAATTGAATCATGGGGGTGGTTACCTCCATGCTGTTCTCATGATAGTGAATGGGTTCTCATGAGATGTGATGGTTTCATAAAGGGCTCTTCCCCACTTTGCTGGGCACCTCTCCTTCCTGCCACCTTGTGAAGAAGGTGCCTTGCTTCCTCTTTCACCATGATTGTAAGTTTCCTGAGGCTTCCCAAGTCATGCTGAACTGAACTTCCCCAGTCATGAGTCAACTAAAGCTCTTTCCTTTATAAATTACCCAGTCTTGGGCAGTTCTTCATAGCCACATGGAAACGACTAATACACACATATTGCCCTAAGGATCTTCGCTCCTATTAGGTGGCTCAAGACATTGTTACTCAAATATGAGTCAAATGATGTAACATAGGAAACAGATGAACTTTATCCCACAGTCCCCATACAGTACCTATGAGCTTTGTCTTTCAACAAACCCATGAAAAGATAATAAATAGCAAAGAGTAACTCCAGGAGCCTAAGAGCTTGGCCTCAGTAGCAGACAAGAGGCTTTGAGGCCTAACACTCTATTACCACTTGTGTGACCAGTTACTTTAATATGATAATAAAAGTACTTTTCCTGTTAGGTTTTCCTTTTTTTTTTTTTTTTTTGAGACAGAGTCTCACTTTGTCACCCAGGCTGGAGGATAGTAGCGTGGTCTTAGTTCACTGCAACCTCTGCCTCCCAGCTTCAAGCGATTCTCCTGCCTCAGCTCCTGGGTAGCTGGGATTACAGGTGCACACCACCACACCCGGCTAATTTTTGTATTTTTAGTAGAGACGAGGTTTCACCAGGTTGACCAGGCTGGTCTCGAACTACTGACCTTAGGTGATCCACCCACCTAGGCCTCCCAAAATGTTGGGATTACAGGCGTGAGCCACCACGCCTGGCCCTATTAAGTTTTCTAAGGCAATAACATTTCTCAATCTTTCTGTGTGGAAGTACAGAGGAGACTCAAGGCGTGATTTGGTAGATTATAAAAATGGCAGTGTTTTAACCTCCCTGTGACACACAGGCAGAATTCTAAAGATGCTCTTCCTAATCCCAATATTTCTATTCCATGCCCATTCAAACTAACCCTAATCTACATACTGTTGTGAAGGGAATTTGTAGGTGTAAAGTTCCAAGTCAGTTGACCTTAAGGTATGGAGATTTTGGTAGGCCTGACACAATCAAGTGAGACCTTTAAAAGGAGAGAGTTTTCTCTAGCTGGTGGCAGAAGAGGAAGTTAGAGATTCAAAGCATGAGGGAAATTTTATAAGCCACTGCTGGTTTGAATATGTGCCAAGGAGTGAGGGCAGACTTTAGGGCAGAGAGAGGACCCTGTTGAAAACTGACACTAAGAAACAGAACCTCAGTCTTACAACCAGAAGGAGCTGAATTTGACCAATTACCCAAATTACCTTAGCAGAGTTTTCCCTCGAGCTTTCCAGAAAAAAGCCCAGCCTGGCCAATACCTTAATTATAGCTTTGTGAGGCCTTCAGCAGAGAACCCTGTTGTTCCTGCCCAGATTTCTGAACTAGAGACCTGTGAGCTAATGAATGATATTGCAGCCAGGCACAGTGGCTACACCTGCAATCCCATCACTTTGGGAGGATGAGGTGGATGGATCACTTGAGCCCAGGATTTCAAGACGAGCCTGGGCAACATGGCAAAACCTGGTCTCTACAAAATATACAAAAATTAGCCGAATGTGGTGGTATGCTCCTGTAGTCCTAGCTACTGGCAGGGCTAAGGTGGGAGGATTGCCTGAGCTCAGGGAGGTTGAGGCTCCAGTGAGCCATGCATGATCAAGCCACCACACTCCAGCTTGGGCAAGAAAGAGCTCAATAATAACAACAAAAATAAGAAATGAGTATTGCAATAAGCTGTTACATTTATGAAAATGTGTTACACAGCAATAGAAAACTAATACATTCCCCAACCCTTTACTACTACACCCTTCATTTAAAAACTTTTAATCTCAGTAATTCTTAATTTGTTCACAATTTCACCAACTTCTGAAAAAAACATATTTTTATTTGAGGTTTTCATGCCATTAAAAAGGCTGCTATAGACTGGATATTTGTGTCTCCCCGCCAAAATTCATATGTTTGAAACCTAATCCCCCAATGTAAGGGTATTTGGAGATTAGGTCATAAAGGCAGAGCCCTCATGAATGGGACTAGTGCCATTATAAAAGAGGCCCAGAGAGTTCCTTGCTTATTCTGCCATGCTAGGACAGAGGAAGAAGATGGTCTTCTGTGAACCAGGAAGAAGTCCCTTACCAGACACCCAATCCAAGCACCTTGAACTTGGACCTTCCAGCCTCTGGAACTTTGAGAAATAAATCTCTGTGGTTCATAAGCCACCTGGTCCATGGCAATCTGCTAGTGTAGCCTTCATAGACTAAGACAGAGGCCTACACTGAGCAACTGTAAGCCCTAGGCAACCATTTTTGTTTAAAGTACGAGGTAAGCTAAGCACGCTGCACTTCAGCCTGTAGAGAAAAGAAACTTCTCAGAGCACACTACAGATTTGCAGCCTCTGCTGTGTGCCATAGAGTTGTGTGCCGAGTGTCACACATCTTAATCTTTGACCAGAAAAATAAAATCTCTGCTCTTCCCTTATTAATCAAACGAGCAGGAACTGGTTTGATTCAGCAATACCTTCATCCATTCTCCTCTTTCTTCCAGGTTACAGTTTACATACACATTTCACTTTCCCTTCAAAAGAGTTATTTATATCATCAATTGACTGTCATCTAGAGATCCTCTTTATCACAAACAAATGTATAAAGAACAGGATACCAAACAGTATATACATACACAGTAGATAGATATAGATAGACAGATAGATAGATAGATAGATAGATAGATAGATAGATAGACAGATAGAGATAGATAGATAGATAGACAGATAGATGATAGAGATCCAGATAGATAGATCCATAGATCCAGATGGATGGATAAATAAATAGATATATAGATAGGTAGATAGCTAGATCCATAAATTCCAGAAGGAAATATACAAAAATTGTAAGAATTGTTATCTCTGAATGATGGGATTGTGAATATTTCATAATTTCCTCTTTATTTCTAAACTTCTACAATGAAAATGCATTTTTAAGTCTGAAAAAAATATTATTATAAAAGAAAAAATTTCCTGCTAGTGCATTAAGCAACATTATTCATGCACTTGGAACTTTTTCTTGGATCCTAGACAAAGGTTTGAACCACTCACTTACCATGATAAAATTTGTATAGCATTTGCCCTGCACTAGGACATAGATGATCCATTAACTTGAACTAGAAGATCTAAGTTCAAGTCCTAAACTTGCCACATGTGGCCTCTTCAGAAAATCATCTATTTTTCTCTTATTTTCTTCTTTATAAAATACAGATGGTGACATCTGCTCGGTCTTGAGAGGATCAACAAGATCCATATGAAAGGAGCTTGTAAATTTAAAATCATTATGTACATGTTTAGGTGGTATCATTTTTAGTTTAATTAGTGTTAACAATCCTCTTTCCAGAATTGCCTTGTGAATGCTGATTTTCCTCATCCCAGTCATTAATATAATAACATGTTTTTCCATAATTTGGAAACATTATTTTTTAAAAAACCACTTCTTTCTTTCCTTTTTATGCTGCCCTTATAGAAAAAAATCTTTGTTTCAAAATGTTTATTAAATCAATCAAATCAGTTAGATAAGATTACGGGCAAGTATTTCTCCATTGTTGCAAAAAGAACCCAAAGATTAACTCAGATTCTGTGAAACAGTCTAATTTCACAGACCCAGACCTTTCTCTTTTTAAAAAATTTGTATAAATTTGTGTACAAATGTGATTTTGTTACATGGACAGATTTCAAGGAAAGACAAGGTTACAGTAAAGCCTGCCCTGGGCAAACTGAGATCTATCTACATGAATATTACCTTTCTGAATATTTTCCCTCACCCATTTTTTCACTTACTATGTTTCTACTATATTTGCCATTTGCCTACTTCTATAACATGTAACGTCCAGTGAAAAAACGAACTAGTTCCCACTAAGGAACAAATAAATGAGGAGGCTATGGTGTCCTATTGTAACAGACTGTCAGGAAGAAGTGTTAGAGTTTCAGTCTTCACAAACAGGTTGAAAGTCAGAAGGCCTGTCTAGACCATAGAAATTTTATTGTGTGGTCCAATACTTACTCCTTACCTCCACCAACCTACACACTGTGCTAACACCCTAAAATTATTTCTTATTGCTTTTCTCTTCCATCCCACCAGCCTGTATCTTACGCACACCCACACCACACCCACACACACTGTCAGTGTTGATAGTATTAGTTATAAATTTCCAAACAAAGTTCAATATTTGAGTGACTCATATATTAGGCACATTTAAAAAACAGGAACTTTTCAATTTGAATTATTTTTTTCTTTTATAAAATATATGACTGACATTGTTTGATATCATCAACAAACTCTCCCAGTTGTCTCATACACCAGAAGTATAAGTGGCAATTTAGTGCGATAGTTTTGCACAGATTAGAATGTGAGCTTAGGAGGCTCTGGACCTTGCTTGGCTTCTATGGTGGTTCAGTTCATCAGCTCTGTGTCAGAGCCTGTGTTTAAATCTCAGCCCCAGCACTAACTAGCAGTGAGAACTTAAGCAAATATGTTCCTGTGAATCAAGTACTATTATTATCTACATTGTGCAGACCAAACCTTCAGTTGGTTTGGTCTATACAATTGGATAATAATAGTACTTGATTCACAGGAGCTCAGGTAAAGATCTGAGAATATATTACATATAAAGTCCCCAGCATAGCACAGCCTTGGTCATGTAGTACACATCTGATATTTGTTAATTATTGTTATTATACAAGTAGAGGGTGAGGCTAAAAATCTCCTCCTGCACTAGGATTCTATGATATAATTAGAGTGACATGCCAACGTTATTTCTCCCTAAAAATCGTACTTTATTTCAAACATTTTTTATCCAGAATATGCAATGTGAATTTCTTTCTTCTATTCTCCAGAGGGCCCGAAGTTTCCTTCTGAATGGAGCATAGTTCGCTACCTTCATTGAGGCACTAAGCAAGACAAAAGAATTTGTCCCTGATTCCCTCACATCATGTAAAAGCATGTGTGAAACTAAGGAAACTTTTCACTATTTCTCCTTACCCATCTCCTCATCAAAAACCTCTCCCACTGAAAGTGACTGCGTGCTTTTAGCACGGGCAGTGAAGAGGATAGAAAGTTGGTGAAAGCAAAGAGAAATAAAGAGCCCAATGGTGTAACCTTTCGAAAGGGGATTGGGCATGACAGGATGACAGTGTTGGCAAGCATTGCAGAAGTTCATACTCACATGCATCTTGAAAACAGCATCTCCACTCCCAAACGTCTGGTCCTAATTCCACTTGGAGGCATTGGCTTTGATATGAAGGAGCACAGCCAACACCCAGGAGCTGGATCCCCATGTCACCAGCCTCCTGGGGAGGGCTGGAGGCTGCTTCACTGAGGATCCTATCCCTGCCCAAAAAAACTCCAAGTGTAAGCAAAGCTCAAGCTTACAGAAAAGCCACACAGAGGATGGGCTTTTTTTGCAATATGGGATAAACGGATAATGGATGGATTGCAGAAGAAGATATTCAAATATCCTTGGTTCTTTTTACTTTTCTCAGTTGGTGTTTGCCATGCAAAGGGTGAGAAGCTTGTTCTCTTTTTTGTACATTGAAGGGTATTAACATTTTATGGAGAGGAGATGGATTGGTCTTTTTGAAGTGCTTGCTTTGCTATTATTGCTCAAAGAAAGAAATCAGTTCCGCATTAAGCTGCGGCTCTCATGGTAGCCTGGGAGGCCAGAGGGACGTTGTTGTGTTTCCACTTTCTGAACTCAACACACACAGCTAAGAGAAAGTCGTGGGATTCCTCTGGTCTGCTTAAGCCACTTGCAAATTATGTGGCTAAATTGGATCCAAACTACTCAGCTGTTGTTTGTTGCTAAATGGGTGCAGCAAGAAGCCCCTTTTGTCCCCAGTGGGACTATCAGAAAGTAGGGGAAATGCCTCAGCCAGATTACAGATTAGACAACAGTGAGGCGATCTCTCAGGCCTTTGGGAATCTGTATCTCATACTTCAATTTCCCCAATTGTGGTATAATGAGAAAACTTGGAAGCCCACTTCAAAAATGCACCCAGCCACTCAGAGTGAAATGAGGCAAGTGCCATCTTCCATTGGTCTTCCTCATCAACACACCTGAAAACTCTCTGGCCATCTATCCTACACACCCAGTCAGTGCCAATATCCTCATCATGGCGGTTTGGCAGCTTCCATTTGCTTTTGGGCACACAGCTCCTGTGGCAGTCCAGGCTTTCCTAATACATTTAAAAAGCAGATGCCCACTACCCTGATATATGACCACAGCTTCATTCACCCATAACCAAATTGTGATATTTTATCTTTATTATAAATGAAAAGTCTGACTCGTGACCTAGAGTAAGTCGTTTAAAAATCTCCAAGCCCCAATTTCCTCATCTGTCTAATGAAGATTAAGCATGAAAATGTATGGTAAGTTTCCAGGCTTATTGCAGGCCCTCTTTCCATTGTCCACTGCCATGGTGATTAACTTTATGTTCTGAGCACAATAAAGTTCTTTGTACATGCTGGCAAAGTTGTCCAAGAAGAAATCTTTATAGCCATTAAGAATACCTCACCAAACCTCAGATATTTATATAAATTTAAATTCTCAATTGTTCAATTACATTCCCTAAAGCTTATGATTTCAGCAAGAGAATAATAAATAACATTAAGATGGAAAACAGGTTGAAGATATCATTACCCCAAACTTCACCTCCTCTAAAGGATTTTATTCATTGTTATAATCTGGACCAAAGAAGAAAGTTTTTTTTTACTAAAGGGAGAAGAGGAAGAAATAATAATGTGATCTACTGCCATTTTCCCATTTTTCTTTCAAAGTGACTCCCTGTCCATCACTGATAGGAGGCTACCTCTGGGACCCCAAACCAAATCATATCAGTAGAGTTAGAAAACAGTACATTTCTTTTTCCTCTCTGGGCATCAGAACAGCATATTTTATAGTGAGCTACAGATGCTAAATTATTTGAATCCTTGTTCAGATGTTCCTAATTTACATTGTCTGTGGCAAATAAAAAGATAAGTATGATCCATATTGCAAATGCATCATACTATGATAAATCTGTAGCCTTCTTTCTCTGAGTCTTCTTCACCTCGTGGAATTTATATTGCAGTCATAATAATGTCAGACCTACACTATGAATATCTTCCTGCTAATTATGCCACGTTTTTAAACAGTGCCCATTTATGAAGACAGCATTACGATATTCTTGATTATACCCTAAATAATTCTGTAAACATAAAACATGCTTAATAATATTGGAATTCCACTAAAGAACTGCAATAAAAATAAAACTATGACACACATTACAACATTTTCTTTTTCCTTTTATAAAGAATGCTTTTGATGAGATGCAACATCCTTTAAAATCTCGTGAACTAAAAAATACCCATATATATTCTGACTTCAGGTTATTCCTAGAAATAGAATTGAGGCCAAAGAACAATGTCAGAATAATAATTATAGTTATGATAGTACTGATCATAATAAGTAATATCTATCGAGTGATGAGCTAATTATGTCCTGGGTTAAACTATGCTACCATGCTTTGAAGATATTACTTTAAATCCCCTTATCAATCCTTTAAAGTAAAAACTCTTCCCCATTTTATGGTTGTGGATGCTAAGACTTAGAGAGTTCAAGGACTTGTCACATTTAGACTATATGATCTTATGAGTTTTCAGATTTCAAAATATCCAAAAGCAGAAATGGCAGAAAATTTCCAGCTGGACTTCCAGCCTATCCACATAATTTTTGGCAGGCGTGTATATAAGCTATAGAGACCTAGCAGACAAACTTCCATTTGGGTTTTGTGGGCCAAATCCTCATAGCTATAGTAATCTCACAATGTAAATGCTCAAGAATCGGGCTCTGATTCCAGGTCAGATGTGTTGCCACACAGACACAGTGGACAACTTATGAGACCTCTTGCTGATTGCTTTCCTCCCAAGGCTCCTGACCACCCAGCCCTGCCTTACCTCACACCTGTCTCTATGTTCACAGCGTTTCTACTAGAAGAGTTCTTAGAACAATGGCCACAACCACAGAGTCTACCCTTTTAAAATGTGGTCTTACATGACTAAGGCAGCTGATGGGACAACTTCACTTTTCAAACTGTTCTTCTGACATTTTAAAACCTTGATTCCATGTCCAAAGCTTCATTCACATGCAGTTTGGCCAAGTTTACAGTTCTGAAGAGCATGTCCAAATCTGCAGCATGTGACAGAGTCTGGGTGGGAGTAGGGGGATGGTATTGTTACTCCTCTGTCTGTGATATCATCTGAACCTGTAACATGCATATCAATCTGGGATAGTCCCATGGGTAGTAGGACAGTGGAGAGCTGGGTTCAGAGCACTTGGAATACAAAGAAATTCATTTTCATTCAAATGAACTATCCTAAACATAGAGAACAAAGTTAATAATCAAGATATACCATATATGCTAAGGATGCTAAAATGTGATTGATTTACTTTGACATACAAAAATAGATAAATCAAATTTTTCTATAATTTAAAATTTACAATCTAGTGCTGTAAAAAACTGACAGACTAATAGCTTCATTAAAATCCACACTTCCCCCCACCCAACAAAATAGTCTCAAATCTTAACTCAGTATAATTAAGTGATCTGGCAACTTCTATATAAAGCATCTTGAAATAGCATGAATAGCTTCTGTGTTACCCCACACCCTAGGATATCACCGCAAACAAAATTTCACACTTAACAAAAAGAAAATGACTCCATGTGCCTTGGAGAAAATTGGAAACATTAGCAGGAATCTGTGCAAATGAATTTTTCCTGATCAATTATAATATATTAAATAGGACTTGGTTTGAGAAGAATATTACAAGGTTTGGGTACACTAATTTTTTAAATATTTAAAACGTTTATATTCTTCACATCTTTCACAGATTTTTTTTTCTCCCAAGGATAAATAAAAAAGAAAATCCAGTTCAATTCATTTCCTTCAATATAGCACACTAGGACTTCCTCATTTAAACCGCAGACAACGTCCCCTCTAGTCCCCTCCTCCCCTGAGCCTGAGTCGAGGGAGACTCTCTCAATGTATGCTCAGCCACCAGCTACCACAAGTCACTTAAGTAAACACAGAGGCACCTTGGTGAAAGCAATTGCATGGTCTGAATACCATCAACTGACACTTCTATTCAGTGACCCTCTCAGGTCTCAGAAATAGTCTTTTCAAATTCCGGGTCTTGAGGTATTGATTTCAATCAGCAGCTTTTCCTAAGAGCATCATTTCAAAAATAGCCCTGTCACAATTTCTACTATCTCATCTTAGTTTCATCTGGGCTTTGTATTCCTATTTGAAACCATTCAGTGAGATGACACCAGAGGGTTTTACTGAGACATTGATTCAGCTTCATGCATAGGCAATAGAATGTATTCTCCTGTATATGGGAAAACATTAATATTTAAGTTTGGTGGAGAAAGGTTTCAGGTTTAAACAGTCCAGGTATTATTTTGTTCTTCTTGTAAAAATAAAAAGCCCAAATTAGACCACTCTCATCATAAAATTCTCAAGCTTATTGCTGAACTGGTGACTTAATAAGTCAGTAGCAATCCTAGTCTTTCAGGACATGTAAGAGATAGTCTAAAAGCAAAAATGAAAAAGATGTATATGTATTTCTGTTCATATCTGCATACATGTGGTTGAAGTAGGAAATATGAAGGAATGACCTATAATTTCAGTATAAATTTCTTACTAATTGACCATGATATCTATACTATATTAAGGTTTTCTGAAGTTGTAATTATAATCTGCCCAACAAATATTTTTGTTGACAGTGATCAAAAGAAGACTGACATCCACTAGTTCATTTTGCAGTGGGGGAGTGAAAGTTTAGAGTCACTCATAATCTTACAAGCAAAAAACTTCTTGGATCGCCCTGATAATTCTGCCATGACAAGTAAATCCAGGTTATTTTTCTATCTTAAAAGGAAAAAGAAGGGAGTTAACTTTACTTTCACTGCTCTAAACACTGCCATAGATATTTAACACTTAACATAGATATTTAAATGTTTTTCCATTTAATCTTTACATTGGTCCTTTGAGGAGGTAATACCATATTTTACAAATGAAGAAACAGACACAATGTCCAGTGACCTGCTCACATTTTTAGGAAGAGTTAGAATTGCGGGTTGAATCTGGGTCTGCAGAGCACAAACACAAGGCAACGTTTTAGCATCTACTATGTGTACCTAGTGTTATATGTGGTGTGGGTATGTATGTATGTGTGCTTACCCTGATGTATGCTGTATGCTGAGTGATGTATGCTTTCTGCCCTCAAAATGCCCATATTCAAAAAAGGACAAAAATAAGAAAATGAATTACAATGGAAAATATAGAAGAAAAGACTTGAAGTTAAACATTAGCACACTGAATACAGAAATATATCAAAAGAATAATTTGACCAAGCAGGTTTTGGCTAGGAATTCAAGAATATGTCAACATTAGGAAAGAATATCTCAAATTAGGAAATTAAGGGGGAAAAAAGTACTGTCATCTTGATTACCAAAATTCTGTTGATAAGTTCAAGCATGATACCATTTTTTTTAAATATACTAATCTAAAGCTCAAAAAAGAAATATTTAAGTATTGAAAAATATTGTCTACATAGAAAATCCAGAGGAATCAACTAAAAACTATCAGAAATAATGAGGTCAATAAAAGATTATTTGTATAAGGTGAATATGCAAAAATCAAGTGCTTTCCTATACCTTATCAATTCCAAATGAGGAAAAAAGTTATAGAAAAAGATCCACATATTGATATTAATAGTTCAGAAAATTGTTGAATAACCATGAATCAAGTTAAGAAATACATAAAACTTATATGAAACAAACTATGAAATTTATTAAAGTGCAAGAGTATGGTCTCATATCCTGCTGAAGGGAGTGTCTACTTTTAGAATGTCTTTGAAGGGCAATTTGATAATACTTATGAAAATTAAAGATACTCTTTGAATCAGCAATTTTACTTCTAGGAATCCATTCTACAGAAATTTAGTCACAGATGCAAAAAGATATATTTGCAAAGATGTTTATTGTACATATGTACATGATGTAAAATAATACATAAAAATTGGAAGGAAGTAGATGTCTGTTAAAAAGACAGATTTCTATCATAAGTAGAACTATAGCAAGCCCATACAATAAAATACTATAAAGATAATTGAGAGCTATATAAACTCATATAGAATGATGCCTATGATATATTGTTGAATGAAAAAATTTACAAAATTGTATGTATTCTCTTTATTACTGCACACATTTGTGTAGTACATCAATGTTTAACTAGTCCCTTATTTTTATAATTTTTTAAACCTTATAACTCATAGTACACTCAATAAATATATAACAGAAATATGAGCCATGCACTGTGGGAGCCAAGAAAGGAGTAAGGAGTATAAAACTTTCCCAGAGAGAACTAGACATCACGCGAGAACTATGTGCCTTGAAGGGTGAAGAGGAATTTCCCCAATAAATAATGGTTGCGGAACATTCCAACCAGAAAACAGTGTGTGCCAAGGCCTGGGATAGTGAAAGGCAAGGCATATTGCAGGAAGAGTGAAAAACTCGGTACAGCAAAAACCTAGGGTACCCAAGGTGACAGATGGAGATAAGGCTAATGAGGTAGTTTAGGGCTCGGTTGTAAAGCACCCAATGTGACAGGCTAAGGGATTTAAATTTCATTCAGCTGCTACAGGGACATAAAAGGGCTTTCTAAGTAGATGAATGACATAAACTATTTGGGAAGAAGACCCTGTCAGCAGTGTGGGAGATGTATAGAACAGGGGAAAGGAAAATTGGGGGAAAATTTGAAGGAAGAATGAGAGGAAGTTGAATTTGTGGTATTATCTCAGTAACAGAGTAAGATTTGGGAAAAGTGTTTTTTAAAATGGATTTGTGTCATGGAATACAATTTAAAAATATGGAATATGCATCATAAATGCAGAAAGAGATTTGGGGGCAAATTAGGGGAAAATGTAGATTTGAGAGGGAAGAAGAGGTGGAACACAATTGTGTTTAGTCACCGTAAGCCAGAGACCGTGCCAACGTGTCTCATATATAATCTCCTTTAGAATGCAAGTTGTGGGTAAAAATCATTAACATGGATGAGACTCAGAATGATTACTGTTCAGGTTTTAAAATCGGAATGTTGAAAACAACTTGCAATCCTCCCTCTGCCCCCACAACAAAAAGCAAGAAAATATGAAGAAGCTATAATCCTGTTTATACAATCCAGAGATTATCTGGGGTTGCACAAGCCACAGGAGGTTTTATAATGCTGACTGAAGACCAGATGAAATAATCTGAAATACATGACCATTTGCAAGGCACATAGTCACTCACCCAGCATATTCATTATGTTTCTCTCGTTTGTCAGGTGCTGTTACAGGGGCTGGGGCTGAAGGTAACAGAAGGCACAGGGAATAGTCCCTGCATTGAAGGCCTTGCTGCTGATGAAAAAGCCCACACAAACATACTAGAGAGCACAAGAAAACAGCTGGCAAGCTGGCCAGGAACACTTGGAGTTCAGAAAAAAAGTGCATATCGAGGCAGTGCACAGGGGTCAGTCAAGGAGGGGGCCACGACAGGCAGGCTTCACAGGAGGGGTGGCATCTACCCAGGAGGAAAGGACTGAAGGGCATTTGAAATTATCCGTCGCCACCTTCCCCAACTGTGAACCTCGTGTGTCAGAGGCTACACGGATTTTTGTCTGTAGTGGCCTGGGACTAGCTGAATGTCAGTCAGTAGGTGGAGGCACTTCATAAATGTCAGTTAAGCACTGACTGAATGATGAATGAAGGGGAGGTAAATTCTTGGAGACCCGTAATACTAATAGCTAACATCTATTGAGCACTTGCTATATACTGAGGGTGCCACAAGCATTGCTTCATTGAATGTTCACAAAGGTTTTTTGAGATATAAATCTTCTGCATCCCCATTTTACCAAGGAAAGAACCAAGCCAGAGTGTTCAAAGTTGCATCACTAGTAAGTAGCAAGGCTGGGATTCAAATCTAGGTCTGATTTAGCATGTAAGCACGTGCACACTGGCTACACTGCCAGTCTCTCAGACAAATGATGTGATGTGGGAAAATGAGTACACCTGTGTGTTGGGTGTAGACTAATTATGTAGGAGAGTAGTGGAAGATGATTTTGAAAATGGCAGTAGAGCCACGTACAATGACTCACACCCGTGATCTTAGCACTTTGGGAGGCCGAGGTGGGCAGACTGCTTGAGCTCAGGAGTTCGAGACCAGCCTGGGCAACATGGCAAAACCCCATCTCCAAAAAAAATAGAAAAACTAGCCAGGTGTGGTGGCACAGGCCTTGAGCCCAGAAGGTCAAGGCTGCAGTGGGCCATGATCACACCACTGCACTCTAGCCTGGGTGACAGAATGAGATCTTGTCTCAGAAAAAGAAAGAAAGAAAATGGCAGCAGAAACTAGATTGGAGGAAATCTTAAATACCAAGAAAAGGGGTCAGGATTCTATATGAAAGACAATGAAGAGCTGATGATGACTTGTGCATGAGGGAACCATAAGATAAAAGGGGAAAATTGTACCTTAAGGCTTGGGAGTGTGTGTAAAATAGAAAGTAAGGAGTGTATCATGTCATCTAAATACACAAATAAATAAACTATTTTGTTGGTAATAGGAAGAGAGAGGATAGTATTCAAAGGACTATCCTTATTTTTGTTCTTCGTGTTTTGTTTTGTTTTGTTTTGTTTTAATTGAGAGACTGAGGCATATCTAGAAGCAGAAACAAAGGAGTCAGTGAATAGAGAAAAGAAGGGAACAATTAGCAGTGTAACTGCATCAGTATCACAGGAAGACGAGTTACTCTTGGAAAGGAAAATCACTTGTTTCATGAGATAAGCAGGCAGAAGAGAAGGGCAAAGATACAGACACATTTTGAAGTGTTGGGAAGAGATAGTTAAACGTTTCAGGAAGGTAGGACTATAAAGCACTCCGTCTTCACCTAAGAATCGGATTTAGGATGCTCTCGGAATGGAAAACAGCTGCTCTGAGGATTGAGCCAGAGTAACTGAGCAGCTATGAGGCGTGTGGCCTGAAGGCTGGGCCCATCTGGGAGCATGTGCATGTGTGTGTGTGCATGTATGTAAGCATATGTTAAAAGAACACTGGCGTACCTAAAAATCCCGGGAAGAAGCTGAGAGGAGTCAAAAATGAGAGAAGGGGGAGAAGTGTGAATAGACGAAGAGAGCTGTGGAAGCATCGAAGACAGAATGTCCAAAGGGAGGCAAGAGGACCTTGAGACAGAAGGAAACAAATTCACGCCTGATCACAGCCTTCTTTCAAAAAGTGCCACATATTGGATGACAATAAGTAATTGTTAAGTTTGGTATGTATGAGAGTGGCATAATGGTTATATATGTATTTTTAAGACCTTATCATTTAGAGATGGTTCCTGAAGTAAAACGACATGATGTCTGCAGGGTAAGGGGAGCCTGGGAAAAAAGTAAAAATTTGGAGCAATGGAATATGACATAATATCCGTAATGAAGGAAACCTGACCATAAACCAACTAAAGAGGGCATGAAAGAGTGGCAGAATTCTTAAGCCATTTTATTTCCATTAAGTGAAGGAACAGCAGTGTCATGAAATAAAAATAAATTTCAAAAACAAGACATTCTGTGTCATTCATAACAAGGCATCTCTTATATTTTTTAATTTTATGTAGGGAAACTAGCAAGGTTAATTAGATAACAGACATGGGTATTTAAACAAGGAATACGTGAGCCTGGAAGGAGTATTTAACCAGTGTGAAAGCCAGCCCGCTCATCTCTTTTACCCCCCACCCTGAAAAAACTTTTCTTAGCTATCGACAACCCTTAATTATGTAACAGAATTGCAAATGTGAATTAAAAACATGCCTCTGACCTTTTAAATTAAAAAATAGTTTTAGCATGCTACCATGGACAAGCCCTGTCTAGCCTAACTAATGGGGCATGTGACTCACACAACAGCTGAAATTGGAAATTAGAAATGTAGAAATGCACTGAATAATGAACCTCAATTATTGCCTGGATGACTTCTTCTTATGTTAGAACCCAATCACCCATTTCCAGGTGAATCCTAGAGACTTCATCCAGAAAGGACTCCTCAGGTTCAGGTGTTTTTGTCTGGTTGGTTTGGTTTTTTGTTTGAGATATATATATATATATATATATAATGATATATGTATATCATTATATGTATATATATGATACATATATACATGATATGTATATATATGATACATATATATGTATATATATGTATATGAGATATATGTGTGTATATATATATGTTTGAGATATATATATATCTCAAAGTTCTCAGAAAAGCCTCATCAGAAACTGAGAATGATTTCCTTATGACTTGGAAGATACTGCCAAGATTTCCTTTAAGATCTAGTTAGATGACACTCAAGTAAGATTCGCATATGGAATTACTCCCCACACAGGAGCCTGGCCTGGAGGAAGCTGAACAAAGCAGAGATTATTTACAAATTCCCAAAGCGGGGGCTGTTTTATATTTCTCCCACCCTGGATCTAGTTCCATCAGTAACTACAGTACATATTAAGTTATAAAGTATAATTATTAAAAGGCCAAGAAGTACTACAGAGAATCGACCCTCCTGATACTATAAGGCAGAGAGGCCAGTGGCGGTGGATGGCTGGGTGGGCCTGAGAAGCTGCCTCAGTTCCTGATACCTATGGGTTACATAATTACCAAGGCAGCCAGAGACAGACTGATTCCAGCTGGCACACATCATTGCTTAAAGATATCCTACAGGAATCATCTGCAGTTAGAAGGGCAGTCTTCCTGTCAGATAACTTGCAACAAGTTCCCCCTCAAATAAGGAAAATACACAATGTGGTAGTTGAAATAGCAAAACCAGGCCCTTAAATAATGCAGTCATTGCTGACACATATTGACTCTTGCTTGAGTGAGTTTTGGTTGGTTTTTATTCAAACAGGAAGGAAAATTTTCCATGAAACAAAACAAAGTATTTAATGACTGTGATGAGAAAGTAAAACTTTTGTTTGGGTTCATGTCCTGAAAATGTTAGGTAAAACATGTATACAGTTTATAATTACTAATGAAGCCATTTGCATTTTGTTAATTGAGACAGTCTCAAAAAAAAAGTCAAATATTATGCGGAACCTTTTAGGATAACTTTCCTGTGAGCTTACTGTGCCCTAAACTTCTCTTGGTATCATGGTCATATAAAAGAAACATCAGAATCCTCATTCAGCAGGAAAGAAAAATGTATGTAAGGGGCATATCTATATATATGAAAGAAACGGCCTATAGAAAGAAAACAGAATGAAGTTAGGTAAAAGAAAACTTCATCTAACTTCATTCTGCTTTCTTTATATACATGCACACACACATATGCATATATACGTCTATATGTGTATATATATATAGATGAAACATGCATTTTGTTAATTGAGAAAGGATGGCTGGGTGGGCCTGGAAGGCTGCCTCAGCTCCTCATACCCATGGGTTGCATGATTACCAAGGCAACCAGCGACAGACTGATCCCAGCAGGCTGATTTATTATATTAAATTTTATATTATATTATATTATATTATATTATATATATAAAGAGCAGAATGAAGTTAGGTAAAGTTTTAGAGTAAATCATCCTGAGTTCAAATTTCATCTCACCACTTATTAGCTCTGTGACTAAGTTACTCAAGTGAGACCTTGAGTCTCAGTTCCCTCATTAATCAAATGGAGCATATAGGTATCTTCCTCTGTGATGGTCTTTATTCAGACTTCTGTGCTGATCTGAGCTTGTTTCCGTGTGTAGCACATGATATTTCATAAGTGTTTGTCATTTTTACCATTATGTAGAGAATTTATACTTCAAAGCATATAGAGAAAATCAAAGACCCATTGTATGTCCTTTCTTATTACACCCTGCAATGAGAAAGATTCTTGGTGCCTATCCCATTTGGGACACATAATAGGTATTCAATAAAAGTTGTGGGTTAAATTGGAAGTGCAGTTCTTTTGGAGAATAAAATAGGTGAAAACAATTTTATTTGCAGAAGCAAAAGCCTGAAAATAAGTATTTCAAAGAATCATATTTGAAAATATCTGATAAATGCTATAATATTAATAACAATGATATCTTGATATTTTGTTCACTTCATAAAAATGCTTCACAAAATATGAACTATATTTCCATTGAATTAGACAGATATTGGGTAGGTTCATTAAATTGGCCAATAGTTGACAATTTCTGAGTACTTTAGGGCAAAACAGAAATTCTCAGAGGAGAAAAAGAAAAGCACGTTGGGCATTATGAAAATGCTTAAAAGAGAAAAAAAATAGATTGCCAGATAGAATAGATTGCTACCTGGCAATCTGTTTTTGTTTGACCTTAATTCTTCATTCTGAATTTTTAAACTACTTTGGATTCCAAAACAAAAATTATTCAGAGAATATTTTTAAATGACAACAGATTAAATAATCTCAATATTTTAGGTTTTCTTTTCATGTAGGCATTAAAAACGTAATCTTTACTTTCAAATTTTCTGCTTTATTTAACAAAGAAGTCCTGCGTAAGTTGTCCTAATGAAATGTTGAAAAACCATTCTCCAGCGTCTAATAAAAAATAGACCCATTATTTAATAGTTGCTGTGCATATGTATATGCTTCTATTCCCGGGTCTCTTACAGTATGTGTGTGTGTACATATTTGTGTGTGTGTGTGTGTGCATTTAGTGCTACCCATTCCAATAGAATCTAAAGCTAAAATGGTTCCTGTTTCTTTATAGTACTCCTTTGGTTGACAGTCTTCTTTGTCCTATAGAGATTTTTCTTTCAATGAATAACTCAGACTCAAACTGCATATTGGTAACTATATTTTAAACCAAAAAATTCCTCACATAATAAATACATTTTATGCACATTAACTTTGAATTTACTTCAGAAAACTATTTACAATATAAATAATTATAAATGGGAACACTTTGCAAGATATCATTGACATAGCTAATATTTTCTACTTTACATTCCAAAGTAAAATTTCAAATTACAGCTTTATACTACAATGTCACTAAAAACTATACATTGCAACATGGTATTTGAAATATTGGCGATCAGTATCTTTTCTCACAAATATAATCCTTTTTATAGCACATTATTCAAAAAACAAATGTAAAATATTTTATCTTTTTTGAAGTGTCTACTCATAATGTTTCATTTTTTGAAATATTTCCCTTTGGAAAAAAAGAAAAATAATTACAGTACTTCCAGAATTTTTTCCAGGCCAATTTCCTTTCTTTTGAAATGTAAACACATCAGGGTTACTGGGTGTAAATTTAACTGTGATTACATGTGTCCCAGGTCAGCAAATTAGGGTAAATTCCCCCCAACCCCATATAGATTTATGAAAGCAAAGTCCCATGCAGCAAAGTTGCAATAAACAAAACTGTAAATGTTTGGTTTAAAATTAGCAATTAGGATTTCTTATGTGAACCATCATTTATTTATTTATGTGTGTGTGTGTGTTATAATTGGATATGGCACATTTTCATGAATATGTTATAAAAATCATATTTTTCTGTGTGTGTGTGTGTGTGTGTGTGTTTGTATGCTTTCTGCATACAGTCCTAGAGAAGGAACTCTGAACAAACCCCTATTTGGCAATGACTACACTCTCACTTTTTGAGTTAAGCACTATCCATACAACCCTTGCAAGAAATTAGCACCACACAGAAATTTCCCCCAAGAATATTTTCTATGTCTGATACCTTTTGCATGTGTCCATAACTGTTCTGTCATTCATTTAAAATTTAGAATGATAACGAGTGTTTTATCCACAATAAGTTCCACAGTAAGAACTGGTTCAATAGATTTTTCTGTCTTGGACATAAATCCCTATTCACAAAAACTTGACATTTACATGAAAGTTGAATCATTTACTTGGAGGACCATAGGATTTACATTCTTTTAAAAATCATTATGAAAACAGGATGTATGTCTACATCTATGATTTGAGTGAACTAGGGAACCAAATCTGGGTATTCAAACATTTTAAATCAGAAAGACTTCATTTGGTTGTATTAAAGTGTAAGCTATTCCACTAGGCCAGGTGAGTAACCCCAAAATGGTCAAATGCTCAATTTTCCAAATATCAGCATTCGCTTTGTCACTTCCAAATACTACTAGGACTGATAGATTGCACTGAATATCTTAGTAATATCCTACTCTTGAAAGAAGAGCTATAAAAATCAAATGTGTATTCAGAAGGTTTCTTTACCTGTGCTGCCCTCCATCAAACTTACTTGGGTTAGACCTTGAAGTCTCGTATTTCACTTTAAAATGTCTATGCATATTTTCCAAATGGTCTTGTATTATAATTGATCCTCATCCCCCATAAGAAGAAATAAAAATTGGAGCACATTATCTTTTTTTAGAAGACCCCCGAAAGTTTATTTTAAGTGGGATTCTTTGCCCAGAGGCAGCATGTGACAACATGGTATAGAGTGAATTAAGAATAGTATCAATGGAAATAATCTAGCCCTATAAAATATAACCAAGAAAGAGCAAGTGGTTTTTCTGTATAAATGCTGAAGGCAATCATTTATTGCATCTGATCTCATTTTGAATGATACCTCAGCACTGTCATATTATCTTTTATCAGGCAATTACAGTTTAGTTAAGCGAGCATAATATGACAAAAGACTTGTGGAGCTGAAGCACACCTAAATATCTGACCTGTAGTGACTGTGACATTAATATTATGCATCCCAAAATAACACATCAAATCTTTATATTCCCAATAACAATTTAAACAGAATTTTCCCAAGAAAGATTGGGGAAACGTTCATTTACTTCTTTGGTCATCCAAATTTTTAAAATAGGTATGGCAGGTGAAATGGGTAGTAAAGATACTTATTATTACTAGAAAGCAGAATTCTACAAAACCATGAGTTATATTTTACCTAATGAACTGATACATATTATACCGGTAATTGGATAGAGCACATTTTTATGTATCCCCAAGGTGATATAAAAATCATACTTCTCCATCTATTTCAATCAAATTTCGTATGTCTCAACATTTGGCCAAGTTATGGAAATTAAGAATTAAAACTAAAGCCACATTAAGTTTAACTGATTAAATTATCAGGAACATATTTATTCTATATACTATTTTTAAAAGACACAGATGACATTTTCATCATGAGGAAGTATGTTCCTGCACAGAACAAAATAATGTAGATTATAAACACATTTTAACACATTCATATGTATATTAAGAAGGTACATTGTCATCAAATGTCTTAACTTACCTTGGGTCATTTTGTGATAATCATGCCATATTGCAAAAAATGTAAGCTATACAATACGGTGAGTTAATATGATATTTTATGTAATGTAATAAAACTGCTACTATAAAATTATTGACATTCAGTAAATTTTAAAATGGTTACGTACTTAAAACTGGGTCAATCTACCAAAATTTTGAATCAAGATATAATTTAGTTAATTCTGTATTCCCTTAAAAATATTGGTCATGTCATTTTGAAAACCATTATTCCTTCTGATTACTCTCATCTGTGAAATTCATAATTTCTTCCTTTCACCAGTTAACTATCTTCCATATAAAAATTCCACTGAAATTCCTTTAGTGACAGCCTTTTCTTTAATATCAGTTAATTTTGCCTGGTTCTTAAGTTTCCAGTTCTTTTAGTTTCTGCCCTGCCACATTTGGTAAAAAGTATAGCCACCAGAAATACCCATCTGTGAAAATTACCTTTCCAAAATACACCACATTCATCAAATATTTTTGTCTTCCAAACACTTATCAATCTACAGAATTCTACAAAACCTTTAGCATTCTTAAGACATTACTTCATGTTGCAAACTGATCAAAACTCCATTTGATGTATTCCAGGATTTCTCATAAATAATTTTCTAAAAATTACTAAATACTCTCGTTTGTATCATTCAAAATTTAGTTTTTATTGTACAGTCACCCCTTGGTATAAACAGGGAGTTGGTTCCAGGACCACCCCCATATAACCAAATTCTCACATACTCAAGTCCTGCCGTTGACCCTGTGGAGCTCGCTTACACAAAACATCAGCCCTCTGTATACTCGGATTTCACATTTCTCCAAATACTGGGTTTTTGATCTGCATTTGATTGGGAAAGAAAAAAAAAAAACACATACAAGTGAATCTGCACAGTTCAAACCCATGTTATTCAAGGGTCAGCTGCACTTTGAATTTTTTGAAAGTATATATAACCACTAACTTTCTCACTTACTTGCACTTTTTTGCATTTACAGCACAAATGTTAACATTATCTAATTTTATGTAGCCTCTTCTTGCGTATACAAACAACCCAATATTCATCTTTCATATTATCATTCAGATTGTCACCTACCTATGGACTGTCAAAGAACTGTGTGTTAAATGATGAAAATATACTACTAATCCCTGAGTATTCAATTTCATGTTCTGTTTCCAAAATTATAAGTTAAGTTTTTCCAGTACATTCCCCTCCTTAAATATGGCAAGAGTTTTGGGCATGAGACTCCTAGGAAATATTATCTATGAAATTTCTCTAATCACTTATATCATTTTGCTTTAATTACTAAAGAATAGTGCATTAAATAAATCTTGATATTTTTCTTCCTTGTCATAAATTTCTACCAATTACATTTTGGCTAAATCTAGAAAGTTAACTGTAACCTGCCTAAAGGAGCCCACATACCTGTTTAAGTCACAAAGCATCTAAACTTCTGTGTACAGAAAAACCAGAATGATCAGTCTTGACAACTCATAGCAGAGAGTTAATTAGGTAATAAGTTCAGTTCTGCTCAATCACAGAACATGGAACGTTAGGGCTGCCTTACAAATCAGGAAGTTAGAGCCCAGGCATGGTGAATGACACAAATGTGATCGCAAAATTAAGTTATAGGTAGGGCCAAAATTAGAATCCAGAGATCTAGTCAGCTGGCCTTTCTACTATGCCACACAGATGTAAGACCAAGTTTGTTGTTTACCAACAATAAGGAAAATAAACATTTCGCCTATTCCTTTAGAGTACTGCTCTTAGCTTTTAACTACTTGTCTATCAGCCTAAGCTTTTATCTTAGACCCTCGCCTGAGGCTTTCCACATATTGTTACACTGGCACATATGTGCTTTGAAACGTTTTCAAACACTTACACTGCTGTTATGTAGCACTTCACTAGTTTTCCTTTTATTTTTGCATGTATCAGTCTTTTTTCCTGGGTGAATTGGTCTGAATTTTTTTATTTAGTTGGTTTTCCAAGCAAACCCCAAATATATCATTTACTTATGCTGAGCCCTTAAATTGTGTCTTTTGAGATATCATTTTATTCCACTCTGCCTCTGGCCTTTCCATATTCATAGAACTTCTTCCAATTGAGCACACCAGGTTTTTGATGTGTGTCCCAACATCTCAGTGTTTTTACTTAGAAAAACCCTTAGCGCCATGTCAGTGCAATCCTCGTCCTTGTCTAACTGAAAAGCAAGGTGAAAAATTACCTCTTCCTGATTGTTTATAATGGATACCAGGTGAAAACTCATTTTTGCACCACATCCAGAACGATTTCTCTAATTTACGCCTGAACCAAATGAGCTGGCTGATTTGAAACCACAAAGAGGTCAGTTTGTAAGATATATCTCTCTCTTTCTCAGTTATTTTGGGAATGGAAATTTCTTTAAGAAGTTTAGGCCGGGCGCGGTGGCTCAAGCCTGTAATCCCAGCACTTTGGGAGGCCGAGACGGGCGGATCACGAGGTCAGGAGATCGAGACAATCCTGGTTAACACGGTGAAACCCCGTCTCTACTAAAAAATACAAAAAACTAGCCAGGCGAGGTGGCGGGCGCCTGTAGTCCCAGTTACACGGGAGGCTGAGGCAGGAGAATGGCGTAAACCGGGAAGGCGGAGCTTGCAGTGAGCTGAGATCCGGCCAATGCACTCCAGCCTGGGCGACAGAATGAGACTCCGTCTCAAAAGAAAAAAAAAAAAGAAAAGAAGTTTAGTGTGATAGAGTCCAAGAAAATTACCCATTTTTTATGTATTTACATTACATAGCCTGTATTTCCATATTTAAAATGTATACCGCGGTTTGTAAGTAATAGTTTGTGTGTATGAGGATCACTGGATAGTCACAATGCAATGTTGTCATTCATCAGTCCTCTCACGTGGTATATATGCACACTTGATCTACATGAATATTTTTCTATTCAAAATTTATCTATTCTGGTTCCCATATAATTAGAGGGGAAATTTGTGTATTCAATTCAGCTCCATTTTCTATATATAACCCTGAATGCTAATGCTATGTTTTCTTTGATTTTATAGGAACACGTATCAAATACCCAGTAACTTAAGTTACCCTCTCTAACAATCTGTGGCATAGTAAATGCTGGTAACGGGGTATTAAACTATAAATACGTTTCAGAGATCCTTAAAGAACAAAATATTTCAGCAAAACATCAGCTTCCATTGGTTATTATAACAGATGTTCCCTTGTGTCCTTGCGCTGGGTCTGGTTGCATCCTTAGATGGGAAGTTACATCAAAGTGTGAGCCATTACAGCCCAAGGAATAGTTTCTAATGGTTTCGCTGTCATATAAGTGCTCCAGGGCATATCCAGTTAATGTGTAAGCATGCTTATCAAAATACTGCCGGTGAGAGCCAAAGCAGTTTGGAGAGACAGTAGGGTGGTCTCCTGCTGTCTGATGAGGAGATATATCTGAATGCAGATAGTCTTTAGCTAGGATCAAACTGGATTTTGAAATGCGATCTGAATTGGGACTACTTATCCGTGATAGTGCGGTGGGACTGTTGTCATAGTCATTTTCATGGGGGCTCAACATTTTTCCCTCTCTCTGCTGGATGTGGTCACATGGTGAAGTGTTGGCAAGAGCAGAGCTGTGGCAGACTTCACCTGTTGGTGGGGGCTGTTGGTAGTTTGCAAAACAGAGGGAGTGCTTTTTCCCAGCCCCATTAATGGAAGCCAGTTGGTCTGAGGGGGCTTTCCTTAGCTGTAATCTGTTCTCTTCTTCTTTAATCATTTGCTGGGTGGCTCTTATAAGAGTTTCAATTTTGCTGGGTTCATGTGGGCTACTTTGATACTGCTCAGTACGATATCGGTCACCTGATTCACTGGCCGACCCAGGGTCTGGAGAACTGACCGCACTATCTTCATCCCAATGACCTCGCCCTAGAAATTAGAAAAAGTCCAAAGTAAGTGATCTCAGAATTCACCCTCAAAAATAAATATATTTCATTTTTCTATTGAAATAAACTTTATATCTTTCTTTTTTAATATATGTGCCAATATTTGAAACAGGCACAGGCTCACATGATAGAGTGTCAACTCTCTGTACTGGATTCATATGAAATCAGTGAATTTTAAATGCAGACCAAGTTTATAACAAGTTTCTTAGAAGATAAACCTTGTTCATTGTGAATTACAATTAGCAAAATGGTAAAGTGTGTTTATACTTCTCTATGGATATATGTTATTAGACCTGTCTGACTGGAAATAAGAGGAGGATGCATAGAATTTGGTTTACGTTATTCACTAGAGCAGTGTCATGTTAAATTGATGCTTGGAAAATGTTTTCAATTGGATTTGAGGGAAATAATTATATAGGCTGAACTATTCTCTCACTTCCAAATAAATAACCAAAAATGTTAATATTGCTAAATATATCTTAAGTAGAGTTAAAATAAAGCTCTAATATATCTTAAGTACAGTTACAATAAAGCTCTAATATTCATTTTTAGAGTATCTGAAGGTTAAAAATATACATCTATTCACATAGATATATATGTAAGCATGGATGGATATACATGAAGATTATAGATATAGATACAATCTTGCCCAAATAAAAACATAAACATCATCTTATCAAATTTGGTGGTAAACATCTCAGCTTCACAGGTAATCATATAGTAACTCAGGTACCTTAGATTGTTTTTGAAGTAAGGTAAAGAATAAGGCGGGGCATGGTGGCTCACATCTGTAATCCCAACCCTTTGGGAGGCCCAGGTGGGTGGATTACCTGAGGTCAGGAATTCAGTACCAGCCTGGCCAACATGGTGAAACCCCGTCTCTACTAAAAAATACAAAAATTAGCCAGCCATGGTGGCAGGCACCTGTAATCCCAGCTACTAGGGAGGTTGAGACAGGAGAATTGCTTGAACCCAGGAGGCAGAGGTTGCAGTGAGCCAAGATCGCGCCACTGCACTCCAGCCTGGGCAACAAGAGCGAAACTCTGTCTCGAAAAAAAATTTTTTTTAAACAATAAGGAAAGAAATAAAATATGGAGGAGTAGTGCATCCAAAGTATATTCCATAAACCAAATTATTCTCAAAACAGTCTGAAGTCAACATAAAAAGAGAGAAGAGAAACAAGTAGAAATATGTGAAAGCTGTAAATTGCTTAATGCAGCAGAGAAAGCCTGGATCACACTATTCATTGCTTTCCTTTTCTCTTTTCTTCTTGTTTTATTTCTAATATTTTCTTCCAGACCCTGTAGGTTAAGCCAGGATTTTCACTTAACTCTATTCTTTGGCAAGTAATTGCCCTTTCCTCCGGGTTTCCATTACCAGTCAACCAATCTAGGGATACTCAAAGTAAAATCAGGAAAAGAGAAAGCAAGAATAGAAACAGATTAAAATTACTCAGCTTCTGAGTGGTATTTGACAGGAAGGTTTATTAATGGAAAGAATATTGCCTAGCACATTTCTCATTCTAAAGACAAATGTAGTAGTATTGGGGCCTTCAGATCAATCCTAATGTCACTGGCTTTTGATGAAATAGGGAAGATTCCAAAGACTGGTCTGGACCCAACCTTGGAATGGACGGAATGAACTCTCCTTAACCAATTTACTTTGAAATGAACAAAGGGAAGCATTAGCAACAATCAAGGCTTTAGCTATGGTGCCCATTTCAATGTGTTTATAAAGCCGTATAATTATCCCAAGGTGAAAATTGCAGTGCATTCTACATATTGCTTCATCCTTTACTCACAGGATCATCATTGTGGGTTGTCATAATGATGGGGAAAGAAGGGGAAGTTACTGGCATTTAATGCCCAGAAAGGTTAAACATCTGTGATATGTGTGACTGTCCATAAAACAAAGACTGGCCGTCTCCAACATATCAATAGTGCCCTCATTCAGAAACACTGCTATGACCAAATGAGCCTACAGACTGTTCAAGTTCACATTTGAAGCATGCAAATACAAGAGAAAATAATGCACGAGGAACGTAAATGCATACACACTACAAATTCAATAGACATATTCAATAATAAGCTACATAATTTCAATACTTTTTGATGTTTAAAATAGGAATCATTTTTATTCACTTGTCAAAATTAAATGTGTTTGGCAAATACTAGCAAAATTCATAACAGAGTGAACTTTTTAAAAACATCTCATGGGTTCTGATTTGTAAATCAAAGAAGAGAACTATTTGGTCATTCGCTCTAGTGTCACAATATGATGAACCTGCCCAGGGC
This sequence comes from Colobus angolensis palliatus, assembly GCF_000951035.1. Classification (NCBI taxonomy): domain Eukaryota; kingdom Metazoa; phylum Chordata; class Mammalia; order Primates; family Cercopithecidae; genus Colobus; species Colobus angolensis. The sequence goes on along the minus strand of NW_012117577.1, from coordinate 488,793 downwards.
CTAAAGCTTGGAGTTTGGGAACCCTTTCACCTGCTCTTACCATGGATCCTGTGGACTGAAGCGATGTGAGGCATGCTGTTTTCATAGGCTTCTCTGCTTTCTGGGGAGGCCTTGGTCAGGGGCAAGGCTGCGCGAGAGCCCCACCAGGGCTCCCTCCCGGCCTGCGGCGTTCCCAGGAAGTACCTGCCTGCCTCACACCGGCCTCCTTCACAGGCCTGGGTATGGAAATGCCTCTCTTCCACCAGCCTGGAATGGTCAAGCGCAAAGCCATAGCAGAGAGAGCTGCGGTCCGAGAACTGTCTGTAGGCGCACGATGCGTCGTGCTGGGAGCCCGGCCTGTCGGCGGGGTCCAGAAGCTGCGGAGAGGCCGTGTCGGTCAAGGGACTTCCGCCCCACTGGCTGTCATGATCAGATTCTGATCTTTCCGTGTGAAATCCCGAATACTGAAACAGAGTAGGGGAGAAAAGTTCATTTCAAAAATCGATCAATTAGTAAACGAAAACAAACAAACAAACAAAAAACAGCTTTTATTTACTCTACAAGCACCCTTAAGGTCTAATTGTCCTGAGGTTGTCAAAATAACCCTTGCTTTGGCATCATGGCTTGGTGCACACCTAGTTAGGTGTGCACACCTACCTTGGAATTACTTAATTCATTATGATGCTTCCGAAGAAAATCCTTTGGGCTGCTGAAAGCAGGAGATAAAAATAATAATGACAACCATCGACTGAAGTACTAGGCCCTGAATGAAGTGCCTCATATGAACTATCCACGTAGCTCCTATAGGAAACCCTTAATGGCGCTATTAGTATCCCCAGTTTATGGATAGAGAAGCTAAGGCTCAGAGAGAGAAAGTGATTTGCCCAAAGCCACAGTGTTAGCAGGTGACAGAATGAAGATTATTGAAACCCAGGTTCTTCATCTACCTTGACAGTATTGCCAAAGAGAGATTCCAAGTAAGTTCCATATTTTATTTCTATTTGCTTTCTACGTATTTCTTTTTTTTTTTTTTTTTTTTTTGACAGGGTCTGGCTCTGTCCCCGACTGGAGTGCAGTGGCGTGATCACGGCTCACTGCAGCCTCCATCTTCTGGGCTCAAGCAACCCTCCCAACTCAGTCTCCTGAGTAGGTGGGATCACAGGTGTGCAAACATGCACAGCTAATTTTTAAAGTTTTGGTAGAGACAGGGTCTCACTTTGTTGTCCAAGGTGGTCTTGAACTCTGGAGCTCAAGCAATTCTCCCACCTCAGCCTCCCAAAGGGCTGAGATTACAGATATGAGCCACAACACCCAGCCTACATTTTTTCTTAATTAAAACAAACAAACAAAAACCTAAGGTTTAAGGCACCAATGTCCTGAAACTTAATCTTCATACTTGACTGTTAACTTTCTGAAGGCCCTGCTGGGTAGATGGCAGAATAGTTAATAAGTGCTTACCTAATTCAATTACAATGTAACTCTTAAGAAGTCTTGTCCCATATAAGAGCTGGGCCTATTCACTAGCATTTGCCTCTTGTTTAGAAGATGAAACTTGAAATATGCATAGGGTCACCAGAAAATAACAAGCCACAGGCATTGCTGTGCCTCGTTGGAATTAAATGGCTTATCTACCCCCAGACTATTTGGTCAGATTTTGAAAGAAAATATAAAATGTTTGGTAGAACTCCCTCAGAAGTGTGCTCAGTTGGAAGGCCCTCGTGAGCCACTAAAATCAGTAATATAATAAAAATTTTTACCAGTTTTGGGTTGCCTAATGCCAAACAATTCTAGGTACTGTAAAGAGATTACCTACTATGATAATGATGGATGCCATTTATTGAGAGCTTACTATGTGTCTGGCAATATGCTAATCATTCCATATACATTTTATCATTTAATCCTCACAACCACCTGAACATAATATAGCTCCATTTAATAGAGGAAGAAAGGACATTACTACAAGTTTTAATAAGATGCCACAGCCACTTCACAGTCTATCTGGTCTCAAAGCCTGCACTTAAAACCATGATTTTACATTTCAGATAAAACACTGTTAAGGAAGAAAGGAGAGAAAAAATGATCCAATGTTAGGGAGATTTGCAAAGAAGGAGCAGGAACTGTTTCATAGTCCCAGGAACCAAAATACCAGTCAATTTTAGACTTTTATTTCTTATCCCAGAATAAACAGGGGTGGGCATATGTGGTGTTGTAGAGGGAAGAAGAAAAATTCCTAGTCTCCACTGCTGTTCCTTTGTCACCCATGATGAGAACTTCACAGGACAAAACAAACCTTCCCCTTACCAGTAGGCCCACCCTGTGGGAATAAGAATCCTGGCTCTTCCCATTTCAGTACAAAGAGGCATCTCAGCCGAGGGCTCTTGGGGATAGAGAGATGAACTACACAGGTTCCTCTGGGGAACCTCCAAAGTATGCCAATATAGCATGCTCAGAACAGAGTCCTGTGCAAATTCCGGGTCGAAATTTTTCCTTTGCCATTTCTAATTATTACTTTAATTATTTTCCACATGCACATGTGGGCTATCACTATATTCCATCAAGAAAAAAAATTAGAAAATCCACCTTCTCTCCCTGCAGGGTTGTAGAATAGGAGACATCAAGGCATCCTGGGACTCGGATCCTATATCATGCCTTCCACATGCCATCGTCCTCTTCTCCCAGTGAACCCAGACTCTCTTTTCACAAGATACCACCTTCACTTTCACCAAAGCAAGGTTGGCGCTTCCTCACCTTACTGAGTGGGGATCCCAGTGCTATACATGTACATGTGTTCCTTGAGAGTACCATCCATGTGCTTGCCTCAGAGAAACTCAGACCACCAGTGTTATTCCAAGCTAGGAGTTGTCCAGATTCTGCTTGTTTTTATAAAAGTATAAACCAGGTCTATTTCTGAGGTACTCCAGTCAAGACTTTTGAGCCCTGTTAAGAGGGGGAAAAGCTTCCCCTGAGTGTGTATGGGAAAGTGCTATTGGCGCAACAGAGAAGAACATTCTGTCCTTCAATCAAATGAAAATTCAACAAGAGACTACCTGGGCATACAGGAGGTATACATTTCAAGAGTACCCGAAGAAGAATTTGAAGGATAAGCCTCTTGTCAATAGGCAGGAAACTACAACAACACCAAATGCATTGCCCTGAGATATTCAAGCAGGCGGAAGTTGGGTGGTTCAGTTAGTCCAAGACCTCACACTGCTTAGGAGATACAGAGGAAAAACTTCACAGTAAACTTTTGTTTTCAAGACCTATAAATTTATACCAGTGGGCACCATCAAAACTCTGAGCCACGTTCATCGCTTTAAAATGAACTGCACTTGATGTAAACTCTGTTGAGGACACTATAGCCGCATTACTTGATCCAAAATATTTCAGGTATTCATTATATATTTGAGAAAAGAGAGAAGGCAGAAACAGAGGAAGGCAGCCAGCCAATATATGTAGTGTGTGCGGTGCAATGAATGAATACTGCATAAAAATGCAGTAGTGGGTTAGATTAGACTTTATCTAACTTGTCTTTCAGCTCTACTACTCTTTACAATATAGTAACTATTTGGTATCCTTTCTAGTATTGAAATGTTTGAGTCTTGTGCCTGTCCCTACATCTCAGTTATTGGAAGAAAATAATTATTGAGAACAATGATCCAAGTCTACAAATTTTTATTGTCGTAATTATAAAAAGAAAGTTATTGTGTAAATTATAATTTTACTATAATGCCTATTTTTCCTCCAAGTATCCCGTTATGACACAATTTCATTAGGAATTACATGCTGCTTTTTGGTCAATAAATTATTACATTCTAGAGGCTTCTGAGTTTGAAGGATAATGGCAACCACTGTAATCTGGATCTGTCCACACATTCTGCCCTCATAACCTATAAAGTCATTAAGAAGCACAAATTAAGTCACACATTACCCATACTATCAGCATTACTTGGAGGTAGAAAATGTGACAAACTTCAAATATGCTCAACTGATTTTTGACAATTCAGTGAAGGAAACATAAACTTCTCAGCAAATGGTGCTAGAGTAATTGGACATTCATAGGCAAAAATCAAATAAATCTCAACCTAAGTGTCACAGCTTATATAAAAAATAACTTAAAAGGTTCACAGACTTAAATGTAAAACATAAAATTATAAAACTTTTAGAAAATGACATAAAAGAAAATCTTCAAGGTCTAGGACTAGGTAAGGAGTTTTTAGACTTGACAACAAAAACAGAATCCATAAAAGAAAAAAAAAAGATAAATTAAACTATATCAAAATTAAAAATTTTTGCTCCAAAAAAGACCCCATTAAGAGGATGAAAAGACAAGCTATAGGAAGGGATAAAGCATTTACCGACTACATATCTAACAAAGAACTAGCCTCTAGAATATATACCGAACTCCCAAAACTCAACAAGAACAACAAAAAACGGTGAAAGATATGAAGTGGCACTTCACTGGGTCGGATATACAGATGGCAAATAAGCATATGAAAAGATGTTCAACATCATTAGTGACTAGGAAGATGCAAATTAAAACTACAATGAAATATCACAATATACTTATCAGGTTGGCTAAAATAAAAAATAATGACAACACCAATTGCTGGCAAAGATGTAGGAAAACTGGATCACTCATACAATGCTGATGGGAATATAAAATGGTGTACTTACTCCAGAAAACAGTTTGGCAGCTTCTTAAAAACTAAATGTACAATTACCACATGTAATCCTGGACATTTATCCCAGAGGAATAAAAACTATATTTATATAAAACTTGCACACAAATATTTATAGCAATTACCTCTCTGCACTTCCAAGTCCACTTTGTTTCCTTTCTTTTTCAATGTGGCAAAATACACATAACATAAAATTTACTATCATCCATTTTTAAGTATACAGTTCAGTGTCATTAAGTACATTCGTGGTGCCATGCAACCATCACCACCATTCATTTCCAGAACTCTTCATTTTACAAAACTGAACTCTGTACCCATTAAACAATAACTCCCCATTCCCTCTTCCCTTCTGTGCCTAACAACCACCATTCTAACTTCTGTTTCTATTACTTTGACTATTCCAGGTACCTCGCATAAGGAAATTTGTAGAGTATTTGTCTCTTTGTGACTGGTTTATTTCACTTAGCATTATGTTCTCAAGGTTCTTCCATGTTGAAACAGGTGTCAAAATTTCCATCCTTTTTAAAACTGGAGAGTGTTCTATTGTATATACCACAATTTGCTTATCCATTCACCCATTGATGACATTTGGGTTGCTTCTACCTTTCGGCTATGAAGCTACTATGAACATGGATGTACAACTATATCTTTGAGACTCTGTTTTTAATCCTTTAGGGTATATAACCAGAAATGGGATTGCTGCATCATATGATAATTCTATTTTGAATTCTTTGAGGACCTGCCATGCTGTTTTTCATAGAAGCTGCACCATTTTACATTCCCATCAACAGTACAACGGGTTCCAATTTATCTACATCCTCACCAACACTTGTTATTGTGTGTGTGTGTGTGTGTGTGTGTGTAGTAGTAGTAGTAGTAGTGGTAGCCATCCTAATGTGTGTGAGATGGTTGGTGTCTCACTGCAGTTTTGATTTGCATTTCTCTAATGATTAGCAATGTTAAACATCATTCCACATGCATGTTGGTCATTTGTAAATCTTTGGAGAAATGTCTATTCAAGTCCTTTTCCCATTTTTTAATTGAGTTGCTTTTGTTGTTATTGAGTTGTTATAGCTTTATTTTTAATAACCAAAAGCAACAATTAAAAATGAACTATTGATACATGCACCAATCTGGATGAATCTCCAGTGAATTACGCTGAGTGAAAAAAGTCAATTCCAAAACGCTGTATGATTCCATTTCTATAACATTCTTGTAATGACAAAATTACAGATATGAAGAACAGATTAGTGCTTGCTGAGGCTAATGACAAAAGCAGGAGCAGGAGAGAGGTAGATGTGATCGTAAAAAGGCAACATGGGGAATCCTTGTGGTAGTGAAATTGTTCTATATGATGATAGTAACAATGAAATATCCTGGTTGTGATACTGTACTACAGCTTTGCAAGGTGTTACCACTGGGGAAACCAGATGATGAGTAAATGGGCACTTTCCGTGATACCTGCATTTTAATTTAGAAATATATCAAAATTACAATTTGATTAAAAACAGAAAAATAGACAAATCAAGAAAACACATTAAATATAGCATAATGCATACAGTAAATATTAAATAATATGACAGCATTGAATCAAACATATCAAACCCATCAATAAATGTGAATTGGCTTAAATCACCAATTTTAAAAAAGAATTTTCTGATAATTTATAGGGCAAACCCAATTCTATACTGAACATGTGACATACCTGAAACACAGTTTCAAAAGGCTAAAAATAAAGGAAAAGGCAAACATAAACAAAGCAAATGTAGACAATAAGAAACCAAGAGTTTGGATTGTAAAACCAAGCAAAGTAGAATTTAGCCTTAAAAAAAAGCATTAAATAAAACAAACAAAACAAAAGACATTTTATGTTGCTAAAAGCCAGAATTCACAATGAAGATAGAAATGTTATGAATATTTATGCATCAAATAACATTGCAATGCCATCTATATGAAGCAAAAGCTATAGGAGATCCAAAGGAGATATAGAAACACTGACAAATAAAAGACTAACATACCACTCTCAGTAACAGAATAAAGTGAATTTTAAAAATAATAAAGACCACAGAAGACTTAAAAAAACGAAAACCAATCAGTTAAATTGTATGGCTATGTATCACTTCAAATACCGATAACAAAGAAGAAACCTTCTTGATGTAGATGCCCAATCATCAAAATCAAGCAAATATTAGGTCACAAAGAAAACTTCAGCAAATTTCATGGAATAGAAATATAAACAACACCCTCTGATCACAATGCATAAAAATGGAAATTAAAAACAAAATTAAAAAAAAAACCCTTCGACCCGAAAAAAACAAAAAACACTTCTAAATAACCCTTTGGGGAAAATAGGTAACCACAAATTATGTAAATTAAATACAGAATTCTGGAGGTAAAAACTACATACCCAGACCTATGGGATCCACGTTCTGAATAGCTTTACATAGGAATGATAGGGACATGTCAAAACGACACAGGAGGCAGCTTGAAGGAAATCCCTCGGCCAAATACAGAAAAACTTAAGCAAAAGTAAATGACAGTAATTAATAAATTGTAACCCACTAAATAAACCCATGGGTCCAAACTGATAAACAAACTAGCTAATAAATAGGGAAACATAAACGAATCTTCCTTACAGGAGAATGCCAACTGATAAATATGGAGGGAGTAGTTGAGTTTGAAAATAAACATTTTGCAATCACCTCAGTAAATATTTATTTGGGCACAGATGATCATGGATGATAAATCTCAGGGAAGAACTGTTGAGAAATAGGCTATTTTTATGGTCTTAAAGGGTTTCCCCACAGATTGCTTTTTAATTAGAAAGGGAAAAAAAAGTTATACAGTAAAGAAACCAAATGATACTTTCACCAGGTGATCAAAATTAACATCACCAACCAACTCAGAGCAGATGGACATTATGTGCCTCTGGATGTGACAGACACTCTGAAGACACAACCTTACTAATGAAGTATTCCAGTGGATACTGTATAACCAGAAGCTAACCTGAAGAAGCAGCACACAAACTCAAATTGAAGAACATTCTGTAAAATAACTGGGCTGTGTTCTTCAAAAATACCAATAACATGAAAGAAAAGTCCAAGCTAAAGAACTATTCCGATTAAAGGAGATGAAAGAGGCATGAAAATTAAATGTAATATAGATTCCGGGACTGAGTCTTGTACTAGAGAGGAAATAACAAATGCTATTGCGGACATTACTGGGGAAATCTTACATCTTACACCTGTAAGATTAGATAAAAATCATCTTATGAATGTTAAATACTCTGATATTGATAATTGTACTGTGGTTGTATAAGAGACTATTCTTGTCCTTAGGAAATACACATCGATGTATTAAGGTTTAGGTAGAGGCGTGATATATGTAACCTACTCTAAAATGGTTCAAAAAAATAAATAATAATGAGGGCAGAGGGAAGGGAAAGAGAAAAAAATGATAAGGCAAATGTGGCAAAATGCTAAGCACTGGTGAACCTAGTGTACAATTATACTATTCTTGCAACTTTTCTTAAAGTATGTAATCATTTTAAAATAAATATTTGAACATCAGAAAAATCCCATATAGTAAACTTATATCTTATTTTTATAGAATCATTTCGGACAAAGCCTTTTTTTAACAACATTTTTCTGAAGAAATGGAAACTTGTTTTAATAAAGCTATAATTTAATTATTTCAATACCTTTGTTTTTATTTCTGACTATTAATATTTTGCATATGAAAATATAAAATTATCAACCAGGAATTTCAGTACAAATAAATCTTGGATTCAGACATGGGTACATCCTGATCTACTGCCATTTGATATGACTTGTGCAAAGGATCACTTTTCTTGGGCCTTGGTTTTCCCATTTGTAGAATAGGAACAGACTACCTTATAGGATTGCAGTAAGAATCAAATAAATAATACATATAACAGCACTAAAAAATACAAATGGTACAGATATGCATGTGTCATGTAAAGGTTGTTGATTAATCACTTTCACTTAGGTAAACAGAAATGGTTACCATCTTGTAAAAATTATTTTCTGCCATAGACTATATTGTATAGAAAAACCATGTTTTCAGTACCATCTTATAGGCAAGTAAAAGATGAGATACATATGTTAAAGGGTTAAAAAAAAATCAATATTCCCAACTGCAGAAAGAAATCAGGCCACTAGCCAGTCATCTAAATACTGGGGCCTCTTCTTCCAAATACTGCAGTTTTCAAAGCTGGAAGGTAGTTTGGTACCAACAGTTTTTATCATTTATACTTTGATTAAGAGCCTAAAGATGTGTCTTAAGAGTGGAGAGGAGGGAGAATCGTGGTCAGTTAGGTTTAATGCAAGCCTGTGGATGGTTCTCCTAGCCTTTCTTGGTATTGACACTATTTTTAAGTAAAACAGTCAGGCTTTATGAGTTAGAGAGTATTTGCTCTTCTTCCTTTGAAAAGGTAACAATGTTTTCTCCTATATTTGAAGTTGAGAAACTGAATGATTCCTTTATTTTCATTAGATTATGCCAATCAAGTAAGAAAGTTCAGTGAAAATCTAGTTTTACTTTTGCTGAAACCTCTTACTTCTTAGAAAATTTTTTGTCGTTCTGAATACTATGCACCTTAATTTACCTCAATTTCATATTTAAGTTTTAATTTTCAAAACAAGCATTCATTTTGCAAATTAAAATATGAGTCAGATGATGGATGCTCTTGTTCTCATGAAACATGCAACCAAATGCCATCCACCAAAGGTGGACTGAGGCTGGCAAGCAAAGAGCTCAAATGACTGCCAAAACTGGATTTCAGATGACATCCACAGTCCCCCAGCTCTCCTCTGGAATTCAGCTTATAACAGAATCCTTCCTTCTAGAAGAGTTAAAGGCCTGAGCCATCCCTCGGGGCTTAATATGCACCCAATGGTAGCTATTTACAAAAATTCATTCTAACATTCATTCTAATATTTATTGAGTGACTGCTATTTGCAAGACAGCATGCCAGGTGATAGGAGAAATACAGCCCCACCTTCAAGGTGTTCACATTAAGAGGGATATAAACAAGGAACAGAACATAACTTTAATACAATTTAGAAAAGGCAAAGACCTGAATAGAGAGGAAAACAAAATAGTTTAGGAGTTCAAAGAAGGAAACCATTACTGTTTCCTTTAGTAAATGGGTTATTTAGGAAAAAGGAAAAGAACTGTGACTTATTAAGTAGCAACTTACTATATTATTTTCTTATGCTAACTAATACCCATCACAATAGTTACCATTATAAAACACTTGCTATGCATTAGTCACTATGCAGATTCCATAGACATTGTTTTATTAAATGCTAACAACATCTTAAAAGTATTATTAATCCCTTTACAGACATAACAGATAAGGTCCAAAAAAATTTTTTGGCCCAAAGTTGCAGAATTACGAAGTTTAAGAGGGGATATGTAATTCCAGAACCCTTATGCTTTTCACTGTCCCATACTTTGATATACTGTACTTAGATAATAAAGACAACAGTGTCCTACCCTCTATGCAGTAATAGATTTCAGGTTCTCAAGCATCTTTTTACAAAGGGGACTTTCTCCAGCCTCTACACCCCTTAATCCCCACACACCCTTATGTATGTCCTCTAATCACTCAAACAGTCTCCTACCACAAGTACACCCATAGATATTCTTCTTTTAATTACGGTCATAAGATTCATTCCTGCTTCAACAGCATGTTCCAGACAGGTGCTCTGCATTCATCTGGATGTGGCAGCAACCACCCAGCCCAGGAAAAATGCCAGATGTTCCAACAATAGATGTCACAGTTATCTATTTTTATTCTGGCAGCTCATTGAGGTTTTTATCATTTATAGCTGTAAAATATATAAAGAGACCCTCTTCTGGTAAAGTCCTGTTTTTCATGAAAAACTTTCACTCTATCAGGCATGAGCAGCTTTCCTCTTGATTTGTGTCTGAACCATGAGAAAAAAAAAAAAAAATCACAGATGCAGACTGCATTGTACTAAGAACATATGCATGCTTTTAAATCACTTTTATCTTTTTTTCTTTTACTAATGTAACCCTGAAACATAAAATATGTTCTTTTTTTTCATTCACTGTTATGGGAAGAACAGATGGTGAAAGGGTTAGATTAAAGTAATACAGCATGTCCATTAAAATAACCCCATTTCTCGGGATGCTTCCCTCAAACAGGAGTCCTGTTTACTATAAAGAATGGCTTTGACTTACACACATTGGAAATTGCCAGGAGTTTTCTCAAGGATAAACACAGGAGTAAGAGAAAGACTAATATCAGAATCAAATGTATTTTTAAATGACAATAATGCAACTTATTTTGCTAATCTGAGAGGTTGATGGAAACCATGTGCCTGTGATAATGTAACTGAACAGCAGTCAAATAATAAAGTTTATTTCTAACTGGAAAAATTTTAGTACCTAGAAAACACAACTAAATAAAACTGCAAAGAGAATATCAAGTGGAAATTATTTCCCACACTCCTGCACTCCTACAAATAATAGAAATGTTTGCTGCCATTTCATTTCTAATTTATTACCTTATTAATAAACAGCAAGAATAAATCTAATCTAATATATATTAATAAAAACTAAGTATAATTTGATTTCTAGACAAGTCTCACAAATTTTTAGCGTTAGAAAAGAACCCTCCTGAGATATGTTTGTGAAATTTAATTCAATTACATATAGTTCCTAAAGAATTAAGCTTTAAAAATCTTCAAGAAAAGTTGGAGAATATATTCTAAACGAAAAATTATATCAATCTTGAGTCACATTCCAGAGTTGAAAATAATTTGGCTAGAGGAACTGCGCAGTAAATATACCCATTTATACTATAAATAATTAGATGGTAAATACTGAATCAAAATTCAGTTAATAGAAGTTTTAAATATTTTGGCCATTTCTTCCTTCATTTTAAAGAACAGTATGAATTATCAGCTTCCCAAAATCAATTTTAAAGTATTTATTCACAAGATTTTCCCCATTATGTTATAATTTGATTCATTTATAGTTTAATCTATTATTTATTGTGACTTTTTTACCTTTTATCCACATTTTAGTCATATTTAGCTCTAAAGAAATATTCTGGCAAGAAAGCTTTTGTACCTGTAAATTCTCTGATATATTTCATGAAGTAGAAACATGAGAAGTTTTAAAAATATGCCTCAAATGTGGTTTGAAATGTCGTAGGCCTTCTCTTAATCCACCCCACCCCCCAAAAAAAAGTTACAAAAATGTTCCTGGGATTTGGTTAACTCATTTTTCTCACAGAAAAGTAACCATAGTCGACATCTCATTAGCTGTCAGGGTGATGTGCAGCTGGAAGGGAATCAGCACGCAGGACCCAGGGCTGGGTTTCCTTCGGTGTAACTCTATAAGGAATCTCCTATAGGATTGCATATGGAGAGAGTTGTTCCCAAACCATGAAATCTACAATCCATCCCTTTTGTAAATCCAAAGGTGAAGTCTTAAAGACTTACAAACATTTTCATTGCACTAAAAATTTTAATCAGGCAACAACAAATTAGAATAAGTATTTAATTAAGTCCTTTATGTCATGGCATCCATGACTGTAAATGATTAAGTATATCCCAACTGGCATAGATAATATAGGAATAGTTCTAGCCTACTGGGTAAAATCCTGGATTTCCAGAACCAATAGTACTAATTTTAATTTAAAGTAGCCCATCTTCCATGATGGGCTTCAGGCATGTGCCACAATCACTTTGATCCTTTCACTGATGCTCTGACTCACTCTCTGATTTTTCACATGTAAGTGGCAGATTAAATGGGTTTGAATTAGATGGGTACAGGTGGTGCCACCTGCTCCAACCCCTTGTTGCAGCTTTGTTTGGTCTTCCACTGCTTTATTCTGTGTTTGGACAAAGCATGGACTGCCCAAGCTGTTCTTGGGAATGTCCTAGAACTAGGCCAACCGATTGGCAGGCATATTACCAACCCTCTGCACACTGAAAGAGGAGGTCTATCAGATTTGTAATTTTGTAAAAAGAAATTGAAGCTTAAAGGCCCTCCACCAAGTTGAGCAACTGTGAATGGAGGGATAAGTCTACCTTTTCTTCTTCTAAGTCCAGTACAGTAAATATGAGGAAAACTAAAATAATATAAACTATGTTAAACAATAGATATCAGAACCTTTTCCTCAAGCCTTACTGCAGTATAATTGACTAATAAAATTGTACACATTTATGGTATACAGCACCATAAATTTAATGTAACTATACATCGTGAAATAAATACCACAAACAAGTTTGTTAACACATTTGTCACCTCACATCATTACCCTTTGTGTGTGTGTGGTGTGAAAACTTAAGATTATTCTTAGCAACTTTCAAGTGTACAATATAATATTATTAACTATAGTCACCATGCTCTACATTAGATCCCCAGAACACATCCATCTTATACCTGAAAGTTTGTACCCTTTTGATCAACATCTCCCCGTTTCCCCCATCCTCCAAACTCTGACAACTAGCATTCTCTGTTTCTATGAGTTTGATTTTTTTAGATTCTACATATAAGTGAAATCATGCATATTCTACATATAGAATATTCTACATTTTTTAGATTCTACATATTAAGTGTAATCTACATGTAAGTATTCATCTTTCTCTATGTGGCTTATTTCACTTAGCATGATTATCCATTTTGTTGCAAATGGCAGAGTTTCTTTCTTTTGTGGCTGAATAATATTTCATTGTATATATATATACTTTTTAATCCATTCATACAGTATTCCATACATAAGTGAAATCATATAGTATTCATCTTTCTTTATCTGGTGTATTTCACTTAGCAGGTTGACTTATTTTGTTGCAAATGGCAGAATTTCCTTCTTTTGTAGCTGAATAATATTTCACTGTACATAGATAAATTTTTTAATCCACTCATTCATCAATGAACATTTAGGTTGTTTCCATGCCTTCATTTTGAATAACGCTGCAACGAACATGGGAGTGCAGACATCTCCTCAACATACTGAATTTTTTCCTTCAGGTATATAAGAAGTGAGGTTGCTGAATCATATCATAGTTCTATTTTTAATTTTTTGAAGACCTTTCATACCATTTTCCATAATGGCTGTACCAATTTACTAACAGTGCCTGGCTTTCCCTTTTCTACACATCTTTGTCAACACTTACCTGTTGTCTTTTTTAATAATAGCCATTCTAACAGGTACAAGGTGGTATCTCATTGAGGCTTTGATTTGCATTTCTCTGATGATTAGTGATGTTTAGTACCTTTTCATGTACATGTTGACCATTTGTATGCCTTCTTCAGGAAAAGGTCTATTCAGGTCCTTTGCTCATTTTTAATCAAATATTTCCTTCTTCTTTTCTTTCTTTTTTTCTGCTTCGCTTTTTTGTTTATTTTGCTATTGAGTTGTACATGTTCCTTGTATGTTTGTGATATGAACTCTTTACCAGATATATGATTTGCAAATATTTTCTCTCACTCCAAAGGCTGCATTTTCATTATATCATTTCCTTTGCTATGCGGAAGTTTTTAGTTTGATGTACTCCCATTGATTTATTTTTGCTTTTGTTGTCAATGCTTTTGGTGTCATATCTGAAAAATCACTGTCAAGACCTATGTCAAGGACCTTTTTCCCTATGTTTTTTTCTAGAAACTTTATAGTTTCAGGCCTTACATTTAGATTTTTAATCCATTCAAGTTACTTTTTGTGAGTTGTCTAAGATAAGGGCTCAATTTCATTCTTTTGTATGTAGATATCTGGTTTTCCCAGCACAATTTATTGAAAAAACTATCCTTTCCCCATTTTGCATTCTTGGCATCTTTGTCAAATATTAGTTGATCATATATACATGGGTTTAATTCTGGGCTCTCTATTCTGCTCCACTGGGGTATGTGTCTGTTTTAATGCTGGTACTGTTATTGTATGGATTATTATAGCTTTGTATAATAATATTGTTTGAAGTCTGGAAGTGTGATGCATTCATCTTTGTTCTTCTTTCTCAATAGTGCTTTGGATATTTGGGTTCTTTTTTGGTTCTGCATGAATTTGAGAATTTTTTTTCTATTTCTCTCTTTTCTTGTTTCTGGTCTTAGGGGGAAAACTTTCAGCTTTTCACCATTGAGTATAATGTTAGCTGTGGGCCTGCCCTATGTAATCTTTATTATGTTGTGTTATATTTATTCTATACTAATTTGTTGAGAGTTTTTATCATGAAAGGATGTTGAATTTTATCAAATGCTTTTTCTGCATCTATTGAGATGATCCATGATTTTTATCCTTGATTCAGTTAATGTGGCATATAACATTTATTGATTGTGGATGGAACCAACCTTGCATCCCAGGGATAAATCCCACTTGATCATGGTGTATGATCCTTTCAACGTGTTGTTCAATTTTGTTTGCTAGTAATTTGTTGAGAATTTGGGTGTCTGTGTTCACCAGGGATACTGACATGTCATTTTCTTTTCTTGTGGTGTCCTTTTTGGCTTCAGTGTCAGGGTATTGTTGGCTTTGTGAAATGAGTTTGGAAATGTTCCTTCTTCTTCAATTTTTTTGGAAGAATCTGAGAAAGATTGGCATTAATTCTTTAAGTGTTTGGTAGAATTCACCAGCGAAGTCATCTGATATTAGACTTTTCTTTGTTAGGAGGGATTTGATGATTGATTTAATTGCCTTACACATTAATGATGTGTTCAGATTTTCTGTGCCTTAATGATTCAGTCTTGGTAGTCTGTACATTCTGGAAATGTATCCAGAAGAGTAAGTTATCCAATTTGTTAGCATATAATTGTTCATAGGCGTCTCTTATAATCCTTGATATTTCTGTAGTATCAGTTATATTTCCTCTTCCATTTATAATTTTTTTATTTGTGTACCCTGTCATTTTTTTTTGGTTAGTCTAGCTAAAGATTTGTCAATTATGTTGATCTTCTCAAAAAACTAACTCTTACTTCTGTTGATTTTTTCTATTGTTTTCCATTCTCTATTTCATTTATTCCTGCTCCAATCTTTATTAACTCCTTCCTTCTGCTAAACTTGGGTCTAGTTTGTTCTTTACCTTATAGTTCCTTTAGGTGTAAAGTTGGGTTATATAAGATCTTTGTTTTTTTCTTAATGTAAGTGTTTACACACTTTCCTATTAATACTGCTTTTGCTGCAACCCAGACATTTTTATATATTGTGTTCCCATTTTCATTCATCTCAAGATATTTTTTATTTCCTTTTTTACTTATTCTCTGACCCATTGGTTGTTCAGGAGTTTGTTAATTTCCATGAAATTGCAATTTTTTCAATATTCTTCCTGTTACTTATTTTTAGTTTCATACCACTGTAGTCAGTGTATATTATACTTGATATAAGGCCAACCTTCTTGAATTTATTAAGACTTGATTTGTGGACTAACATATGACTATCTGGAAAACGTTCTGCATGAGCTTGAGAAAAATGTGTATTCTGCATCAGAACCTTGACCTTACAGAAAAACAAAGCAATTCAATGCCCTGTAATACACTAAGGGGGTTTCCTAAAAATCTGTGAAAGAAGGAAGAATTAAAGGAATCTACATTTCTTAGCTAAAGATACTCAAATTCAACTTCATTAACTCTAGAAGGGTCAAATGCCACCATAAACTGTCAAATGAGGCATTGCTCTCTTTAAATTTACTGTTTAGTTTTAATAATACTTTATTCCATAGATTTTGTTAAAATAAATTTCCCTAGATACATTTTGATAGTAGATTCAGCCGTTCTGCTCTTCTCTTCTTTTCAGCTGGGGAGCAGAATCACAAATTGCAGCTTCACTTCCATTAAGCCAGAAGCAGAGGCTTCCAATTTGATTTAGCACAGTTGCTCCACCCACTGCCTGATTTCTTTTTTGAAACTAACTCTTCCCCAGATCCAAACCATGCTACACTATGGAATAGTGACATGTTGAACATAAATTATGACTTATATCCAGGAATCTGTGGGGATGAGAGGTGGAGCTGCAGCTGTGCTTTGATGGGTGAATAGGATTTGAGAAGCAAGTTATCCTCACACAGAGTAAACAGACTCTAGCTAGAGTGGAGTGCTGACATGGGGGTGGGGTTGGCAGGTGGACTGAAGTGGGTAGAGTGAGGCAGGCAATGGGCCAGACTGTCAAGATTGGATGTCATACTATAACCAATGAGGTGACTCTGTAGGTATTTAAGCAGATAAGGTAAGGCATAATGAAAATCATATTTCAGGAATCTTACCCTGGCAGGAATGATCAGAGACCAAAAGAACAATAAAGAGGCAGATTAGGTTCTCTAAATGTGATATCCTGTTCCAGAGAGCCTGGAACCAGGCAAAGACAGTGAGGATGGGACAAGAGTTAAGAAACATTATGAAGGAACATGACCCTCACAAGGCCTTTTGTGTCTATAAGATCAAAAACCAAGCCAAGGAAACATAAAATAGTTTGAGATGTTTTCCCTTTATTATGGAGAAAATCTATGTTTCATAAGCATAACACTATTAAAGATGTAGAACAAAAAGTGTACATAAACTAGTAGAAGAATAATAAGAATGTAATCTAGAAAGAGACTAGTTATCATGAGAACTGAGCCCTGGAACTAGGGCTGAGCCCATAAACACGGGTAATTGAGATGGAATATAGGGTCAAATGGCATTTCCTACACAGGCAGTCAACTGCCAATGCAAGTATTTTATTATCAAAACACACACACAAAGTAAATATCAGCTGTCACATATTTCCATTTTGTACTGGAGATTACAGTGAGGACAAAAAGACTAGAAAGTCCAGCTCAGGACTGGAAATGGATGGTTCTCTGTCCCTGGAGTATGAGACAGAGAGTGCTTGTTCAAAGTTTTACTCTCAAAAGAACCCTTAGATTCCACCACATCTAATTCCTCCTCAGCACTTAGGCGTTTGATTTTTATTACAGGATGTGGCATTTGCAGACCATCCCTAGGTTGTTTTGTCTCTTTACAGAGGTTATAAATTTCTTAGTAGCAGTATGTTCCCTTCCTCTTGGGGTTTTTAATATCTCCACAGACAATTAACAAAGTGTCCCCATACTTTTAAAATTTATTTATTTATTCATTCATTCTATTATCATTTAGTGAGTAAATACGTGGATGCTGGGGAATGGAGGGGGAGGGAGGTGGATATGAAAAAGACATGTCATTACTTTCAAAGAGATTATAGTCCAAGAGAGGAGATATGACATGTCTAAAAGGCAGTAGAAGGCAGATTATTCTAAATAGGGGTCCAAAGGAGAAATATAACTCAGCAATATTTTATGAAAGAGGTGGTTCTCAATCTGGACCTTAAGCAGAATTTTGAAAAATGGGGGCAATGCATGCAGAAATAAATGCATAGGCACAAGCATGGGGGCAGAAAAAGACAAGGCATTCATCAAACAGTGAGTAGACCGGTCTGCCTAGATCACAAAGTCCAGGTAGGGGACCAACAAGAGAGAATGTGAGGAAGGTTATTTAGGGTCCAGTTATAAATGACCTTGAGGAACCGCTAGGGCAGTGGTCTCTGATCATGGTCTGGGAGACATGGCAGACTGGGGAGGAAAATTTTCCAAAATAGGGAGAAAATTAAGATGCTGTTACAATCATCCAGGCTGAGGGACCTCCCAGGACACGGGCAATGAGGGGAAGAAGATCAAATGGGCGAACGCATAGAAAATCACAGCTTGGGCTGGGTATGGTGGCTTGTGCCTGTTATCCCAGCACTTTGGGAGGCCAAGGTGCGTGGTCACCTGAGGTCAGGAGTTCAAGACCAGCCTGGCTAACATGGGGAAACCCGTCTCTACTAAAAATACAAAAATTAGCCAGCTGTAGTGGTGGGTGCCTGTAATCCCAGCTGCTAGGGAGGCTGAGGCAGGAGAATCGCTGGAACCCGGGAGGTGGAGGTTACAGTGAGCCGAGACAGTGCCACTGCACTCCAGCCTGGGAGACAGAGCGAGACTCTGTCAGAAAGGAAGGAAGGAAGGAAGGAAGGAAGGAAGGAAGGAAGGAAGGAAGGAAGGAAGGAAGGAAGGAAGGAAGGAAGAGAAAGAAAGAGAAAATCACAGCAGGGTATTCAGAGTGAGCATGAGTCTGGTCCTTGAAGGGGCACCCAAGTACACCAGGAGTTTATTAACTGTCATCTTGGAGCCCCTCTGCAAATCTTGTAAACAGGGATAAACCCAGTCCTGCTGATAACTCCCCTTAACATGTGAGCTCTCTAAGCCTAGGGGCTATTGGTTCTCTCACTATCTGCTTCCAACTCCTGCCTCCAGATCATTGCTGGAAGGGCAGGTCAACTCCCAACACATACCACCACCACCACATATACCACACTGACACCACCACGTTCCTTTATCTCATTACATATTACATGTGTTTAAACAATGTTTACATTTTAATCTTGCCCATTGAATCTGTAAGCTCTCTGGGGTGAGGATGGTATCCTCAGGACTTAACATGTCTCATCATTCTCCTGCTTCTTTCTCCATCTACCCCATCGCCTTGGTAGGAATCATTCATCCATTCACTCATGCACTCACTCAATATCTGCTAAGGACTTCTAGGTGGCCAAGGCAATCTGGTTACCAAGGGCAACATCTTCTGTCCTCATGAACCTTACCTTTACTGCCCCAAAATTTCTTCCTTTTACCATGTCATTGTTGCTAGGTCTAATTTCACCTTCCTCATTTATGCCACTTTTTCTCATTGTTTCTTCTTATTGGTCTTTTCTTATTCAATAACTCCTGCCGCCTTACCTAGAAAACTAATGTGACTAAATCTAGCCATCCATTTACTTAATTTTTGTGAGATGTGTCATCTTTAAATTCTCAGTATCAGGAATGCATTCTAAATGCCATGTATCAGTGTGTATTATGATGTTATGATAGTAAACATCAATAAAATATTATACCTGAGATATATATACCCACTTAAGTAAACTAACAAAAAAGGTATACAATCCTATATCTGATTCCATGTACCTACTTTATCTACCATAAATATCTATTTTATACTGTTGTGCTCCAAAGCAAGGTGAAGGCCAAAGAAGTTCTCTATTAAATAAACTGCATTAGAAACAACCACTTTTGCCTATCTCTACTGTTAGTTCCTTTCCATCTCTTCACCCTTTTGCACTGTCTCCTAAAATGTTCCCTTTCTCTGTGCTCCTTTACCATGCATATTCACTCAGCAAGATTGTGTGTCCTTTATAGCAGACTTCACTATAACCTATTTGAAAAAAAGCACGCTGGTTCCTCCTGAGATCCAGTTTAGAAAAACAGGATAGTGACAAATAAATTTGGGGGTATAAGGAAGTTAATTAATGGGGAATAGTGTGAACAGAATGTGATTTCATAAAGCAACCATGGAGAAATCCTGTTTGGGTAAAGTGATGGATGGGCAGAAGCCAACAGTCCCTGGACACCACTGTCTGCCCCTTGCCTCAGTCATATGCCAAGAGAATAAAAGGGCAGAAATTGTGGCCTTGAGGCCCTATGATCAATGACATCTTATAATTCCTCTCTAACAGGTTAGCTTTGCCTGCCCAACTAGACCCTAGTCTCTTAAGGGTTCACCTGTATTACTTTACTGCACATCATAGTACTTAACTAAATGCAAGAGTTAGTAAAAACCAAACTACAGAGGCTTCACCCCACTCAGTAAAATGTTTTCTAAAATGTGAATCTGAGATTCATTTATGAAAACCATCTAAAAAGATTATAGAGGTCTACTCTAATAATCTCCTAAAATTTCAACAGAAGAGGAAGAGTAATCTCAAATTTATCCATGGACAGGAAATACAAATGCACCTATCTAATATAAGACTTTCTATGAAGATAATCTGAATTTTTTTGGCAATATGCATTAAAAATGTTTGTTTTTAGTGGTCCAGGATTACATGTTTGGGTGTTACATATAAAACATGAAATGAAGGAATATCTATACTAATAGTGATCAAAGTACTATGTATAAAGGGATAACTATGCTTAGGAAATTATTGACCCTTCTGATATCTGTGACTTAAAAAGTCACAGATTCTCTCAGCATATAGTCACTAGTATATTTTTGAGACCAGAGAAAACCTTTGCAAAGGAAGAGTTTCTACCTTCACCAAAAGGAAGCCAGATTGCTGGCAATGAAAATTAAGAGATTTCTGTGGGATTATTTAAGGTAACAGATGTAGAATAAAATCTGCAAGTGTTACAATGTATCAGTAGCAAGTGATTAAATACTTTCAGATTTCAGAAGCATACAGTCTTCTGTATGCACTGTTATTACTGAATTATATAGTGTATTGGTTATTACTGACTAGGGAAAAGGCAAGAGGAGGGCAGGATGATACAATAAAACAGGATGGCACGCACTGTCTGTAATAAATGTAACTATAAATATGCCAGTGAGAAGTTTAAAAGGAAACTCTGGAATGAGGAGGCAATTTATTCATGATTGACATGACTAAACCATGGCAAGATAACCTCCAACTGGTGTTAATGTAGCTATAACTAGTTTTATTAAAATAGACAGAAAATATTGTAGCAATGTCTAGCAGACAAAGTCTTTGAAATAAATTATATAAACTCAGTATTTCTAATTCAACAGAACTCTGAAAAATACATTGCTATTTTCATAAGCATAACAAATGTCATAACAATAAAATACAACTGTCATAATGGTAAGATTGCCACCATACAGCAGCACAGTATCTATGGGCAGAATCTTTGGAAATTAACTGTAATATTTCTTACAATTTTTCCAAAACCATTCAAAACAATTTTATTTTGACCTCTCCTGTCCCCAGTAATACCTTGAGGTACAAAGGTAACTGAGTCATTCATTAAGTGGTTATAATATAATCAAGTCTAACATCATTCCTAAGGGTATCTCATACCAGAAAGGGGCCTAAAGTTTCATCTATTAATGGAGACAAACTGAATGGTGGTTGAGAGAGAAGTAGCACCATCATCTTGGACAAACACCACCACTTTAAGTTCCAGCTCCCTTTCTAGCCTCATGCATTTCAAGGAATTCACTTCTCTTCTAACTACAAGCAGACAGAAAGAACAGACAGTAAAATAAGATAAGACAGCTCGGGCACAGAGGGAGGTGGTGGGGAAGTCTCTTGGGTAACTGCCAAACTTTACCCTCATACAATGGGCCCCAGTAAAACGGTGGGCCTTAATAAGCACATTCCTTTTCCTTCAGGTTTACTAACATAAGGAAGCTAAAAGCCGACTCTGGAGGATGTCTGCAGCTGCATGAAGATGTATGGGAACAGACACACAACGCTCCCTCCCAGATAAGCACAACAAAGAGACACAGAAGCAGTCCCAGCCTCTAATAAACTCTCCCACCCTGAACCCTTAAAAACTCTTAGTCTGTAAGAGAGTGTGGCTCTGACCTAACTCAGCCAGAAGTCCCTCTCAGGTTCATTTTCTAAAATAAACCTGTCCTTGTTGACTGGCGAGCCACCCTGCATGTTTCTCTCCTCTTTCTTTAATCCTTACAGTGGTAGCAAATTACAATTTGTGCATGTCTTGAATATTTGTATAAGGGTGCCTAAATAATTCCAAAAAGCAGTATTACTGCCATTTGTTAGGTATCTGTTAGAAATCTAGATATGCCTGATACATACTAGTCAGAGCAAAAAGCCTAATGAATAATAGTGATAGAATCATTAAATCACCATTTATGTAAGTAGCTAAAGAAGCACAAGACATTACCCTATGAGTCCAATTTTGCTTTTGCTCTGGAAACTGCCTCTTGAAAATTTTAATGTGAATTTGCATGCCAAAAATATGTAAATATGTAAATAACAAAAAAGACTGTCACCTTATGTTTGAAAAAATGGACAGAAATATTTAAAATTAAATACAATTCAAAGTTTTATCATTCAGTCACTAAAAAAGGAATTTATTTTGCAGCTATTAATACAAAAAGGATAATCTGTGTGTCAATAAGTACTAAATGTAAGCTTTAAAAGTATAATTTCCAACTAAATCCATAATGAATGATCAGAATATATTTATGACAAGAAAAGTTTTACAAGCAACAAAGGATAAAACATTTTATCCATTCTTCCTCTACAGTCCCTTTTATTTCAGGAGAGAACTTTAGTTTAGATCTTCATAGACTCACGTCAGACTATTAAAATTAGTCCCCTAAATAGTTTTCCTTGCTTCAATCACATTAATCCTCTCATTTCCTGTTCAAAACCTTTACTAGTTCTCCAAAAACAAACTCTAAACTCTTTGGCCTAGCATATAGTTGGTACCAGTCTATATTTCTAAACATATCACTTCTTCTTTGTTCTCATTAAAAGACACCAATCCTCCTCCACTCCACCCCTAGATACAATCACACTAACAATTTATTCCTGCATTTCCTCATAATCCTAGGCTTCCTGAAGTCCCCTCTCCTTTCCCTTATGCCCATATGCCTGAGTTCTACCCTTGATGCCAGGTCTCCCACAACACCTTCCTCAGCTAAGCCAGAGTCCATATTGTTCATACCACCTGCAATGTCCTTTATATATACCATCTCCTAGACAATACTTATTCTAGTATATAATTTATGACTTCATCTGTACTGCAAAACTTAAGGATATTTCTTTTACCATTTCTTTATAGTTTAGCACTTTTTAATCCAACCCCTAACTCCCAACTATCATGATGAACAGAGAAGTATCTTTTTAATGCAGGTATTCAGCTAGCATCTGCTAAGTCAAAGACATGTAATAGCAATGATGCATGAAAATTAAAAGTGAATTATTCCTTAACAATATACAAACGATTTGGACCAGATGAGATTTTCGAGAAGCTAATTTTTAAAAATTCTGAGAATTTAAAATCCAAGATGGAGGACTTCTAAGTTGCTTCTTCCAACAGAAACGGTGATGAGTTTGCCCTGGACACCATACTTTTCCAGTGTGCCCCAGAGGAAACTCTCAGCCTATGACAATTCACTGTAAATGCCTGCTTTCTCGTCTGTCTATACCAGCAAGGATAGCATGTTCCAATTCTGATCTCTAGGTTATCGACAACCACTCAGGAGGAACTCAGTCAATGATTGATTTAGTACCATGATTATCTAAACACAATTAAAGAATAACCTTAACTAGGCACATAAATGTTAAGTAAACTTAATTTATGACTGTGCAATTTCAAGTGAGACATATGGTTGAAATTCTAAGGACTAGTTTATATAAGTATTAACCACAATAACAAATATACAAACTTTAAGATAAATCCTATGTGGACATACGTGTGTGCATGTGCATTTCATAGAACATTTCTAGAAGAAAGAACTATTTTAGAGAGAAAAAATGAAAAATGGGCACTTTGGGAGGCCGAGGCAGGAGGATGGCTTGAAGCCAGGAGTTCAAGACCAGGCTGGGCAACAAAGTGAGACTCCCATGTCTACAAAAAATATTTAAAAATTTTAAAATTAATGGGGCACATTGTTGTGTGCCTGTAGTACCAGCTACTTAGAAAGCTGGTACTATAGGGAAGTATTGCTTGAGTTTAGGAGTTCGAGGTTGCAGTGAGCTAGGATCTTGCCACTGCACTCCAGCCTGGGCAAAAGTCTGAGACCCTGTCTCCAAAAATAAATAAATAAATAAATAAATAAGAAAATTTTCTACTTTCTACTCATCTGTGTTCCTTTTCTTTAAATCATAGAATAGGTATAACTTTCCAGTTAACTCCTTTCCGCCTACCCTCACCCCAGGGAAAGGGTAATCTAATGGTAGTTAAAACATTTAGTATCCTGTTAGAGTGAACTAATAGAAATGTTAGATGTTAAGAGCTGAGCATGAAAGAAAACATAGACTAGACAGTGAGGATTTGGGGGTCCAATAGGGAGATTTTATTTTTGTGGCTTAATTTCTATATAACAATGGACAAACTCCTTCTACTTAGTACCTCCTAATTTAAATTCTTCTTTCATCTATGTGTCCAACACATCTACATATTAAAGGAGAGAACTACCCAAAGCCATAATCCATCTTTTCAAGCAGTAAAAAGAAACTATAAAACTCTCTTCCCAAGGTACAAGAGAGCAATAAGAATAGCTTCTCATTAGATGTTCCATAAAAATAAGCAGCTCCTGGCCGAGTATGGTGGCTCACCTCTGTAATCCCAGCACTTTGGGAGGCCTAGGTGAGTAGATTGCCTGAGATCGGGAGTTCGAGACCAGCCTGGCCAGCATGGTGAAACCCTGTCTCTACTAAAAATACAAAAATTAGCCTGGCGTGGTAGCGGGTGCCTGTAATCCCAGCCACTTGGGAAGGTGAGGCAGAAGAATCGCTTGTACCCAGGAGGTGGAGGTTGCAGTGAGCCAAGATCGCACCACTGCACTCCAATCTGGCCAACAGAGCAAGACTCCATCTCACACACACACACAAAAAAAGGCAGCTTCTTCTCTGCAGTGACTTTGACTAAAGTGTATATTTTATAAATTAAGTGCCCAGTACTTATAATGGAAGTTGTACACTGAAAAACATCTGGGCATCACACATCTACTCTCCTTTCTTTTGCCAGAGTAAAGAAACTTGATCTTCTGTGGAAGACTCCAAACCATGTGACATAAGTCTCTTAGAGGCAGAGACCATGTTGTGCTCATCTTCATACACCAAGCCACTAAAATAATCTAGCAAATAGCAGCCTCTTAGTGACTACTGGTTCAGTGAACAACATTTTCTCAAATAGTATACACTTACAGATATCAACAGAATAACATAACTCTGACATATAAGAAAACAATGGTTTCTATATCTACTGGATTGTCATTTTTACTTACAAAATATATGTTAAAATAAATGACAAAGGTCAACTTGATGAATAAGTGACTCAGAAACCAGTTTGGTTTTGTTTTTGTTTTTTTGAGACGGAGTCTCACCATCACCCATCCTGGAGTACAATGGAGCGATCTTGGCTCACTGCAACCTCTGTCACCCAGATTCAAGCCATTCTCCAATCTCAGCCTCCTGAGTAGCTGGGACTATAGGCAGATGCCACCACACCTGGTTAATTTTTGTATTTTTAGCAGAGTCGGGGTTTCACCATGTTGGCTAGGCTGGTCTTGAACTCCTGACCTCAAGTGATCCCCCACCTCAACCTCCCAAAGTGCTGGGATTATAGGTATAAGCCACCATGCCCAGCCTCCAGTTTGGTTTTATACTAGCCCAGGAAGCATTTCCCGAGCTACTCTAGTGAACTGCAGGAGGTTTGACATGATGCTATTAAAAGAGAAGGATGGAGGTGAGGTGGCCACAGGATATTGGGAATGGGTAATTCTCAGTCCTGTCCTACTTCCTTCAGGCCAGGAGAGCTGTTTACACACCTTGACATAATCTAGTTTCTATGTCTGTGACTGAACAGAAAAATAATCTTTTTTTTCTTCCAAGAACCAGGAATCCTATTTGTACCTTGCAATGTTTCTGGAATACCTCTCGGGGTCTCATCTTCTCTCCACCTTGCAAAGATAAGAAGAATTTGCTTTTCCTACCATTCCGGCCATCTGGAAGACCCTCTTTATTTCATTCCTTCTAGTAAATAGCCAGTCTGTGTTCAAATTGCATGGGAACATGCATCCTTGTTCCTTTGCCTTCCCCTTTTAATTTTCTTCTTCTTTAGTTCCTGTCCCAAGATTCATTTTTCTACATCGAGCTCTTGTTTCCTGTATTTTATTTTGTTGGCTACATCATTCTGGTCACTCACTGGGTGGGAGGGAAATTCAGGATCAATCTCCTCAAAATCACAAAGAACTTATAGTTCTGACAACAACCAGAGTCTCGTGACCTTTGTATTAATGCAGTAAACCACAAATTTTCAAATTTTCAAATTTTTACTAGCAGTTATTTTAAAAGGAGGCAGATAGTTTAGGGAACCTTCTAGATTTACAGAAGTTTTAGTTATTAAAACTAGATAATTCATTCCAAACAGTTTTAATACTTTCTCAACTTCAAGTTCAAACCATATCACCAAAAGAAAGTTGCAAAACAGCAATGCACTTACCTGAGGGTATGGGGAAGTCCTGGATTTTGACTTTGAGCTGGAGAGCCGGGATTTGGCCCCCTTTCTGTTGTCAGTCATAGTGGGGGTGGAGCTGCTGGTATAGGAGAAGGCTGGTTTGGAGACTGAGATCTGATCCAGGGAGAGCTGCAGCCCTTTGTATTCTGTGTCTCTGCAGGGTGGAAGGACAAAGCCCTTAATCAGCCACCATAGGAAATGGATTCATGCATACTCTCATCAGGAATGATAGTAATCCATATTTGAAAAGAAGGCAAGCAAAAGTTAGCCCTACAACTAACTTCCACAAGCACCTGGATTATTCTAGCAAGGCCTAATATTTAACTAGTGTGCTGACAATAATGTATTTCTCATTATTTTTATTAGTTAAGTGGAAAATAAGCACATAATTCATATTTTCTGAACTTCTGTGAGCTCTTTGATGAGATATGAATCAAACAACCTACTCTACAGGTTTCTTTTTTTTTTTTTTTTTTTTGAGAAGTAGTCTCGGTCTGTCGCCCAGGCTGGAGTGCAGTGGCCGGATCTCAGCTCACTGCAAGCTCCGCCTCCCGGGTTCGCGCCATTCTCCTGCCTCAGCCTCCCAAGTGGCTGGGATTACAAGCGCCCGCCACCTCACCCGCCTAGTTTTTTTGTATTTTTTAGTAGAGACAGGGTTTCACCATGTTCGCCAGGATGGTCTCGATCTCCTGACCTCGTGATCCGCCCGTCTCGGCCTCCCAAAGTGCTGGGATTACAGACTTGAGCCACCACGCCCGGCCTACAGGTTTCTTATGTGGGGTGGTCATTTGATGCTACCAGATTATTGGTAGCATGTCTACCACCAATATAAGGAGAATGTCAACTGTCAGCCGTTCTAATATCAATCATTCTGGTAAACATTCAAAGCATTCTTAAAGTTAGCTAACTAGTTTAAGCAGAATTATAAATAGTTAAACATTCCTCTCAACAGGTTAATTCAGTTACTTTAGGTACATTTTACCACCGTTTTTTCCATTCCTTCCTTTATTCAATAAATATTTATTGAGTTCCTAATATACACCAGACTTTGTGCTACATAAGGATGTAAGAATAAATAAGATACCTATAAACCCTGCCCTTGTGTGAATTATAATATATTGGGGAGAAGAAACAGTAAACAAATAAACATACATAATAACTGCAGACTGTGGTATGGAGCTTATCTTAGGAAGCTCATTACAAAGGTATACTTGAGATATCTAGGGGCTGAAGATGACAGCCTTGGCCTGCCCATAGATACAACCTCTGCTGGCTTCTAGACAGCAGTGAATCTCATTGGACTCCTCAGTTTTCATAAGAGGACATTAACCCTTTTCACTGATAGCCAAAATAAAATGTTTTAGAGAGTCTTCTTTATGAAGACTCATGGGAGAATTTTCTCTCAGGTTCCGGAACTCACTGGACTGCCCCTGGGTAGTTTATTTATTTTGATCTCATGAAACTGTGAATCATATAGTTCATCAAGTTTCCCTCTTTGCACTAAAAGTCGAAAGTCTCCAAGCCCTGAGTCTGATTTGTAATCACTTCTAGCAAGTATACAAAGTCCTCATGCCATGCATTTTGTGCAACACACTCCACTGGCTTCTCTTATTTTTCTTATTTTTCACTTTCTCTGATTCTCTAATGGGTTTGCCTTTTAGAATTTTTTACATGCATTTTTAATTGTCTTTGGATTGAGAAGCATATAAAACCAGATAATTTTTTTTTTTTTTTTAAGACAGAGTCTTACTCTGTCACCCAGGCTGGAGTGCAGTGGCGCAATCACAGTTCACTGCAGACTCCACCTCTTGGGTTCAAGCGATTTTCTTGCCTCAGCCTCCCGAGTAGCTGGGATTACAGGCAGCCACCACAATGCCTGGCTAATTTTTGTATTTTTAGTAGAGACAAGGTTTTGCCATGTTGGCCAGACTGGTCTGGAACTTCTGACCTCAGGTCCAAAGTCAGACCACCTTGGCCTCCCAAAGTGCTGGGATCACAGGCGTAGGCCACTGCACCCAGCCTAAAACCCAATAAATTAATAAAATCATATATGTAAAAGTGACCAGCACATTCCATGGATCAGTAAATACTCAGTTATCTTCTTTTCTTTGTCCCTATTGGTTCTTCTATAGCAAGATCAGGCAAAAGCAAAAGTATAATTCAGTACTTGAAAATTGCTAATAGAGTAGATTTAAAGTATTTTCACCACACAAACACACACACACACGCACACACACACGCACACACACACACAGACAGACATAATGATGAGTATGTGAGGTAATGCACATGTTAAATAGTTTGATTTAGATTTTCCACAATGTATACATACATCAAAACATCATGTTGTACATCACAGATATACATTTTTTACTTGTCAATTTAAAATGGATAAAATATAATTCAGATAAGGAGTCTCTTAAGTGAGTAAGAAGAGAAACCAGCTAAAACAGCTCCAACAATATCACTGCCACAAAACACAGGGAAGTGATGTATATCAGCAAATTACAATGGCTTCCTATCAAATAATCTATCCACTCAATGCAAGCTTTCTTTAAAAAAAAAATGTTCTTCTACATAAACAGTAAAAATTTAGAAAGTGAACCTGCAATTTGTCTTTCAGGCCTGGGAAGTTCTATCCTATCACTGGTCTGCTTTTCAGCTCTAATCAACTCCTTTTAAGGACCATATAGACTCTGAGCCCTCTGTCAGAAATGGAATATCTTTCAAAATGCTGCTCCCACTTGTTTATTTGAAAATATTTCAAAATTTTCCTTCATCTACCCCTTACTTCATTCAAACAGTTGTCCCCGAATTGACTTTAACTCTCTTGGTTCTTCTTAACCTATAAAACTCTTCTTAACTCCCACTTGCCTCTACGAAGCCCTTCGTGACTGCTAAAGCTATTTATTCAATCCATATTTACTGAGTGTCTTTTCTGTATGGGGCCCTGTTCTGGGGACAGGGAGACATCAATGAACACAAGGACTAAGTTCCTACCCCTCATGAAGAAGGTACCAGGGCCAGTTCCTGAGTATTGTGGGGAAGGAAGCAAGAACTATCCTTTCCACCTCTAGCCTTACTTTTCAAGTGATAATGTTTTGTCTTTCTCAGTGGATTCTAAGTCCCTAGAAGACAAGAGTTAAGAGATATTTTATTATATTCCAATGACCATTTGCACAGTATTTCTCACAGAAGGAAGTGGAAGATGATAACAAGGATGAAACTAAGAAAGATTGTTTTCCCCAGTGAGCACTAATAACTTGCAACCCAATATCCTTTCTGCATGAGAAAAAACTCAGATGGTCTATGAGTCCTCTGACCTACCTGCCATTAGACATCAGTGAGCCAAGTTAACTGGACTCTAACAGGAGGTAGAGCCTCCACCCTTGGGCATTTCCTGTGTCAAATGCACTTCCGTTCATTGGACAATAGTCCAGTAGACATTTAGTTTCTGCTGGACAGGATCTAGACAGACAATAAGAATTGTGCACCCATGAAAGTTTGGCCAAATAACTTGGTAAACCCATTCCTAATGCTGCATCTCAGCCCAGGGGTTTTATGGCTATAAGCAGGGAATAAGCAAGGATTTATTTTTCTCTTGCACACTTTCAGACCCCGCCCCCACCCAGGGTATGCATCTCACTGTTGAAAAAGTCTTACCAAAATTTTTGCATGGCTTCTAATAACAGAAATACTTCAAATTAAATAGATTTAAATAACATTTAAAACCAAGACATAGTTTAAAATTTCACATATTCACACGAAAACTCTAAAAAAAAAGAAGAGTTATACAAATACTCTTGATAAATTAATACAAATATTAATGCTTTGGTACACATCAAAAATACAAAAATAATCCACCAAAATGTAACGGAAGACCATGATGGCAGGTTGATCAGTGGTTTAAGCTAACCTCTGCCTCTATGTATAGGCCTGAATTTCTTTTTTGTAACTCATATGGATTTGGTGAATTTTTTTTATTTTGTTCTGTTTTGTTTTGTTTGAGACAGGGTCTTGCTCTCTCACCCAAGTTGGAGTGCAGTGATGCAATCTTGGCTCACTGCAGCCTCAACCTCCCTGGCTCAAGGGATCCTCCCACCTCAGCCTCCCACGTAGCTGGGACTATAGTCATGCACCACCATGCTCACCTGATTTTTTTATTTTTTTATTTTTGGTAAACACGAGATCTCTCTGTGTTGCCCAGGTTGGTCTCATACTCCCAGGCTCAAGTGATCCTACTTGCCTTGGCCTCCCAAAGTACTGGGATTACAGGTGTGAGCCACCATGACTAGCCTTGGATTTGGTGAAGTTTAGATGAAATATTCTATGAAAAACTCATAGCACAGTGCCTAGAACATAGTAAATGCTCAATAAATAGCATTATATCTTACCTTCCAAACTGTGTGACAAGTTTTGGCACCTGCTATCCCCAGAACAATAGTTTCACTTTGGTAATGATTACAATAAATTTCATTATAAAAACCTTTTGCTGCATTTCATTCTTTTCTATCCCTGATATGGTTTAGCTGTGTCCCCACCCAAATCTCAACTTGAATTGCATATCAGGGACCCAGGGGGAAGTAATTGAATCATGGGGGCCAGTCTTTCCCATGCTATTCTTGTGATAGTGAATAAGTCTCACAAGATCTGATGGGTTGTTCAGGGGTTTCTGCTTTTGCTTTTTCCTCATTTTCTCTTGCCACTGCCATGCAAGAAGTTCCTTTTACCTCCCGCCATGATTCTGAGGCCTCCCCAGGCATGTGGAACTGTAAGTCCAATTAAACCTGTTTTTTTTCCCAGTCTTGGGCATGTATTTATCAGCAGTGTGAAAACAGACTAATACAATCCTAGACCATTTTAATTTACTCTGTTACTTTTTAGCCTCTAAAATCTATTGCAGTATGGCCAGAATACTTTTTAAGGTAAATTCTTTATTACTAAGTCAGCAAATGGGGACCTTATGGCAACACAGTCACTCTGAGAGGAATTTGGCCTTCCTGCCTCTCTGTTCAAAACTCCAACAGCTCAAAAGATGTGCTAGGATGGAAAGCACAATAAAAAAATACCCACTTAAAGCCATTTCAAGTACGGTTGATGTGCTGCCAAGAGCAGCTCTGAATGGCAGATTCACTAAGAACAAAGCATTTGTTTTATTTTTAGAATTCTATTAAATTGAGCATTTCACTTGTATAGCCTAAAGGGCTAAATGCTGATGGAAATCACATTATGAGCTCCATTTTCTTCCTCCTAACCCAGACACAAATTGTCTGGCCCTACCCTTTTCTTTTCATTTCGTGAGGCACTTTCTGGTATCGCATATGTCCTCAAAGTTACATGCATGCTCAGTAGAATCATACATTTAATGCTTCCTCATGGTGTGAAAAAAAGTAAAATACTCAGCTGCACAGAACTTAGACTCTTAAATCCGTGTGGTAAGAAATTTGACTTATCCAATTTTCTAAATGAAGGACAGCACTTCTCTCCTTCTAAAGTTTTCTTGAAAAGTGCCACACAGACCCTGTTTGGGGCTCTATGAGGTAACTTTCTCAAGGGCAGTATATGCTGTTCTCTCAGACATGATTGGCATATGGAAAGGAACTGTGGCACATGCATTTGACACATCCTTCAAAAGGCTACTGAGGAAAATTTACACTTTTTTCTCCCTTCAATGATTTCTAGAGAGCTCCAGACATCTTCAGGTGCCTCAGCTCTGAAAGCAATCTGAAATGGGAAATTTGCAATCACTAGGACTTGCAGCTTGTCAATCTCACCCATATTTGCACAGACCAAAGTAATCCTCTTATTCCATTACAGGCAGTCAGAAATCATTCAATTTGCAGAATTAACCATCTGAGTCTACTTTAAACTTTATAATAGTCATGTACATATTTGAAATAACTCAAATTCCAATAGAGAAAATGGGGCCATTTTTGTATCTTTGGGCTTCCTCAGCCTTCCCTTAAGCAATACACCGTGACCACTCATGAGGCAAATGCCAACATGCCATATGGGAGGCTCAGCGTGACACCCTTGGAGAGCCAATAGAAGGTGTCTTTGCCACAAAAAGGCATTGTCAGTTTTAGAGAAATGCATTCACATTATTTCTATCATTTCAACTGGGAGAATAGCCTCCATAATACTAGTAGCCAAACTAATTTATAAAGAAATTTGGAGCTATTTACAATTTCAAGTGAGTTTGAATGAGTGTATAGAGAAAGCAATCAACAGTATTTCATCAGTTCTTGTTGATTCAAGATTATTTGCAATAACTTTTCTCTTCCACCCCACCATATTCCACTTTCATTTTAGACAACGTTATTTTTGCTTCTGTCACATCAATTTGGAGTTGGCTGGCCAATCTGGAGCTTCTTTGTTGGCTTTATGTTATGCGGCAATTCTTAAAAGAGGTTGCCAGATTTCCCGATTGAGCTTTTTTTTAAACAGCTGAAGGTGATCAAATTACCAAGGAAAACGTGGAAACAAAGACATACAATTGATTTGGCTCCAAAGGCGCTGATTGAAATAAGCAGAGGATTGCATTAAACCGTGATCGGATTAGGTGGGAATGACTGTGCCTTACACTAAACTTTTTAATTGGATTCTAGAGTCACTGTTACACGAAGTGCGTGACCTTCTTTATATTCTGGCAGAGTTACCGCCTGGCCACTGGGTAAACCTCTGCAGCAGAGAGACCTACTTTATGTTTCATTTTCAAGCTCCCATGGAGCCCAGCAGAGAGAGCTGACAAGAAGGAATACTGCGAGGGGCTCACAGACTAAGAAAATCTGCTGGGAAATTAGGCTAAGGAACCCTTGGAAATTGTAATAGTCTCACACTAATAAGTGGATTTATGTTTGCTCCTTGTAGTTTTCTCCATTTGATCTGGTGATTTTAATAGTTTTCCCAAAGTCTTTGGTTTTACATAAACATACATTGCCTCTGCCTAGAAACCATCTTTCTTCTCCACTTTGAAGGTTTCATCCAACATGCGATGGAGTGGATGGCATCATAAGGGTAAGGAATGGTTCAGACACAAAGTTTGCTATTAATCTCAAGACGGAAAGACATGAGTGTAATCAACAGGCAAACAATAACAACCAAAAAGTAAGGCAAAAAAAATTGTGAAATGCTGATAAGATGTGGCAAAGTCAACCAGCCTCATAACAGAGATTGTTTAATACCTTCATACCAACCCATGGAACAAGTGGAAATATAGCTAAATCCAGACCTGCCATCACACTACATCTAAATTTGTTCCCTCACCCCTCCAGGCCACGGCGATTTCTCCCAGCTCCTTCCTCTGAGTTCCTATACCATTCACTGCCTCAACCACTCATGTGGCATTTCTAATGTTCTGTCTTACAGTGTGATGGCTTCATATCTTGATAACCTCCTTCTAAATTCCTTCTTAAAACAGCCTTTATTGTCTAGACAGTATCTCACATAGAACAGATGCTCACTTGCAAGTGATTAACAAAATAATTATCTTTTAATAAACTTCTGCTCATCTCAAAGCCAAATGAATAAAAATTCAAATACTGGTAAATATTTTTACATAAATGAGAAAGAGATATCTACTAAGTGAGTTTATGTGAGAGATTCTTAAATTCTCAGATTATAATTAATAATGATCATTCTGAAGTTCTGTAAGGTCTTAAATTTAAAAAAAGCAAATCATATTTTACTGTTATGCACATTAATAAAATGTACTTATTTTATGAAATTATAATTCAGGCTCAGCATATGTGATACTTAGCCAAATTGGAATTTTAAATTAATTTCATCCTCAGGCATTTATTTGGACTATTACAATTGTATTGAAGGAGTTAGAAAGATAGTGTTTTAGACGCCCAGAGAAATAACTTCTGCAAATCAACAATAAATACAATATATCTGCAGTAGAAAAATGAGAAAAAATACATGAACAATGCACAAATTGCTGAGAAACATTTTGTAAAGGTTTAACCTCACAAGTAAAATGAATGAAAGCAGCTATATGAATTAAAGCAGCTAATGGGTGCCATTTTTGCTTTCAAATTAGCAAAAAATTTTAAATGACAATAAATCCAAATGAAGATAAGGTGAAATAAATGGACACTCTTATATACTACTAGTAAGAGAGTAAACTGGTAGTGTTTATCAAGAGTTTTAAGAATGTTCATACCTTAAATTCAGCACACTAGTGCCCCCTCATCCAAGGGAGTTGCATTCTAAGACCCCTAGAGGGTGCCTAAAATCATGGATAGTGCCAAACCCTATACATACATTATAGGAAATGTATGTATAGGAAAACACACACACTTTATTATATAACTATAATAAAGTTTAATTTTAAAATAGGGTATAATAAGAGATTAACAATAATAATTGGTAATAAAATAGAACAATTATAACTACATGCTGTAATTGTATGTCAACATGCTCTTTTTCCCTCTCTCTTAAAATATCTGATTGTATTGCACTCACTTATTGTTGGACTATAGTTGATGTCATATTACTGAAACCACAGAAAGCAAAACTGTGGATAAGGGGGACTATGGTAATTCCACCTCTGGGAATATATCTTATAAAAATAATTAGAGATAAGTATCAAGAATCTGTATACAGGGCGGGGCACGGTAGCTCATGCCTGTAATCCCAGCACTTTGGGAGGCCAAGCCGGACGGATGATTTGAGGTCAGGAGTTTGAGAACAACTTGGTCAACATGGTGAAACCCCATCTCTACTAAAAATACAAAAAATTAGCCTGGCATGGTGGTACATGCCTGTAGTCCCAGCTACTTGGGAGGCTGAGGCAGGAGAATCGCTTGAACCCAGAGGCAGAGATTGCGGTGAGCCAAGTGCACCACTGCACTGCAGTGAGCAGGGTGCACCACTGCACTCCGACCTGAGGGACAGGGTGAGACTCCGTCTCAAAAAAAAAAAAAAAAAAAAACGATATACAAGTGTGTTTATCACAGCATAATCTCTTAATTATAAATAATCAAATAAGAAGAACCAACAATAATAGAATTACTAAATTATGATATATCCTTATGATAAAATATTACGCAGTTATTAAATATTTTTACTCTAATGACATAAAATATACATAATAAAGTAAAAAATTATCTCTCTTTGACATGTACTCTATATGCATATTGAGAGATAATAAACTAAAATATTTAGTTGATATTTGAAAATGGATTAAAGATGTCTTTCATCTTCTCTTTAAACATCTCTGCATTACCCTAATTTTTTCTCTTGTATGTATGACTTTTACAATCAGAAAAATATTTCTTTTAAAAAAATACTAATTGAGGCAAATTTCAGGTGCTTTCATTTCATATTAAAACTTTCTTTACATTTCCAGAATTTCTTCTTTGTGTATGTTAAATTACAAAAGAGAAAGCATTAGTAAATTCCTTTTCCTCAAGGTTCAGCTCCTCAGGTATGCCATCTGTAATTTTAAAATATCCACATGCTGTCTCAGTGCCTGCATGTTTCACTCACTTTCTGATCTATTTTCCACCCTTCCTACCTTATAGAATTATCTGTCTCTGAAGGCTTTCATGTGAGCTATATGACTTTCTGTTTCCTTCTTAGGATAATATAATCTAAATTATTACCACAATTGAAAAAAAAATAAAGTATTGTCATGTACTTTCTTAAAACAATTTAGTTTCATGTGGCTTATAAGTGGTACAATTGTCATTGTTCAAATGAAGTAAACCCTAACGTGGGGACCATATTTTTTGTTCTAAGGAACTTTATTCTGTTCAGAAATTCATTCCATATTTAGCTACTAAAGTTTAAATATATTTGTGAATCCTTCAGGTTGAAGTTCTACATTCTATTGACGTTATATTTTTTCTGTTTCTTATTTTCTTGGAGGCTGGAAGAGGGTGTTGGTCATTAAAAGTTAGATCTGAATAAACACAAAATATGCTGCCTCTTTCAAATGAGGCATATATTTAAAATTGTCAGTCTCTTCTTCCACAATCTAAACCCCTAATTGTAGCCCACTTCTAGAAAAGAATCAAATATAAAGAAAAAGTAATATTAATGTCAATCACATTTGTATTACTCCTTTTATTTTCAAAAACTAGGAAATAAAATACACATATGTTATTCTGGCCCCCTCTTTTCCATTATTTCCCACCTCCTCACCCTCTGTGTCCATCCCTCTCACCAGATCCTTCACTGTCATTTATTAAGCTAATGTCTTTCAAGTGTACCTTCCCCTTAGAAGTCTTCCAATACCTAAAAATGATAAGTAATGGAAGATCCCATTACTGAACATCTTACATTTGGTTGAGGTTCTATTATCACAGAAACAGCTTTCCTACCTAGTTCTTAGCAAAACTGATTCCTAAACCCTAAAAGTATCCTCTGGTGGAGGGGTGAAAAGAGCATACCTCCTGTTTTCAGCTCCACACAAACTCTAGGAACAAAAAAAGTTACCTGCAATCATAAAATAATTTTCCACGACACTGGGAAATTTAGACCCCATACCCAAGGCCACAGAGTCTCCAAATTCCCCACAGGATCTCACGTGGGGAGACCCCGTAAGGCCAAACCTCACAGCAGGTTGGAAGCTCTGCCCTTTTCTGCACAACACAAAGACACTGGCATTTCTGTAGATTATAAAAAAGTAGAGCCTCAGCTTCTGAACTCCCCAGAAAATGACACCGCAAAAAATGATGGCATGATGCAATGTTTTCAAATGCACAAATCTTCATTTGTTTAACTTAAATATTTTAAAATATGTCCTATAACATTTATTCTTGATTAAACCTCTTCTAGATAGTTAATCATTAATGGTTTCTTTACAGTTGCTGTGCAAACAGTTCATTCATACCTATGACATATCAAATCTCATAGACATGTTCTTTAATTGGATTCATTTATTTCTAATCTCCTTAAAGCCCTTACTACTGTAATGCTTGGCTAAATATACATTAAACTCTATTATTTAAATGACTAAAATAAATTTGAGATTTATTTTATGAATAAAAATCCACAATTCAACAAATGTCCTACCATTATTATTAGTATTATTCTGTGCTTCAGTATTCAGACATTATTTTAAATTGCCTGGTAGATAAGTTGCGTTTAAACAAAATAAGTTCTGAGTAGTTGCTAGGGATTTCAGATTGCCCACTAAAATACCAAAATTTTCATTGTCTCTATACCTGAAGTCAGAGAACTTGCATACTACTATACAGAATACATAGTTATCAACAGAGCCCATTATCAAAGACAGAATAGGCAGCAGCAGCCAGTTTTTATGATTTATAGGGCTTGAGAAAGTTCCCTGGCCATGATGAAGATGTCCCAATAGTGGTCTAATAGCTGATGCTTAAAATTCATTTATTCATATTTTAATCTATTTGTCTTAAGCCGATGGCCCAGAAAGAGATAATAGTAGGGCTGGATGAGTGATGACTCATTCATTGGCCAAAGTGGGAGGACTGCTTGAGGCCAGGAGTTCAAGAACAGCCTGGACAACATAGCAAGACCCCATCTCTACAAAAGATAAAAAAATAATTAGCCAGGCATAGTGGTGCACATCTGTAATCCTAGCTACATGAGAGGTTGAGGCAGGAGGATTGCTTCAGCCCAGCATTTTGAGGCTGCAGTGAGCTATGATCATGCCACTGCACTCCAGCCTGGGTGACAGAGTAACACCCTATCTCTAAAAAAGAGAGAGAGAGAAATAATAGTGTATGCCTCATTTGTTATCATTTATTGTTTAGTTTATCAGCTACTTTCCTGAAAGCAGTAGTTCTAAAACGTCAGCACGCCTCAGAAGCACCTGAAGAGTGTGTTAACACACCTCAGAAACAGCTTGCTGGGCTGTTTCCCTTAGAGTTTCTCATTTGTAGGTCTGCGGTTGAGCCCAATGATTTGCATTTTTAACAAGCTACTGGATGGTACTGATGCTGCAATCAAGGGCCATACTTTGAGAACTAAAGCAGTTGTTTTCTGAGTTGTTGTTGTTTTAAATGAAAGGAATCAGATGAAAGGAGACCACAGAGAAGATAAGAAACCACTGAAAAGGGAGGGTTCCAAGGACAAAATTCAAGCTTCACACTTTCCCCAAGGCATACCTCACTGGATATCTTTCAGTGAAGTACTCCCACCCCTACTCCCAACTGCCTGTTTCTTCTTAACCTCCTTTTGAGTGCCTCTTATTTCTGCAGACCCCAAAACATTTCAGAGCCGCAGAGTTTAGTCTTCAGGATGCTTCTCTTCTCTATTAACACATACTCTCTGGGTATCTCATCTACTCCGCTGACTTTAAATTCCATACACTGTTTACTCCCAATATCTAGCCCAGACCTCCCAACTCCACAGACCCCCAGGTTCAACTGCTTAAGTGACATTTCCACTCTGATGAATGATGGGCATCTCAAAGCTAAACATGTTGTCCACACACAACCCTGGTTGCCACCTCTGCCTGCTAAACTGTTCCTTCCCACCATTTACCCAAGTTGCTGAGACTAAAAATCTAGGTGTTGTTCTTGACCCCTTTCATCTTCTCACATCCCATATCCAATCTATCTGCAAATCCCACTGGGCCTACCTTCAAAACGTATGCCAAATCTGACCCCTCACCACTACCCCATGTTTCAAGCCATTATCTTCCCTCACCGTGGCAATTACAATCATTTCTCAATGGTATTCTCTGTCTCCACCACCCATACTCCCAAAAGCCTATTCTCCAAACTAGTCAGAGTGATCTTTTCATATACAATCAGATCATGTCACGCCCATGTGCAGAATTCTCCAACGGCTTCCCAAAACCTTCAAGATCCAACACGATCTGGCCCTGCCTATTTTTCTAGCATCACTTCCTTCCATTCTTCCCCCTCTTTTACTTGGTGGCCACCACAGTGACCTTCTCTGTTCTTCAACATGCCAAGCAGGTTTCCACCTCAGGGCCTTTGCATTCACTTCCTTCTGTTGGGAATACTCTCCCTGTAAGACTCCACATCGCTGGCCCCCTTCCTTCATTTATGAGTCTTTAGAGAAGCCTTTCTGACCATTCCCACCTCTTTGTCCTGCTTAATTTTTCTCCTATCACTTTCTGATATTATATGACATTTTTTATTCCTTTATAATTATTTTATAAGCATATTAAAATTTATGCTCAAATTAGCCAGGTGTGGTAGCACATGCATGCCATCCTAGCTACTCCAGAGACTGAGGCCATGGGAGGATCGTTTGAGCCTGGGAGGTCAAGGTGCAGTGAACCATGATCTTGCCACTGCACTGCAGCCTGACCAACAGATCAAGACTCTCTCTCTCTCTCTTTCTCTCACACACACACACACACACACACACAAACACACATTTATTTTATATATATAATGTATATTATATATACATATATTTAAAAACTTACATTCCATGAGGGTAGGGACTTTGTCTCTTTCAACTACACTGTAGCCCTACCAGGGCCTGGCACACAGTAGGCACTGGGAAAATATTTGCTGAGTGAATGCATGAACAATCCCCAGCTTGTCATAGAGAGGACTACACTCTAAAACATTTCTTACCATTATCTTAATTATAGCAACAGAGATTAAGCTGATTCTAATGATAAAAATTTGTTTATAATGAAGGTCCTATTTAGTCAACCAAGAAGAGACACAAATAGAAAAGAGATTAGACTGTAAAGTGCCATGTAAAGTCTCTAAATATTTTCTTCCTGCTTTTCACTTAGCCTTCACAATAAAATGCTATCCTGCACATTGCTATTTCTTTAACTGCTCTAATTGGAGGAATGAAATTGACACTCACTCTGCCCTCCCCTTTGTGGGCTTCATTCTTCTAGCATTCCTGAGCTGTAACCCTGCAAGGGTCCGTTATCCAAATCCAACACAACAGATACTTCACTATGCCAGGACTGTGGTAAGATTTCAACAGTGAATATAAATGCTGTGTCTTCCAATACTATTAGTCTCTTAATGGCTTACCAAAATTAAAATGAAAAACTCTGTGATGCATTTGGTTTGATCTGATAACAAGCAGCTCTTTGACTGTCGCTTGTTTGGATACCAATATCAATTAGTGGGAGGTATTGAAACAAGTGAAGCTCCTAGTTCAGTCACAAGAACACATTATATATAGTCATTACAAGCACGAGAGTAAAATGAATGACTGAAGAGCAGCTGCAAACCCGTAAGAATGTTCAGAACCAAGGATTCTACTTTTGTTAATGGTTTTCAGTAGGAAGAGGTGAGAGACAGCACATTCTAAGATTGCATTTTACCAGAGAATGTTGCTATTCTTGGAGAGATGTAAAAAGTGGCAAGGGACTTGGGTTTAAAAGCACAAACACAGAAAGAATCCCACCTTAATGGGTACCATTATGATATCCAGTTCAAAATAATGAGGCTATTTCTACAATCTGGCCGGCAGCCCATATTAGCACGGCTTTACTGATGTGGATACAACAAATTCTGTTTGAACAAGAAATCCCTGGGGCAGAGGGAAAAAAGGATCCATTCAGAGGCCCTATCCATTTAGCAATCAAAGAAAAAATATTCTTCTAGTAAAGACAGCAGCTCCCATTTGAATCCTGATAAAATATTAAATGTTCTAAATAAAATAATGTTCTGTGGGTGATATGTCAATTGTTGTTTTGTGAAAACATCATGACTGTTGATGCTAACATTAGTGAAGAAGAGATGGGCTCAGGATATTAACTGGCAATTGAGTAGGTTCCAAATATACCCAAACTCTGAAGAAACCGAGTCACCTTGTGGAGACGCCATATTGAAAAAGGGGGGTAAACTGTTCATAGACCATGCAAAATATTGGCAAAATGTCATAAATGACTATGTAAGTATTAGGTGGAATCATATAAAATTGCCAACATTGAACTGTTTTAATGTATAGAAGTGACAATTTCATATGGTTCACCCTAAAACAGCATTATCCACTTAAAGAAAACATGCCAAAGAGGAAATCAGGTGGATGCTGGAGTCCAGGCCCTGGGTTGGTATGCTCACTGGACCACTCACTAGCTATATTGTATTGGCTGAGTCACTTTACCTCTCTGACCTCTCACACAAAGCAGCCACCCTTCAAATGTGAGTCTGTCTTACTCCTCAGCCTTCCTAAGCATGTAATGAACAAAACAACGTGCCACCCCTCTTTCAGCTTAGAGCTAACAACCACCTCCCAGTCTCTCCCAGACAGAGCAGCAATGCCTGAGAATTACCTCTTATAAAAGAAAAAAGAAGCAAAAAAATTACAAACATCTAAAATAATTGACAATGTATTTCAAATGTAATAAATCTGCAAAGACTATTTTGAATCTAGAATAATTCGTTAATTGAAAAACTCGCTGAGATTCATAATCCTATCAGAACTCAACACCCAAAATTTTGAAAAATCCCATTTAGAGCAGGACAAAACATCATTCCAACAGGACAAAAATCAACACAACTGCTCCCTCTCCCTGAGGCAATGAGATACACAGGGCCCACCCTGGGCAACGTCCTTGAGAGAGTTAAAGTTGAACTCCTTAATCTGTAGCCAGTTACTCTGCTGCCAATCATGAACTCCCTTACCATACACATCACACATACACACACACACACACACACACACACACACACCCCTTCCAAGGTGTCCAGCTCCTCCCATTGTCTCTCCTCCCTTTCTACTATCTAGCCAGAAAGCAGTTTGACTACACCTGTGAGCTCTTTCCTCAGGAGTGACCCAAACAGTGCCAAGATGCTTTGGGCTGTCTTCCTTCTAATTGTGGATGGACACACTTTCCTCCATAAAGGCATCTCAGTTACCAGCAAGCCCACAGGGAAATCAGGCTAGGATACAGCTTGGACATATGCTTCTCTCTTTTTCCTGCAGACACTGCCTTACTCATTTTGATGTCCTCTGAACCGTGCACAGTGCTTGATACATAATAGGTGTTCAATAAGCCTTTTATGAATGCTTAAAGGCCACTAGTCCTAACCAGTTGAAGGAGGATCTTTCCAGATGCGTCAACATAATTGCTGATTTCTTGTTCTTGGACCACTCTCTGCCTTCCTAAGACTCATGCTTTCCCTCCTTCAGTTCAAAGACTCACACACATTTATTTTGTGTTCATTGGCAGGACAAAAATTATTTTATTCAGTTTCACTAAAATAACCACTGTAATAATTCACATGTACTCAGTGTTACTGTGTCAGGCACAGAGCCACCAACCTTACACATGATCTCATTGAATGTTCCAATTGACTCTGTGAGGTAGAACCTATTATTACCTGCATCTTACAGGTTTTCGTTGTTGTTGTTGTTTGTTTTTTGTTTTTTTGCGACAGCGTCTTGCTTTGTCACCAGGCTGGAGTGCAGTGGTGCAATCTTGGCTCACTGCAAACTCTGCCTCCCAGGTTCAAGCTATTCCCCTGCCTCAGTCTCCCGAGTAGCTGGGACTACGGGCCCTCACCACCATGCCTGGTTAATTTTTTGTGTTTTTGTAGAGATGGGATTTCACCATGTTGGCCGGGATGGTCTTGATCTCCTGACTTCGTGATCCACCCACCTCAGCCTCCCAAAGTGCTGGGATTACAGGTATGAGCCACTACGCCTGGCCCATTTTGCAGATTTTTAAAAAATAGAGAGATAGTGTAGTTAAGCAATTTGTCCATAGTCATTGGGCTAATGAATGGCAGTGCTAGGGCACAGACAATAGACCCTAGATTCTAGAGCCCAACCTCTTAACTAATATGCCATGTCATAGGATAAAACATTATGATATTTCATTTGATAACATATTTTTCAAATAACTTGTAATGCATTGCTATGTTTTTCAGAGTCTGAAACATCCAACTAAGAAGCCTAAGGTTTAGACTGCATCATATTCTAATAACAACAGGATTATAATATCAAATGAGACCCTCTGACCCTGCAAATCTGGAACAAGCTGTTATAAGGACTTTGAACCTCCCTTTTCTCCAATCTGCTGGTGTTTGTCATCCTAATATAGACCTCATATTTTCTTTCTGAAAATAATTTTTGAAATATACCCATCATATACTTGGTAGCACAGTGTATTCATTTCAATAAGATTTACATTCAGAATATTGATATCCCTAAAAATTTTCTTTTTTTTTTTTTTTTTTGAGTTGGAGTCTCACTCTGTCACCCAGGCTGGAGTGCAGTGGCCGGATCTCAGCTCACTGCAAGCTCCGTCTCCCGGGTTCAGGCCATTCTCCTGCCTCAGCCTCCCAAGTAGCTGGGACTACAGGCGCCCACCACATCGCCTGGCTAGTTTTTTTGTATTTTTTAGTAGAGACGGGGTTTCACCGTGTTAGCCAGGATGGTCTCGATCTCCTGACCTTGTGATCCGCCCGTCTCGGCCTCCCAAAGTGCTGGCATTACAGGCTTCAGCCACCGCGCCCGGCCAAAAAAATTTTAAATGGTGTTCTAGTCTAGATGCTAAAAAAAAAAAAAAAAAAGTATTTATTACTAAAGCTGAGTGAACATTTTAATCATATATCAGTACCAATTTGGGAAAGGCAAGAGACTGTGCCTCCCTGGCACAAAGAAAGTGCTCCATAAATGCTGACGTTTCTCCCTCTGCATGGAAATCTCTGCTCCGTTTAGCCTATCAATGACAACAGTGAAAAACAGAGTGAGCCTGACCAAACTGCAGAAATCACCACATACAAAGAGCACAAAGCTTGGAGGTTTGTGTGTTGTGGGACTGGGGAAGGGACAGAAAGTAAACACCTAAATTTGTGGGTTTGAGGATATAGAAAAAATAGTTTCCAGTCCTGATGAAACGCTCAATTCTGGAACCCTGTCTCTCACCTTGTACAAAATTCAACTCAAGATGGATCAAATACTTAAATCTAAGACATGGGATCATAAATTCTAGAAGATAACTTTGGAAAAACTCTTCTGAATGTGGATTTAGGCAAATAATTCATGGCTATGACCCCAAAAGCAAACGCAACAAAAATGAAAATAAATGGGACCTGATTAAACTAAAAAGCTTCTGCACTGCAAAAGAAACAATCAGCAGAATAAACAGACAA
Organism: Colobus angolensis palliatus; assembly: GCF_000951035.1. Lineage (NCBI taxonomy): Eukaryota > Metazoa > Chordata > Mammalia > Primates > Cercopithecidae > Colobus > Colobus angolensis. Next base: position 444,045 of record NW_012117577.1, on the reverse strand, counting down.
CCCACAGATTGGAAGAAAATATTTGCAAACTATGCATATAACAAAGAACAAGTATTCAAAATCTACAAGGATCATGAACAAATCAACAAGGAAACACAAATAATACCATCAAAAAGTAGACAAAGGACATAAATAGACATTTTGCAAAAGAAGATATACAAACAGCCAACAAACATATGAAGAAATGCTCGACATTACTGATCATCAGGGAAATACAAACTAAAACCCCAGTGAGATACCACCTTACACCTGCAAGAATGGCCATAATTTAAAACTCAAAAAGCAATAGCTATTGGTATAAATGTGGTAAAAAGGGAACACTTTCACACTACTGGTAGAAGTGTAAATTAGTATAACCACTATAGAAAACAGTATGGGAATTCCTTAAGGAACTAACAGTAGAACTACCATTTGATCCAGCAATCCCACTACTGGGTATCTACCCAAAGGAAAAGAAGGCATTTTATGAAAAACAAACATGCACATGCACATTTATAGCAGCCTAATTTGCAATTGCAAAGGTATGGAACTAATCTAAGTGCCCATCAACCAATAAGTGGATAAAGAAAATGTGGTATATATACACCATGGAATACCACTTAGTCATAAAGAGGAATGAAATAATGTGTTTTGCAGCAACTTGGTTGGAGCTGGAGTCCACTGTTCTAAGTGAAGTAACTCAGAAATGGAAAACCAAAGGTCATATGTTCTCACTTACAGGTAGGAGCTAAGCTATGAAGATGCAAAGGCATAAGAATGGTATAATGGACTTTGGGGCTTCCAGAGGAAAGGTTGTGTGGGGTAAGAAATAAAAGACTACATACATATTGGCTACAGTATACCCTGCTTGGGTGACAGATGCACTAAAATTTCATCAATCACCACTAAGGAATTTATCCATGTAACCAAAAACCACCTGTACCCAAAAAACTATTTAAATTTTAACAAAGAAACATGCTCAGTTTCAGCAATAAAGTTCAAGGTGAAGAATGTAAAGAAAGAGAGAAAACCCAGCTTAGACAAGAGCACTGAGACCATCACCGTTTGAATCTAATTTGAAGAGTGATACTAACAATGTTACAAGGAGTACTTACTGGAAAAGAACAACATGACAAATATATATAGGTCACTGACCCGTCTCAAAGCACCCTACTTCTGCTTCCAACCCTTAACATTCCATCCTTTCCCTGATAGCTCCACTGTCACTTTGAGCTCCTTTGTATTCTGTGTCCTTAGCAAATGGTGCAAGTATACTATAACATTGCAAACTGGGCTAATCTGACTCCTCAAAGATTTCAATGAAACCTTTCTATTTCACCAACTAAATTGTCAACTACTTGAGAAATGCTAAGATTCCTACTTCATGTAATCATGCAACTAATCATTGCAATCTGCTATACTCCATGAAACACTGGTATACAGCCACACTCAGTCCATGTAGAACAATGAGGAATATACAAAAGGCTCCACTGAACACCATCAGAAATGTCAGTGTTTGGTGTTTTATGCACATTAAATTATAACTACTAGCATTGGTAAAGTTGACAAAACACTGATTCCAACTAAATTACCCTAGATATTTGATTAGTTTCTTATGATCTCTTTTTCCATAAGAAACTAACCTATGTAAACACCTTCCACCCTCTCTAGCACAAAGAAGGTGCTCAGTAAATGCTGTGTTTTCTCCCTCCACATAGAAATCTCTACTCCCCTTAGAGTATCAAGACTACAGTGAAAAACAGGGTGAGCCTAACCAAACTGCAGAAATCACCACACACAAACAGCACAAAACTTGGAGGTTTGTGTGTTGAGGGACTGGGGAGGGAAGAGAAAATAAACACCTAAATTTTTGGATTTGAGGATATAGAAAGCCAAGTTAAGGAGAAAGCTAGTAATTCTCTTTCAAAGTATTTTAGTTGACATTACATAATTGGCAAGAGCTAATAAAAACAGCTAAGAAATTCTGAGCACCTGCTTTCTGTCAGATACTGTGCTATATATTCTCTGTATATATTGTCTCATTTAATCCTCCACAAATTCCCAAAAGGTGGGTATAAATGTCCCCATTTCACATATGGGGCAACAGAGGGTCAAAGGGGTAGAGTGATATGCTCAAGGCCTCACAGCTACTATGTAGCCGAGTCTTCATTCTAACCCAGGCCCATCTGGCACTAAAGCCCATGCCTTTGTTTCACAGATTGCTTGGAAAATGATACTGTGGGTCTTTGTAAAAACAAAATCACAATCCTACTGCAATACCACTTTCTGGAGATGGCCCAGGCTCAGCCAGACCCCAGAACATTGTCAATGCCCTGCAAAGTAACTTCTTCTTTCAGTTCCATGATCACCAAGGAGGAGCCCTCTTCCCCGCCAGCTCCCTGTCCTTGGAATGCCAGAGGCAGGGGAAAGGGAGATGGAGTTGGAGAGTTTACTCCCTCAGGCAAGCCAGAATGTTAAATTCCTCTACTGACAGGCACTCAGGAATTCCAAGTTTCATCTAAACTCCAACCAATCCTTTTTTTGCACAAAGGTTTAATTATAGACACTAGCATTTCAACTCCAGTGAATTTTCTATGATCACCTGCTCATCTAGAAAGACATCATAGGCCAAGAACCGAGAAGGAAGTATTGGTTAAGGTGAAAGCAGCGGCAGCCTTTTACTCAATTATGAAGATATGTATAATCCACCCCACCCCCCACCACACACACATCTTGTATCAAACATAACAGTGTTTCCCATGTGAGTAGACTAAGTCAGGAAACAAAAACATGTTTTTCTGGAGTTCAAGTAAAGCCTCCCTTGAATTTCTCCATCCATTCACAATCACATGTATGGGTCCCTGCCTTCAAATAAGGCAGTGATCCATGTTTTTCTACAATGTGAGTCAAAGATTAAAACCCTTTTTTCCCAACAGCCAGACTAAGAGAAAGCCAGAGGAAAGTAGACAGGCTGGTCATTTAGTACACACCCAGTGGCCTCGACCCGGGAACTAAAATGAAACTCCTGTGAATCAGTGCCTTTCAGGTCAGGGCAACAACAGAGGAAGGACTGGAGGCCAGAGAGGCCTGGGGAGGGAGAAGTAGTTGGGTAGTGGCAGTGCGAAGGGGCCAGAGGATGGCACAGCAGCACGAAGAATACTGGGAAGTTCTCTATCCCAGGCCTCTGAATAGAACCCCCAGGGGGCATCCCCTGCTGCCATATATCCCCTCTATTCTCTCTCAAAGGCAGAAAAGGGCCAATTTCTTCCTCCCATCCCATCCCCATGGGGATGTACACACGCACACACCATGTAAGAAATACACCCCTGCCACAGCAGGCAATTTGCATCACATATGACTTGGTTTGCAAATCTACTGACATTTGGGTTAACTCTTTTGTTTAGCAAAAATATAAAATGTTAAATCTAGTTGCAGAAATAGAATAATTAGTAATAGCAATAATGTACTTGTGTAATCTAGAACCAAGCAATTCAGTAAAACACTAAAATGTTTGCAGGCTACATTTTCTTCTTACAAAATGAAAATGCCCTTAGTGAAACTTATGGGGGAAAAATGAGACATTCTTAATTGAATGTCATTGAGAAGACAGAACAGCTAAATTTTAGCTAGGAAAATGTCAATATCTGCACACACTTGTGAAGCAACCACAAAGAGGCAGTTTCTTAATCTTCCATTGTGAATTCAGATCAAAGCCTATCTTGAAGTTTTGTGGGCTGAACGCTACAGGTCTCATTCATTCAAATCCATCCCTGTTTCTCAGACATCTTTCCTACAACCACCTTCCACTTCCACCCCTATACACAGAGAACAGCAGGATGCAGTAGGAGTGACACACCAGCTTTTAATTCTGGCTTCACTACTTACTCAGCATAACTGAGCCTCAGTTTCCACACCTAAAAATACGAAAAGCAATCTCTGACCCAACCACTGTGCAGAGCCATCAAAGAAGCAAGTCAGGTAACCAATGTGACAGCACCTTGAAGCAGATATGCATTCAGTATTTGTTTAACAAAATACAAAGTCTCTAAGTTCATAAAAGATGAATTCAAAACCAAATACAGATCCTTTTGATAAAATACTATAATAAGGAAAAAGTGTATGAAGAATAAGATTATTTAAGTGAATATTTAACTGGTATTATGTATTTCAAAAGACACTAAATCTCCTGGCTCTTCCTTTTAACTAAGTGTTTTGGTAGTTATAAAATTAATATTAATACAAATATGTCTTCAATTTGTTTTTATAATCATTAAGTTACATAAAAGATCATCTGAAAAGAAAACTGTGACTCTGATGTTCAATATTATCTTAGTAAAGATTAAACACAATTAAGGATCAAATCTAATTTATCCTTAGATTTGATACGTTAGTGCATGGTTATTATTTTGGAAGATCAAAAGATTAAGTCTATACAAATGCTCCACAGAGTAAATTATTTTATATTTTCTGTAGCTTGCTAAGTGAAAAGGAAATTTTATATTGTTTGTATTTATATTATTTGTAATATAAAAATGATTTTGCTAACCAGGAAAATAAATTACTATATATGTTAACTATATATGTTATTGGTCAAGTTGTTTTAAAGCATTCTCTAAAAACTCCTATAACAATAATAATGCATCACTGGTCTTTAAATAAGTAATTTTGTAAAATTTGAAAACCCAAATTAACTCAGCACCGATAATGTACTTAAAAGAGGAAAGCAATATGAACATATTTTAATGTTTGCTACTTTATGACAAGGATATGTCAGGTTTTATACTTACAGAATATGTTAACATTTAAAATCCTTTTTAATTCTAAGAACTACAGTGGTTCTCATAATGGTAAATTGTTGTGGTTAACATACCATGGTATGCAAACAACAACAAAAAGTATGGGATCTGCAGTAATTATAATATAGAGACCCTTTTTATTTTCATTGACATGAAGGAAGTACTGTACCTCACCTTTGGTATTTGGCCTAACTTTTCTATAAATTCAAAAAGGGTATTTAGTAGACAGCAAATGTTACATACACTACCAATATAAATTGTCTCTATTTGTTTTGCTTTTAGTAACACAGAAATAGAAATTTTAACACAGAAGACTACTTCCTCATATATGTTCAGTGAATCACTCTAAAACACCACGTGAGATTTTCTAGGAAAGCAATGTTCCATCCTAAATGTAGAAAATAAATAAGCAGAGAAGCTGTCTTTGCTAAGAAAAAGAAGTTGAGATGTTAAATCTGTCTGATTCCAAAATTTCCAAATTACTCACTAAATCTATTCTCTCTTTTACTTTCCAGACATAATATCAGAATTGTATTAGCTTGCAAGTCTTATTAGAAAGCTAGTTTAAAATACAGTATCATTTAGAACCTTCTATCCTACGAAAGTCTCCTCACAAAATATTTCCTATCAATCAGCCTAATTGAGATCATACACTAATGAGTACTTGATGAACATTAGTGGCAGATTGTTTTTAATGGCACCAGTAAACTAGCTCTCAACTATATTTTTGCAAGCTCTACACACAATAATTTTTAACACTTTAAATGTGTCATCATAAATGGTACAGTGGCTATGTTGGAAAATGCTATTCAAGGATGAAGCACCATGATATCTGTAGCTTACTTTGAAGTGATTTAGCAGGAAAAAAAATACACATTAAAAATAAGCACACATATAGGTAGAGAGAGATGTAAAGTAAATATAGGAAAATAACTGTTGTTGGATATAGATGAGGTGAATATGGATATTCATTTACTTCTCTTTCAACTTTTATATTTGCAAAGTTTATGTTTTAAAATATTTTTAAATAGGAATTTTATACTCTACTGGGTTATCTTTAAAAGTGGCAGAGTACTTCTTATTTTAAAAATATATGTAGTCTAAAAACATAAATAGAACCAAGACTGTTAATTTTCTTAGAAACTGTTTTTCATAGTTTATTAAGTGTTCTATATTTTCAATTTTCTTTACATTAAAAACTAAAGCTTTCCATCTGAGCTGGCGATGAGTAATTAATAATAGTAATTAAACTCAAGAAAACATGAATTCAAGAAAACTCACGTAGGTCTTTACACAGTATACTCCATATATTCTGGACTTTGCCCGACATCCTTGTTACTAGACACTAATTCCATTCACCTACCCTCTTGAAAATAACCAGAGAGTAAGGCTTGTCATACTTAACACTTATTTCAAAGCCTGAGGATACTCATAACTTATAAGAAAAATCTTTTTTAAATCTGTAAAGTAAAGCTAACAGGGTATGTGTGTCTTACAGAAAATCATGAACTGATTAGTTTTGTTTTGTTTTGTTTTGTTTTGTTTTGTTTTGTTTTGTTTTGGAGCGAGGGTTTAATGAAGAGCTATAGAAGCTTCACTGAACCTCAGAGACCCAGAAAAACTAAGGGAATTTTTGGAATTTAATCACAGTATCTTCTCACTCACCTCTCCAGATTTTCAGAACATATAGTGGGCATACAAAAGTCAGTAAAAAGCACCAAGGCATGTACCACCTGCCTCTAAAATCATCCAGTTTTCCTATATGCCCTGTTGTAACCACTTATTAAAACAAGGTTGCTAAATAAGTCTAATCAGTGTTGCTTTTGTTAGATAATAACTTTTTTTCTAGCATATTTTAACTTCAGCAATAAATCAGGAAATTAGAAAATCAATGAGCTTATGAATGTTGCCTCCACCAAAACATCACAACCTCATTTGACCAAGGCTTATTTAAAATCTCTACTTTCATGACATGAAAATCCCTTTAAAATATATGCTATTAAAGCATTTAAATTTGGAAAACATCTGGCATGTCAAACAATTTGGGAGCTTGTGGCTTTAAGTACTTTGTTTGAGGTGGTGTATTTAGAAAGAATTCACTTGTCATTCTCAGGCTTCATAGGGAAGTAGCCCTAAAAAACAAATGTATGTGGTAGTTCACTACAACCATGGAGAATCAATAGCCATCTATTTAATTTGCTAAGACAATGTAAATTAGTAACTTCCAGCCAGATGTGTGATATGCACATCAAACAAACTGCAACCTGTTCATTATGAAAATCCTGTTAACATACACAGAGCCACTTGATGACATTTCATCTAAAGCAATTTCCACATTTGCAGCCATAAAAATTGTCCTAAGAATTTTTATACAAGAAACTGAAGCTGAGACTCATAAAAGGGTAATCAATTTCAGCTTTTCATCTTGTGTGCTGTGTATATATGCTTCTGTGTGTTTATTTCCATTTTCATTCAGAGGTATAAAATGTTTTAACAATGTGCACCATGTTCTTTTTCCTTCTATTAATCATTTGTTTATCCTCATTACATCTTTTTAAATTTGATGTAAAGTTGATCATCTAATTCTACAGTTCTGAAGGAGTATGTAAAGTCAGGAATGACAGAATCAACAGAAGAAAAAATGTACACTTATCTACTGGAAAACAAAACAGAATATTTCAAAATGACTCCAAACATAAATTAAGTTTACCCATTGGGAGGTCTAACTTGCATCTGGATCATTTATATGGGTCTGTGTGACTATATACCCTGCTGTTTGATAAAAAATGATTACTAACCACAGGCACCCACCAGAGAACAGAGTGTATGTGTAATGCTTGTGATGTCTCAGACACACAAAGTACCTTCTTAAAGAATGTCCGTTTCCTTTCCATGGTAAGCAGACGTAATTTTTCACCCTTTAATACTACTGCTTCACAGAGTGGCCTATTTTATGAATTATGCTTTGCAATTCTCTCTTGCATTTATTTTAATAATATGAACAACTGTATGCATAAAATTGTGGTTTTGTTTCATGAAACCCAAAATATTGGTAAATTTTCTGTTTTGTATTAAAATACACAGCCTTCTTGATATTACAAGAATTGTATAATATTAACACTGTTTACTAAGATGAAAAAATTAAAAGATTATTCTTAATTGTCAGCTACTATTCTTGAATGTTGAATCCTCATCTAAGCCAAATTCATTTTCTAAGTCTATTGAATTAAATTTTCTTATTAAACAAGACACAGAATAAATAGTCTTACTGCCGAGCATAGTATTTCCAACTACTACATTTTTAATTTGGCAATTTAAAACAACGTGAAACGAATCTAGTCCTCATCACCTATAGTATAGTCTGATTCCAAATAGCACCCCTTCACCAACTTCCTAACGTCTAAATAGCATTCTACTAAGTGCCTGGTGTGTCAACACTTCCAACTTCCAAAGTAAACAACCTATGAGATTCCCTAAAATCACAAGAATTTCAACTTCTACCAAAAAGAGGGTGGGGGGAGCGCAACTGCACACACAAAAGAGCTCTTTATAAAGGCTTCAACCCTAAGCAACTGGACTTTCACAAACATTATACAGAACATGCTTTCTTCACCAGCCACACACCAGGCCACGTGATCAACCTGCAGGGCCACACTGGCAACCAGAAAGTATTATTGTTTCTAGAAAGAATAAGACTGAAATGCAGGCCTCTGCAACCTCCCTGTCAGTCGCGCCCGCAGGTGGCACCCAGAGCTCTGCTCCTCGCTCAGTGAAGCAATTACACCGCGCGAGGGGCCTGGGCACCGGCCAAGACTTGCAGCGTTCGCTGGGGTCCTTTAGCTTTCTGCGAGTTAAAGTCAGATCCTCCTGGTCACTTAAGCCCCCTTTGTGGTTCAGGGGGAAAACCACTCTCTCAGAACTCTTAACTTTGATTGGAGACTCTGGTTAAAATTAAGAACTTCAAACCCCAGATTTGAAAAAATGAAACAGATGTCCTGTTTGTTAACGATAAATGGCTCCGTACGTCGGATCTTTTCCTCTCTCTCTCTTTTTCTTTCTGCCGCATTAAGTTTTATTTAATGCAGAGTTCGCTTAAAAGATTAAGAGAGAAAAAGAAAGAGAAGAAAGCAAATATGCACTGCAATGGAAAAACTCCTAAATCTTTCTCTAGAATATGACGAAGAAAGCCTCTTCAAAAAGCTGAAAGTGTTCGACCTGCCTCCTCTTGGCGCAGCCAGCACTCGAGGGTCAAAAAGGCATTTCCAGTGGCCCGAGCCTTGTCTAACCCGGCTGTGCCGCCACCCGCACTCTCGCAGAGAGCAGGGTCGCCTGGAGTGGGTAAAGGGGTCTCAGTCTTGCACTCACGTGAGGACATAGTTGACGCTGACGATACAGTGTGGCCTGGAGGAGCGGCTGTTGTGCACGATGGTCGCGTAGCTCTGCACCCATACCCAGCCTCCGTGTTTCGCCAGGAACCTGTAGTACTTGGTGGTCACCTGTCCCTTCACCAGCACTGACGGAGAGACAGGAGGCAGATGGTGGTGAACCAGCCTGCTCGGGACTAGTCCCAAATGCAATCCCTGGTGGTGAGAATTGAGGGCCCCCTGTGGGCCGTAATAACCGCACCAGGCAGGAAAGGGAGAGGACAGGCAAATTCCCAAAGAATTGATTGTCCTGTTATATTGCATCGAGCCCTCCGGTCACCCTTATAGGGATGATACCGAGGTGACCAGATGTCTTCACCATTAGCACAGGGGGGAACACTTATGGTTGGGGGGTTTCCTACAGATTCGCTTTTCTAACTACGAAAGTAAAGCTCTGGGCAGCTGAACTCCAGAGCTTACGTTCCCTGCCCGGGAGATTACGCGCAAAGCAAAGCTGTATCAAAAGCCAGGCGAGTCAACGCAAGTGAGTTCCAGCCTTGGTTTTTGTTCATCTTTAGTGTGGTTCGCAGATGGGAAAAAAAATACCAATAGGAGAATAATATACCTTCGCGTGGGGGGAGGGGGACGGATTTCTCCCAGAAATGCTTCTTCCGCCTGTATTAGCGGCCCGCGGATGTTAGAAGAGAATTAGGTGGGCCCAGTGTCAGAGCAGCCCCTCAGGAGGCCTCACACACCACCACCAACCTCCCTGGGCTCCCACCTGTCCCCTTAAATCGTGGCTCCCCCACCCCCTAACCAGGGGAAGCGCCAAGTTTGCCTGGGTACGGGGCAGGGTGGCCCCTTACGCAAGTGGTGCGCGCAGCGCAGGTGGAAGGTGTCGCAGCCGTGCACATGGTGGTACAGGGTCTTCTCAATCAGGTCCTGAGGTTCGTACCCCGTCAGCTCCGCCACCCTGAGGAGAGCAATCCCTGCAGGATGAGTGCAGGTGGGGGTGCAGGGATACCCCTCAAAACACACCCTCGACAGCCCTCTGAGACCTAGCTGTCCGCCCTGACTTTCCAGGGACGGTTCAGTCGCCTCATCTGCAAAATGGGCTCATAGGATAAACGGAAAGCTCTCAGTCACTAAGCAGGGCCGCCCTCAGGCTAAGGGAAGCCCTTTCCGGCCCTGCCCACCCACCTGGAGTCCAGAAAGATGAGCTTCATGTCCAGGCTGGCGCGGAACATAAACATATTGCTGTGTAGCTTGATCTCCGTGACGGCGCTGGGAGGCAGCGAGTGGCCCACGGCCACCAGGCCCACGTTTTGGTAGCAGCCATCGAAGGGGGACATGTCCAGGCTGTACTGGCGGATCTTCAAGTAGCCGCTGCAGTGGATGACCTGAGGCAGAGGGAGAGGGAGGGAGACTCAGCCACAGTCAGGAAGAGCCCCCAAAAGGTGGAGAAGGGGTTGAAACATGTTGAAACTCGACTCAGCCGGGAACGCTGTGCTGACCACGCCCATGCACTAAGGAATCCAAAGTTATTGATACTCTAAGGTGTCTTAAGAAAGTGACTGCACAGCCACACTGAACTCACCTGGGAGCGCATAAAAAATGTAGAGGCTTGGCCCCACCAACCCTAACGCATCTGAACAGCGAAGTAGGGCCCTGAAACCTGCTAATGACGTTCAACGACATTCAAAGTGAGACCCATATCTTCGAACTAAAGCTCTGGTTTCTAACCTCTTATGTAATGCTATGCATAAACTCTTAGGGATCCACCAAAGTTACCCGCCCCTTCAGAGGCCTTACGAACCCTTAAGGCCCATCTCTACGGGTCACAAGTTCATAGCCACCAAGGCCATCCAGTATTGGCACCCAGTTAGACTTTGTCTTTAAGCATAGTCCCCAGGTGTTCACAAAGTTCCGCGGCCCTCGTGGAGAGTCCTGGCCTGCGGCTCCTCGACTGAAGCTGGGGGCGCCCTCGCGGGTAGTCCTATGGGTGGGGACATTCCTCCCACCCGCACGCGCCTCGCTTCCTGCCCCCTCTGACTCCACCCGGAGCGGATCTTCCAGCTATGCACCTTGTAGCCGCCACAGGTGAGGCCGGCGTTACGCTTGGCCAAGACGCATTTCATCCTCAGGAAGAAGGAGCGCTCGATCTCATACTCTGGGAGAGAGGAACGGAGGGAAGCTCAGGACGTGTGATACCGGCGGCGTGGGACGGCAAGCGTCTTTGCCACGACTAATTGGGGGAAAATCACAAGCGGACCGCGATGGGCCTGAGCATCGCAGGCACATGTCTACCTTACCCTGCACGAAGTGAGAGTGGTAGGGCTGATGGGCGGTGAGCACCGCCGTCATCTCGTCGTGGTCTGCCGGGTGAATGTATTCATAAATGCTGTTTCCGGTCAGCTCTACCTGTAAAGAGGAGGATGTCGCCGCCCCGGTGGCGGTGGAATGCCCGGTGAAGGGACTGAAAGATTAGGCCACCGGAGCTGCAGGACCATGAGGACAGCAGCCAGAATTCTGGATTCGGCCCTGAGTTCTAATGCCAGCTCTGCTTCTTGCTACCTATTGCAGCCTATCTAAGATTCCACTTCCTTGTCTATATAATAATAAAAATAGCAGTAATAATGATAACAATAATAATAGCAGTAATAGTAGTAGTAGCAACAGCAGCAGCAGCTCCCTGGCAAAGTTCTGATAAAGATATCATGAAATAAGTATGTAACCTCCTCTCATGTTTTCTGGCTTACCACAGGGACTCAAAAAAGTAGCCATTGTTTGGGCCTAGGGTGGAAGGTAAAGGAGAAGGGAAGTGGAGAAATGGAGAGACTGAGACCCATTTAAGAGTCTTCCTGCCAGCTGTGAGATGTCCAGCTCCAGGTTTAGAGAAGCACACCCAACCCCCAACCCAGCCCTGGCTGTAAACACTGCAGGTGGGGTATGTGAACCACTCACCTACCTGAGAAAGACCCAAGTGGACTGAGGCTGTCTCTGAGATGTACATGATCTTCCCATCTGGGGCTACCACGAAGATGAAGCCATCCAGGGTCTGGGGAGGCAGAAACAGAGAGAATAGAGAGCCCTCTGGGCCATCTGGAGAAATGGGAGCAGGAGGACAGAAGTTAGTGACTTTCAGCCAAAAGTGTAGAGAGATGGAGTGGAGCAGGTCTGGCAGGAAACAGGGCATAGAAAACTAGCCACATGAGCCCCTTTTGTTCATTCTAAATTTGTAAACATCTGGGGCATGCAGCCCAGTGGGAAAGATCCAGAGTAATTGGTGGACAAGGCTAATGCCCTGTAAGACTCAAGATCCACTGAAATGAACAAAGAAAATACATCCATAAAACACACACACACTGTCTCTCTCTCTCTCTCTCTCTCTCTCTCTCTTACACACACACACACACACACACACACAGTTCTAGGGGGGAAAATCACAGCCTACGTGTTCTATAATGGAAAGAGTAATAGCAGGGTTTGGGAATAGTCGTGTAGTAGGCATTGGTTGGTCAATACAGAAGGGCTGGCAGTCTAAAGTTTGTAGGCAGAAGAAAGCTGGCCAGTGACTGGAAAGAGTCCAGGAGAGGCGGCGTTTAGGAGATGAGAGGTTTAACAAGGAGCAAGTCCATAGAGTAGTGCCATAGGGTGTATGTGTGTGTAAGTTTACACTGATACATCAAACTGACAGGCTCTCCATGAAGGAAAGTCTTAAGATTTTCACAGTCTCTATCTCTGTGAATAAGGCCTTAGTCCAGGCAGACACAAGATGAGTCAGACCCTGCTCTCAAGGAGCAGGAAGTCCAGCAGGGGCAACTGGCCTGAAGACAGATATAATGACAACACAGCTGAACAGACAGTGCTGAATAGGCAAGCGGCCCAGAGCCTGAGTGACCAGAGGCCTGGGGGACAATCAGGCCTTAGAGGAGCTGATGTTTGAGCAGAACCTTGAACAGAAGCTTGGACTGGAGAAGAGAGAAAGAACATTCTAGGCAGAAGGAATGAAGTGACAAAGTCTGCTGGGTCTGGGGATAGGACCAACCTAGTGTATTCTGAAGTGATGAATTTGGTGAACCAGAGACGGCAAAGGAGCTACACCTGCAATAGATTTTGGAGCTTGAAATGTCAACTTGAGAAACCCGGAGTTGCTCCGTAAGCACTAGAGTTCTAACAGAGGTTTCTAAGCAGAAGAATAGCATGCTTAGATGTGGCATTTGTTTAATTTTATTTTGTTTGGCAGAATGAAGACAGTGATCTGAAGAGGAAGTGGAGGGGAAGAGCAGATCAGAGAAGGCAGCTGCAGCAGAGATGGTCAAGCCTGAAATGGGGCAGTCAGAAGGGGAATATAGAAAGGCAAGAATCTAATTCAAAGATGTTTCTGGATATGGATTTCATTGGTGGCAGAGAGAGGTTTACTTCAAGGTTTCAGTGAAGGCACTAAGCAGAAGGTGGCATCAATAACCAAGATTTAGTGAGATTTTGTATGAGTAGAATTCTGGGGGAGGGAGATAGTGCATCCTTGTTTTGGAGATGCTAAACTTCAAGTGTATGCAGATTTCCATTTAGATGTGTCCAGTTTGCAGTAGGAAACAAAAATCTGGAGTTCAGGAGGAGAGTCTAGACTAGAGAAACCAGTTGGTTTCATATGGAGAAAGGAGTTGAGAGGCTGGTATTGAGTGAGATTACCTGGGTAGCCTTGAAGCTGTGACAGGAGAAATAGAGCTAAACCCTTGGGGAAATTACAGAATTTGCAGGCCAACCAGTGGCGGCAAAATCAAAAGGGAGCAGGCAGAGAGAGAGAGAAGAATCTGGGAAATAGTGCTATTTTAGAAACTGAGGAAAGGAGACAATGTTAAATAATCAGTGTCACCTCCTTCAAGTCTTAGTCCAAATGTTACCTTCTTAGTGAGGCCCTCTACAACCATCTCTTATTTTAAAAGGCACTACTCTTTCTTCCTATCCTCTTTATTTTTCTCCATGGCACCTATACCACCACTTGGTACACTACACAGTGTACCTATGTGGGCTTGTAAAACTGCTCTCCTTAGAATGTAAACTCCATGAGAGCAGGGCTTTCCATCTGACCTGCAATTGTCCCCCCTAAATTTGCGGAATGAGCGAGCTCTGTCAGGATAAGAGATGAGCATCTAATTCTTGCTATCAAAATGTGGTGAAGCCAGTGAAGAGCATGATGGGTGGGAGAGATGTCAAACTGCAGGGATGTGGGAATGAATTGGGGGGGCATTGAAATTGGGAATGTAAGTCAGTCCTGCCAGAAATGTGGGGTGAAGAAGGGGAAATAAATTAGCAAGAGCTAGAAAGTGTCAAGGACAGTTTGGATTTTGTTTTCTTGTTTATGTTTCTGAGGAAAATTAGTTGGGAATATGAAAATATTAGGGGAAGGACACAGGGAAATTTGATAGAAGATGCCTTAGAGTTAAGTGCCTTTCTAGATAAATTCAAAGGTATGAAGGCCAGGTCAGTGAGAGAATGCTTGCCCAAGCCCTTTCTTTGTCCCATGAAACTAAAATCTCCTTGGTGTCTTGGAAGGAGGAAGGTATAGGGTAGTGGTAGGAAAAGGAGCTCCTGTCAAGAGACGCCACTTATGCCAGCCCACAGGGAAAACTTGCTTAAATTCCCCAAATGCTGCTTAGGTTCAAGGCCCCTGGGGGAAGTAGCTCCCAGTGGGCTTGAATAATAATAATGATGATGTTGCAGGGTTGGGACAAATGCAAAATCTAAAAATGCCACCGGGGTTTTGCAATTTAAAATATTTGTTCTGTGACTTAAGTAGGCAAAGAGCAATTTAAAACTGTGAGTACTACATACCACAAGGTAATGGGAGCCTAGCATTGGTTAGACTCATTATCTGGGGGTGTGTATGTGCTTAAGCAAAGTCCTGCACGCAGCCTGGGCTGGCTTGGAATGAAGGGGAATAGGAAGAGAAGAGGGAACCTGGGCACTACAGGGAGATAAAACCAGTTGCAGATGTAGCTGAATTGGAAAGGTGTGGGCTTAAAGCACTGAGAGGTCTTTTTACCAGATTCCTGTTATTTCCTTTGGAAATTCTTCATTTGGGATGGTTCTGTGGCCTTGCCTCTTCTGCCTGATCTGGGGTGTTCCAATTCCCTCAGCCCAATGGAGACAAATGGTGCCCCCTCCCTCGGTTAGTTCGCTCTGATGGGGCCTCGTTGGGCTACCTTCCAAACCCAGCTTCTCACTTGTCTACCTTACCTCTCTCTCAACCTCTTGAGGCATCATCTGCAAAAGCTAAAATTTTACTTTGCAGCAGCTATTGGGCTCTGAGAGGGCCCCGTGCAATACAGATACCTGTTTTTTGTTTTGTTTTGTTTTTGTTTGTTCGGTTTTGTTTTGTTTTTCTGAGAAACTAAAAGCCCAACTCAGGGCCAGACACTCAGACCCTCAAAGCTTATGTGCCACCGGAAGACCTGCACCTGTACCTGGAGCAGATGGGAGCCCAGTTCTCGGCCAACGTTGTCCAGGGGGCTGGTCCGACTCGAGTGGCCCCACGCCTCGCCGAGCCCTGTGGAGACACAGAAACATCCTGTAGCCACTGAACCCGGACCTGGCAGGCAGTTTGGGACCAAGTCCCGCGACTGTATTACCCCAGCGAGCACCTGCCCTTTGACTGGATACCATAGGGGATCCCTCTCAATGTGGACAGCGGAGGATGGGAGAGTGTACATTTCAGTCCGTCCTTTCAGTTTCTCCGCAGAGGTTAGATTTCCTCTTCTAAACTAGACCTGGTTTCTCAGGGAGGGCTGGGCCCAGGCCAAGGGCCCCCTGGCAGGACTCCAAGTGGCCCAGGCTGGGAAAAAGCCTCCAACATTGCACCCCACCGATAACTTTCGTGTAGGTTCACTAGTTTGTTTACGGGGTAAGGGCACTCTGCTTCTCGCCCAGAGTTTTCATCGTCATCCTTTTCCCGGGGGCCGAGCTTGTCCCGACACCCAGCGAAAGCCACTGCCAGCCTGCAGCGACCTAAGACGACCGGCCAGGTCCAACCGGTCCCTGGCGGGCTTTCTGATTGGCTGCGGGGCTTCCAGCCACTCTCCTCCCCTTGGCCTCTGGCTTTAATCCCATTCGGAAAAATTAGTTCCCTGGCGGATGACTTCCAGCCTGAAGTCTACCAGCATCACTGCTCAACTCATCTTCCTATTCCTTTCCCCTCCTAGCCCTCTGCCTTACACACAACGCATGCCCCCTACCCACCTCCCCTACCACTAAAACCCGCATGGGCTTTTTCTGAAGTCAGTTACTTTGGGGTGCTAACAACCTTTTTGTAATATTTTCGTTCTCTTCTCGAATTGAGACTCATTCAACTTTTCTACGTTCCAGGTACTGTATTCTATTCACAAAGACCATCTCTTTCTCTCCTTGGTGTTTCCCCGTTAAGATCTTTGGAGGCTTTGCTGCAAACTTTCTCTGTTGATGCCTAAAAAATTAAAACGCTCAGGACTCCTGTGGCCGATTTTTAAAACTTTAATATGGAGTATGCTAGAGTACCCTTTTGTGGAAAGAAAAAAAAAAAGGCAAAAAAAAAAACACTTTCGAAGGCCTGTGTTAAGCTATTTATGGGTGTTATCTTTTTAATAGTGCTGCTGCTAAAATTATTTTAACTAGATAGTTAAATCTTTTTATTCTTACACCATTAAACAAAGTTTAACATGACCTCCCACACCCCACCCCTCAGAAAGGTGATTTACTGCGTTAAGGAGCAAATCACCAAGAAGTACACAATGATGAACACTCGCCTTGTAATATGAGGTTGGGGGCAGATCTTTCAAAATAAAACATGGAGTTGGATTTTTAAAAGGTCTTGGCTAGGAGCTGCTTCCTAAGCAAGCGATCAAAGCCTTGGTAATGAGGAACCGTGAGCGCCCCTTAAACTCAAATCCGGTCTTTCTGGGTGTTTGCACATCTAAATAAATCTAACGATTTCCCCAACACTCTGCAAACACTGATGCTCCCCGCCCGCACCCGGGACTCCTCTACCTCTCTGGCTCCCGGTCAACTCCTCCCGACTCTTTAGCCCGCCCCAGCTTTCCTCCCTGGAGTGACTCCACTGCCCTGGTCCCTGGGGTCCTCCTGGACCGTTCTGGGAGGGCCCCCGTCACAGCCACCTGTACACACCCCTTCGCCTTGTCACATTTATCGCTCTTCCAGTTTCAGCCAACCTATTCTTCGTTTCTGTCACGACCTGCTTTTTTCTTTTTAAATCCCGGCTCAGACATACCCACTCAGAAGGAGTGGCAGGAGGGATTGGCTGCGGAGGCCACACGGGGGAAAGGAGAAAGGACCCTGTCGGGAAAGCCGAGGACGCTGGCGACGCTGGCCCTTGGGCGCTCTGGGGCCTACGGAGGCCTTAAACCCCAAAGTTTGGCGGGGACGAAGGGCCGGGGCACTCGGGCGAGCCCAGAGCGGGTGGAGACGGCGTTGCGACTGGGAACAGGTCTCGCGCGGCTCCCGGAAGAGTACGAAGCCTGCGCTGAAGGCCACCAAAACGTCTTCAGACTGACATTTTGAGGGTCTCCCAAAGGGGCTGGAAGACACCCAAAGCGGCCTCCCAACTAGAATGATATGAAAATCCCCCCAGGCTGGGCTCGGGATAAATACTCGTTCTGAACTCCCGGTGCCAGCTTAGGCTGTTTGTTGTTTCGGGTTTCGGCCTCATTAGTATGCGCCTACTAGAGAAAATAAGACTTCCCCACTGGTTAATAAACAACCCGTCCCGCACAGGTTAACAGGAGCCTTCCTCGCCCTCTCCTGCCCCACCCCCGCCACCTTTTAAGGAACCTTTTGCTTTCCCAGAGGTTTGCCTTTTCTTTCTGTTACCCGTAGAAATCTCACGATTGTGTCTGGGTTAATGTTTTATAAAGGACTGGCTACTCTCGTCTACCTGCCGGGCTTTCCCGATCTAATATCGAGGAAACCTCCCCCAAGTCCTAGTAAGGGGTCCCCCCTCCCTAAAGTCTCGAAGTGGGGTAGAGGCCTCCTCCCTGGACCCCCTCGCCTCCTGCCTTCGTTGACGCGCTCTGGCAAACCCAATTTCAGTTGGCCAGGGGGTAAGCTGAGATTTCGTTTCTGCACTTGACCTACCGCAGAAAATTCGCAAATCCTTTGATTGTCTGTTTAAAATGAGGAGGAAACCAGCTCCCTTTGCGGCGGGATTACAGTGGGAACAAGATCTAAAGATTCTCTTGTAATTCGGTGAGGCCGAGGGAACGGGGTTTTGCAAAGGAGAAAAGGAGCTCTGTGAGGGAGGCGATAACTAAATCGGGTTTTAGACAAAAGGATTTTCCTCAGCTAAAGTGGCCGAAGACAAAGGAAAACAGAATCTATTTTGGAAGATTTCCAAGATATGCCACATTAACCTTAGCTGATAAATTTTGCTTCTCCCAGGCCCCCCTCTTCCCTTAAAGTCTGGTTTATCATATTTACATAAGTAGCATTGGAAGGGATGTATCTATTATGGATCTAAAGGGCTAGCTCACATATCCTGTGAAACCCAGGCAAGTTTCACTGTTGCTTTACCCTCCGTTCTCGGTTGAGCCATTTCCATTTAAATACCCCCTGACCCAAGGATTACCTCAATGGACTGACTGCACGGGTTTTGTAATTTCCTGAAAATGAGATTTCGATTTATAAAACAAGAAACCAATTAGTAACCAAATGAGGCGAAGTAGATCCACTAAAATTGACCTAATCCCACAGGCACCATTTAGGCCCGTTCTTGGCGAATGAATGATGAGCCCCAGTCTAGCATGAGCTCAAAGCATCATCCAGCTGTGTTATTGCAAGCAGCAAAAATAAATTGATAGAGCTTTTCCTTCGGAATGAATTTCATACCCTTGACAAAATATAGATTACAGACCCGGCATCATCACCGCCTTCACTCAGACAGGAAAAGGAGGAAGAGAAGAGTGTGTTCTGTTCTTTTAAATTTTTTCTTTATTTTAATAAATAAACGCTACATCTCAATAGAAATGTATCCTCCTTGCAGTCCTTCCCAGGAACCTTCACCTCCCCAACTAATTGAGGTGCCTTTTAGGCAATGGAGGAGGGTGGACCGAGGCGCTGTTTCATGACCTGACCACGACTTGGTGACTGAGGAGGGGAAAGCCCTCTGAGGCCGAGGCCACTGCGGTTCCTGAACAACTTGTCTCAACCAACTGAGTGTCCCTTGAGAGTGCGTAGGAGAGTCTGGTCCGGGGGTGGGGGGTAATCCTGAAAACCCCAAATCCCATGTATCCTTCCGGGCCTGCGCATCCTCGCTAAATGCGTACTGTCCAAGTCTTCCCCGGGCTGAGGCGTTGAGTGGCCTTTGTGTTCAGCCTCCGGGCGCCTCCGCGGCCGGGCTCTTTAGAGAAAAAAAGTGACTGCAAATGGGTGCTACCAGCCCGAACCAAGCTTCTGGAGCAGTCACTGGCAGGAGGCCGCTTCACGCACCAAGGCGCACCCGACCCCACCTCTGGCGCTGCTGCCCCCCTCTGCCTGCGGCCTTCTACGGCCAAGGGGCCTGTTTGGTTGACCTGAGAGCATCGTCGAGCGCGCCGGGCCAGGTCTTATTGCACTCAGCAGCCTGGACCCCACAGTGTGTGCCTGCACTCAGCAGTGCCCTGATCTCTCCTGCCTGCCTATCCCGGTTCAGAGACACCGCGGCCGCGCCCAGGGAATCCACTAATGTTACTGTAAATGTGGGGTGGAGGCCTAAGGTCACAGCGCTGACTCTCTCTCTCTCTCTCTCTCTCTCTCCCCGCCTTCGCGGAGCTCCAGCCCTGGAATTTGGGTTTCCCATAGGGATAGAGCCTGCGGGCCAACCTGGCTGCCGGAATTGGAGTCAGCCGCCAAAAGACTGCAGAAACCCAAGGAGGGCGGGGTTCGGTCAGACTAAAATTGGGGGCGAAATTCATGCAGCGTTCACGAGACAGTCCTGAGTGACGGCCGAAAAACGTCAACCGATGTCACCCTGGGACTCCGTGTCTTCTAATGCGGCCCAGCTTTGGCGATGCCACCTCCCTAGAGGCCCGCGCTGGCGTGGCCAAGCCCAAAGTCGCAGGCGAATCCACTTCGGTTCTACTTGGCGCAGGGACTCGGACGATGGCACCTAACCCGCCTTCCCGGGAACTGCCCAAACAGACTGGATCTGGACCTAAGATTTAGACGACTGCTTGCCCTTCGGGAGCAGTGGCCGGGACGGCAGGAGGGGTTGCTGGCACACACCTGCTCCAGAGGGACTTCTGATCCGGGCAGGGGGTGGCACCTGGGCCGGCCTGGGGAGTGAGGAGACTCTGTGCTGAGACCATGAGCTAGGCCTTTGGCTGGGGCCATCGCAGACAGAGGATGGGACACATTGCGCAGACCTGGCTGACTGCGTGCTTTGGACGGTGCGGGAGGCGCGACG
The DNA here is from genome assembly GCF_000951035.1 of Colobus angolensis palliatus. NCBI lineage: Eukaryota > Metazoa > Chordata > Mammalia > Primates > Cercopithecidae > Colobus > Colobus angolensis. Next base: position 423,475 of record NW_012117577.1, on the reverse strand, counting down.
GGGGCCTGGACATAATTGTCCCATATCGGCCCCGAGCCGCAGAGGCCGAGTGACAAGGTGCAGGAACCGCCTATTCAGTGGGGCTGCCTGCGGAAGGAAGTTTACTCTGCCGTGGACACTGTTTTAGCACTTTCAGAGTATCAGGACCACTTCTAAATAATTGAGGTTCCCCTTCCTCCACACAAAATTTTAAAATTTCATGGATCAGAGACTGGCAATGGGTGGCCCATTAAAATCATTAGATGTTAGCAAGATGCAAGCCTCATTTTCCCGTGAAATACCTGGTGGTACGGAGAAATGTGGTGAGAATCTATGGGCTCTCATTCTGTGTCCACATTTGGGTGTGTAAAAGCTGGAAGCTGCCAAGATTTCTTAGAACTGGACAACAACTCCCCTAGAAATTAGATTTGTCCTTTAGAAATTCAGCCTTGTTTTATCATTAGATGAGTGACTGCACCCTGCTTGAAAGCATCCCACAATAGCTTATAATACCTGTTTTTGTTGTTGTTGTTTTTATTAGTGATCTCTCCCTTAAAAGAAAAAAGTATCCTTTTTTATTGATCTGATCTACAATTTCTAGCACATAAATCCGCCTTGCAAATGCTCTGCACGGAGTTTAGTTCTGCACTCCACATTTTAAGTCAACATCAAAACTGGAATTAAACACAGAAAACCAGCACGGAGCATAAACTGTGCTTAAAGGCCTTTAAATGAGAAAAACTTCTGTAAGAAAATAAACATGGAAACCTAATGCTCAATCATTTCCCCAAGAAGCAAGAAAAACAGCCTTAAATCACCGACCCACGTGGGAAATGGGGCCTCCTTTTCTTTTTCAGTTCTCTGCCTCAAAAAAAAAAAAAAAATATATATATATATATAAAATACCATTAAGGATTTCAATCTTCAGGTGAATATTATAGAAATCGTCTGCGGAAGTTTGTTTAATCACCCTTGTCTGTGGTAGAGACCATCTTTCCTGAGTAGTTACTAATTTCAACTCTGTGATTATTTTTATTTTTCCAAGACATCTTGTCAACGAAATGGCAATGTGATGTTACCAAGATTTTGAATAACTATAGATTAGAAAATATATCTGATCCTTTCAAAGTTTATTATGAAAGCCACTACACACCCAGCCAAAATTGCTTTATAGGTGGATAACAAATATATATTTCTTTGTAGTTGAATTTGTCCTATTTTGCACACAAATAAAGTCATGCTATTTTATAGATCCTGTCCCTCTCGCTGTGATAATACCAAAAATTGGTACATTTCCATGTGCCTCGATTTTTTCTTCACAAGGCTACTTTGGAATATAATATGTCACTAATTGGGAGATATGAAGTGTTAGTGATTTCTCAGTTATCTTTCCTAATTTTCTTTTTCTCTGAAATCTCCAACCTAATGCTTTATTCTTAATTATTTCAGGTACCCATATCCATTTCTCTGTTCTCCCACTCCCCCATTTTCACCTAAACAGTTTAACTTCATCTACTCAGGCAAATAAAAGCTGAAACTTGCCCCCAGACACGGAAGCTACTAGACTTGGGAGGAAAACAAAAAAGTGTATTTGGCAAATGAGAAGGGAAGGGAATTAGTTGTATTTAAGGTGTACTTAAGGATATTTATTCTTTCAAATACAATTATGAAACGATTTTTGTTCATTTAACTTACAGACTTTGGCATTACAGTGTATTAGAGATGAAATAGTATATGAACAAAACTGAAGTTTTACAGCATTTTTATACCTACAGCTATGTCACCAGATTAATAATTATTTAGATTATATAACTTACAAAATCCATATATTACCTGTGATAGACATTTATACCTATCTTAATCTCATCCTTAAAATCGTGTTGAGGACCTACTATGTACTAGGATGGCTTCAAGATAGATGTAAAGATGAATTTCATCTTCCAACAAATTCCATTTAACACCACTAGAAAAGATTACATCCATATAAAGTGGTCAGTTCCTCCAACTGCCTTGGACCCCAATCTTGTCCACTCTCTGCCTTCAGTCAACACTGAACCTAAATTTGGCACCCCTACAGGTTGTGCCTGGTCTTGCGATTGTGACTATTTTATTGCTTTGAAAGCTGTTGTGGTGTTGTTGTTGTTGTTATTGTTGTTTAATATTTTCAAGAGCTGTGTTTGGGTTTTGGGTTTTTGAAGCTTGTCCACCATCAAAATTAAAACCTCATCCCTAGAAGCCAGCTGTTCTGATGACCCTGTCTAGCTCACTGGGTGGAGGCTGAGGGTGAGTTATGAGCTCAACAGTAGCTGGAGAAACAAATGATGTGCCCAGAGTTCACACATCGTCCACCTCCTCCTCCCCATAAACTCACACTCACCCACAGAAGGGAGAGAAAGGAGGGGTACGGGGCTCGGGAGGGGGAAGGTGAGGGGGCTGCAGAAAGCACAGTGGCTGTTAAAGTAGCCAGAGGGGACCATCCTGGCCACCAAAAGGACTCCAGCGGAAGCCTTCATTGGCGCTCTCTTTAAAAATAACGAGAGGTTGGCTGTGAGAGTTTACTTTTTGTTCCTATTTATTTATAACGCGACTTACAATGTGTAGAGTTAGCACTTAATTAAGCAAAAAGGCTTGCTCTTTTAAAAACAAAAACACGAACAACAGCAGAAAACAGCCCGATATCCTCCCAGCTGCGCCTGCCCCAGGTCTGCACCAAGCCGACTAGCGTCCCTGGCCGGGAGACTCCCCGGGCTCTCCCGGCCGGCTCGGTGCCCGCCCCAGAACGCCGCCTTGCTATTCTCCTCCCGCGATTACTCGCAGCCCCACAAGCAACACCATATGCTGCTTCTGATCAAACAGCGAGCGACATCGGCACAGATAATTGACGAGACCGGCTGGAAATCACGCAGAAAGGGAGCCCACTGAGACCGCAGGGGCTGACAAATCACTGCTAATAATCCTGTTAGGAACAGTGCGGCCAGCGGAGTTCGCAATAGCTTTATTTTTATAAAGTAGGCGCTGACAGTATAAAAGACAACGAGATCTCTTTTTTAAATAGAAGGCAGTGTGGTATAATGGCCATTATCCCATCAACAATTCATAGCACAGTGTGAATGGGAAATGTGGTTTTTGGTATATAAGTTCCCCTTCTTCTTCTTTTTAAATTATTTATTTATTTATTTATTTACTTTTCAGGTACTTTAGGCTTTCATTTCTTTTTTCCCCGCGGTTTCCAGGGTCAGAGAAGAACTGTTCAAGGAACTGCTTTAGGAGGGAACGACTAAAACATCACTTGTAGTTTGAAGGTAGAACTGAACTATAATTTGAAAGTTTTCCTTTGGCTTGGAGCATGTTTTGCAGGCTTTTTGACTTAGATAATAACTTTAACGTCATGATCAAGCAAAGTGAAACTGCAAACCCAATAATGACTGTTTCCTGCCCATCCATTCATCTAATGGAAAACCACAAACCCCAAACATCTAAAATCAACAACAACAAACACCTCCAGGGGTCAAATCAGAAGTTCTCATTTGTAAATAAACAGAATTCTTTCTTTTGGATTTTTGTTTGTTAGCTTGTTTAGTAATCCCTCTTTTACATTTCTGAATCCCCTTCTGCCAGCAAAGACATATCCAAGATTTTTTTAAAAAAAATCTGTTTGTATTATTTGAATGCAAGTAAAGGAAAAGATGGGCAAATGGAAAAGTGTCCTTTTCTAATAAGTATAAATGGTTTTATACAGGACACTGTTCTATGAAAGCTGCACTGTCCTCACACAGTGAATCTTGATAATCTAAATACAAGTTTTAAACCATGTCAACAGCTCAGCTATTCTAACTTCTAGGCCTTATAAGAGACAATTTTCTCAGAATCCATTTGCCAAGCTGACACCCAGAAGATATTTTCTAAGCGGGCTAGCCATCTTAATTCAATCTTATGTATTTTAGAACTAGCCTATTATCTTGCAGATAACACCAAGCCCACAGTTGCAAATCATCAAGCTCCAGAGTTAGTTCTAGAATCTGTGAATGTCTTGAAAACTCAGAATAAATTTGCTTAGAATTTATTTAAGAACCTGAGTAAATTCAAGCATACTTGTTCACAAATATGCATGTTACCCATTTGCAAAACTTTAGACATATAGAGAAATTATTATCTGGCATATCTAGCTCCAGGTACATGGGTCTATCTACACCTGGCAAAAAATACAGAATTTGGCAGTGCTCTGGCTTTTTACTGGACAAAATTCTAACAAGAGGAGTAAAAAGAAAGTCATGTTTGGATTAGTAGTACTTTCAATTGAGCCTAGTATCTGAAGTGTTGACAAAAGGACTGTTGGGCTGCTTCCCAACCAAACATATCTGACGGACTGAAGAGAAAGTATTGATGGGGAAGTAGAGGGAGCCTCGAAAAAGAAAAAGCATCAGAAATTCTGAGTTCAGTGAGGACCTTAGTGAAGTAGCCGAGCCAAACTTCCCTTTGCAGAATATATATGTAAATATGTATGCATTTCTCTGGTCACTGGTGTCGGCTCATTGCCTGGCAAATCCCCTGCCTCTTCTGCATTTGAAATTCCATCTGGCCAAAGTCACTTACCTTCTGGGAACACGACTCTCATTTTGAGATAGCTGGTGGTGAGTCTGATTATGGATGCTTTGTCCAGCTGCGAGGTGATAGCCGAAGGCAAAGGCAGTAATTTAGCCAGTTCATAGAATTCACTGTTTTCCTTCTCCCTCCTAGTCCGGGCAGCATTTTTGGACTTTTCTTTCATTGTGTCTTGTTCCCCCTTTCTTCTTACAACGTAAACTCCGCAGATTCATCCAAAACAAAAAATAAACTTTCAATTAGAGATCATATTTGGCAGAAACATAAAACATACTTTGAATAAAGAGGCTGAAGTATTTGCACCAAGAACTGTGTATTGATGGCAGTAAAAGACCAGCGGGGGTGAAAGGAAAATATTTTCTTTGAAAATGCGGGATGCAGTATAGGAAAGTTGCTGATCCACGGAATTTGGGCAATCCTGGGGGTCTCCGGCGTATCAAATGCCGGTGGGACCCCTGAGGAGCCAGCCTTTTCTTCTACTCCGGGCTGCGAACGCTGGTCCTCGGAAAATCGACATAATAATCCCCGACGTTTGCTCTTCAGTCTCGCGGCATTTAAGGTATCTCCTAGCCCCTTTGGGAAGAGCAGGAACTCCAGACTACTCTTTCAAGGCCCTGTGAAGACAACAACATCAGAGCATAAGAGATCCGCGGCTCCACAACCACTCACACACTCGTCCCAATTCCAAAAACACCGCCGGAAAGGGACTCAGCGTGCCTAGCCGGGCGTTTTGGGTTTGTTTTTAAAGAACCGGATAAATCGGCAGCGAGACGGTCCCCTGCAAATAATGCTGGCATTCCCTCACCCACGCCAGCCACATCCTCCAGACCCCTGGGAAGTTGCCCAAACAACAAAATGCATATTTTTGAAGACCCGCAAGGGACCTTCCGCTGCGAGTCCCCGAGCCCGCGCCCAGGTTGGGCGCATGTCCCACAAAAGCAGGTTTTCACAATTCAGAATTCCTCCACGGCGCGGCGGGGGCCTTTCAGCTCCCGACCTTGGCAGATCTGGACCTTGGCTACCTCTTTAACTTGGGCCTCAAGTCTGAGGGATTCCTCAAAAAGTGACACTTACACACCAAGTCCCTCGGGACTCCCAAGCGACCCAGCGCTCTGGCTGCCCAGCAGGGGCGGCAACAAGCGGGGTCCGACAGCGCCAGGTTAACAGGTGGCGAGCTCGCAACAGCCCCTCTCAGGCGCCCCGGGGGTGGGAGGCGCCGCGGCCTCTCCCACACCGCCGCGGAGCTCCGGGGTTGCCTGGAGGGCGCGGGGTGTCTTCTGCTTCACCTACCTTCAGTCCCCACAGGCGGCAGAGGGTTCGGGGGCGCCCATCTCTTAATTGTACTCATGCCTACCGTCCAACCCAGCGGCTCCGCCGGCCTCTCCGCTTCCCACCAGCAGAGAGGAGCAGAGCATTCCCGGCTCCCTTTTCTGGATCATGAATTAGAGGAGTGGTGCGTGGCAGAGAAAGGAGGATGCAAGCTTTGGGAAGAGTGAGGTGATTTTAGAATCCTGGTCCTCCGTAGTTGCTACGAAGCCAGTTCACTATTATTCCTAATTGGAGGCCGAAAACTGCCCCCCGTAACTTCTTTATAGCTTAAGGGTTTAGCTTCAACTTCACTCCCGGGCCGCCTCTCTCCCGCCCTCCCTCAATGCCACTCAGAAGCCTCCTAGCCTCCCATTGGCCTGGCCCGGCCAGGGGCGAGGCGCTCATTGGCCAACAGGGATGAGTGACACGAGTCGGCCCCGTGCCGCCCTCCGCGCGTCCAGGCTCCAGGGTCTGGATCTTACTATCCGCTCCGCCGCTGGGCTCCTAATGAGCCCCGGGTGCGGGGTCGGCGCTGTCCGGTTGCCGCCGCTGCTCGCGGCCTCCTGGGCCTTCCCGACATCGTGCGCGACCCGCGTTCCTCGGGCTCCCTGGGGTCGGGTGGTTAAGCGCTCAGTCCAGCGCGGCGGCCCAGAAGAGCCGGGGACGTCCGGAGGCAGCGGAGGTCGGACCGGCTGGTTAGGTCTACCGGCGGAGGAGGCAGGGTTGGCCCAAAGGGCCATCTCGCTGGCAGTCGGGGGCCGACGGCGTGCGCGAGGCCGGTTTTGTGCTTTATTTTCTCTTTCTGTGAAACCATGAAGACACGGAATTCATTGCCAGAGGAAATAAATACAATAACTGTCTTTAAATTAATCCCAAAGAAGTGCGCCTTTTTCTAAACGGTTTGGGTTTGGGGGCTGATTTTTTTCGCTGTGGAAAGCTGGACCAGGGAGTTTTCCTGTGGGGAGAAGCGAGGGGGACACTAGGGGAACACGTTACATTTCAGGGCAAAATAGAATGATTGATATATAGAGATACATATCACAACAGTCCGTTATCTTAAACATTAGCCAACTCTTTGTCGGGTTTTGTTTCAGGGAACAAAAGTCCAACATGACTATTCCTTACATAAAGGATACAGTCTGCATGAATGAACTTAACGATGCTCACAGTTCTCTAATAGGAGCGCACAATTCCCTAATAGGAGCTGGTTAAACAAACGCTCACCAGGACTCTCCCTGAGTAATTATCTCTTAGAGACCCTCTAATTTGAAACGCCTTCTCTTTCTCTCATCTGAGAAAACACAACAGATAGCATAGAGAAAAAGTCAAATTGTCCCAAAAACAATTGTTGTGCTCACCAATCACCCCCTACAGACTCGATTCCCGGCTTGGTTTGGGTACTGCCTGTGACCAGATTCGGCTCCCAGAGGTGCGTTTGGGGGGAGTTGTTTCATCTGTCATAAAAATCAGTGAGAACACCAGTGACGGGGCACTCATCCTCTCGTGTGTGGCGCTAATTGCCATTGAGAAAATAAATACTTTGAAGAGGGGTGTGTGCCATTCTGCTGATATTCAGAACAACTTTAAGAGTGTTTGTTCAAACATGCAGACATCTGCCTCCTCCTTGCTGCCCGATGGCAGTGAGATCCTCGAAGAAGGACAACAGGAGCTTTCTGGTGGTATTTACACATCTGGGCAACACCTGGCTGGAGGAGGTGAACGTTTTGGATAGAAAGAAAAAGAAGCACAGAGATTTTGTACGTCTTTCAAAACTGGAATCTGGCTAATGGACTCCAATCTAGGAGGAGTCATTTCCCCAGTGACTGTAGCCACTTACAGACCTGGTTCTGGGCAGCTTTCAACCACCCAGTGATGCATTTTTAACAAGCATAGCTAGAAGATAGCGAGAGATGCACTGTGGCTCACTTATACACAAGATTCCAGAAAGATCAGATAAGGTCAAGTTGGCTACTACATGTAAAGTAGGGGGTGGAGAGTGCGTGTGGAGAGGGAAATAAACTTTCTTGACCCTCCTCTCCCCTCCAACCAGGTCAGATATAGCTGCCAGGCGAAGCAATGACACAGGGTTAAGAGGAGGTTTTCTATTCGACTGTGTTCTAGAGAGGATTTCAGTCAAATCCGCGAGTACTCTAACCCTATCTCTACTTGAAACAACATGCCAGTGTGGAAGTGCCTCTCAGGGATCTGAAACCTGTGCCCACAGCAGAAACTTCCGGGAGTGGGGGCGGGGAGTCAGGTAATGCTGGGTTTCCAGAAGAAGAAACGCAGTAATTTTGCCTTCAGAAGCAAGATGGGCAAAATGAGTAAGGAAGTCTTCACGCTTAAAGCGGACGTGCTGGGGGGCTAGGCGGGCTGTTCCAATGTCCCAGCAAAGCTCAATTGTCAATGAGACGAGTAGATGTCGTTTAATAAACAAAGTGAATGCACGACCACGAGGTGACGGCCTCTCGCTAAGTCCTCAGCACACAACTGTCTGAGCCGCGTTTACCGAGAGAGTGAATTAGCATGACGACGTAACACCTGTTTTTCTAATCTTTGAACCTAGGTTGGAGCCGGAACGCTGCTCCTTCACTCCCCCGCCCGGGCCCAGGGACCCGGCTTTGCACCCTCCCCGCGACCCTGCCTGCCAACCCCCCCATGCGCCCTGTAGCCGGAGGCGTGAACTGTGAACCGGAACCTCAGGTGCCTCCCACGTGTTCTGAGAATTTGCGTTCGCCTCTGTCATGGGAAATTTTAAATGAATTTCTTGAAGCTCAGAGACTAATCGCACCATCCGCTTTGCCAATATAAGGAGAAAAGCCCCAGAAAGGAAGAGACGGTCACCGGCGACCCACTATCCCCAAATAGAGATCCTTATAGAGTCTAGGCCGCCACCTCCTTGAGCCAGTGGCCTTAAAACTTAGCCTCTGGCCCTCAGGCATCCAGAGTGCGATCCTGATGTGGGAGAAAACCCATGCAGGGCTGCAAAAAAAGTATCTCCCTCCTTCCCCTACCGAACAGCCTAGTGTGATGGCGACACTCTTCCCCCAAGAGTCCCTGCCACCTCTGGGGCAACCCAGGATGCTGCCCTCATGGAGTCTGCCCTGGACCCTGCAGGCGTCCGTGAGTCTACCCCAGTGGTTGCGGGGAGCCAGCCCGGGTGGATTCGGGAACCAACGCGCCTGTGTGAGCAATGTCCAGCATACCACGCGCACCCGGATAGACGGGGGAATGGGCATCTCAGGTGCCTTCTGACCCCTCCCCGCAAAAGGCAAAATCAAGACTAGAGAAGGTGAACTTTCGGTTGTAAAAGAACGAGTGAACGCATAGTGGAATTCAGGTGCAAACCGCTGAACCGGGGTTCAATGCCTCGGCCCCCAACCCTTGCTCTGGCACAGCCCCCTACACTTGCTCTGGCGCAGACCTCCACCCTGCCTTCCGATAACTCCTCTAATGACTCTTCTTTCCTCCAGGTTGTTTGAGTAACTTATCAAAACTAGAAGGATTTCTGTCCACTACCATTCTCTTTAATTTTTTTTGCAGACTGCTAGGGACGCACACATACACATTTGCATGCTCGCACATTCCACATGCACAGTTGCACAAAGCACACAGACATGGATTTGCTCAATGTCCAAGGTCAGGATGAAGGATATATTTATAATCAAGATACAAAATCTGAAGATGGTCACTCGAACATCTCAGTATGTTATATCCAGATGTTCACTCTATCACTGAAAAGGACAAGTTATCTAGGGACATATTATTGCCTTAGGAAATATTAACATTTTCTACTTCCAAGTATATTAGTTAATGTAATCCTATCCTAGACTCATTTTATCACCACATTTAGACATTTACATCTCTGTGAGTCGTTATGATGTTGAGGCAGAAACAAAGGCCACTTGTAGCCTTGACCCCAAAGTGTAGAAGGAGCCTCCCAAAATAGGGTTATATTTGCTATGTTAGAAGTTATGGTAAATATTACTTGTCTGATCAGGACGTTTTGAAAAGTATATTTTATGTATATAAATATTTAGAAAAATCTTTTTCCGAGGTACTGTTTTTCAGTTGTCTCCCTAAATTGACCGTTGAAATATCCCAAATTCACTTCAGTGGTTACACACTGGGAAAAGAAAAAGAAAAAAAAAAAGAAAATCCACCAAGTTGGAAAATGAGATTGGCGAATACAAGTAAGGGTTTCATATAGTTTCTCTAAATATTATGGTTAATTTTTCAGATATCGGAAACCGTTGTCTAATATATAACCTTGAATGGCCGCCGAGAAATAAGTGCTTCTTGAATTGTGCACTACTGTATTTGCAGACATAAATTTTAAGCTTTAAATAATATAATTATTTTAACATAATTGCTAGCTGGAAAAAGGTCTGATTCTGTGCATTCTGAGGATGGGAGCAGGTGGGTGCCTGCACTTTCACACTTTTTTCCAGAAATCGAGCGGAGGAAGCTCTGTGTACATAAATTTCAGCAACGCTGAATGCAGGCACACAGCTGAGGCGTTCTAACTCTGGAGATGAACACTAGATTGGAAACTCGGGCTAAAAAACACTTTGATTCTTAAATCGGATCCCGAATTTCAGACCAAACTCTGCTTTTGTTATAAGGTGGCCACATCAGGCCCACGCTCAAGAGGCCCGGGCTGGCGGCCGGAGGGACTGGGGGTGGGGAGGCCAGTGGCCTGAAAAAGGGTACGGGACATCAGAATGGGCTGGATCCGGAGAGCAGGTACCTATCTTTATAACTCCAGGTCTCCAACATTAGCCCTTCAGCCCCTCCGGGTTTGAGAACCGTTGGACTAACTTTCTAGAGGGTTCTTCCCTTCTTTGAACCCCAACTTTCCTTCTAGCCCCTGTGCCAGTGAATCGCGGAACGACGCCCTGCATTCCCTGGGTAGGTAGGTAAGGCATTCTGAAGAGGAGGATCCCTCTAATAGGTAAGCAGATGTCTGGCTTCTAGTCTTGGCCGAGCCTCGGGGTCACTTGGGATGGAGGTTGGGGAGGAGGGCGGCTTTTAAATATGAAGTCTAAGGCCCCACTTTGGTTTAGGAATCGGAATCCCTGTCCGAATCTGGAATTGGCATTCCGTAAGGGTGAGGAGGGCCTCAGGCCACTACGCAGCTCCGAATGCAGGGAAGCAGAAGCAAGGATGAGTTCAGAGCTAGGGTTGCCGGCGCCACCCGGGGCTGCGCAGTGAGGGGCGGTGGACCCGCCCGGAGACGCAGAGGAGTAGCAGCTTATCCCCGTTGGGGGCGCGGCGCCGCTGAGGTGGTTGAGTCTCCAAGTCCTGAGCCTCCAATAGCTGCTCCCGCTTTCGCGTCTCAACCTCAGGACCCCGGAAAAGTACTACTGTGCTTGTCTGGGCGGGAGATCCTGTGCTTCGGGCGTCTGGGGCACATTCCTGGGTCCTTCTGGACTCATCGCCTCTGGGCCCGAGACATGGGAATCTGCCCTTGAATATCTGGGCGCCTTCGCTCTTAGCGCGGTTTTGGAACTTGAGCGTGCATGGGAATTGATTGAAAGGCTGCTTAAAACACAGATTGCTGGGCCTCACTTCCAGAGTTTATGATTAAGTAGATCTGGGGTAGAACTCAATAATTTATTTGCATTTCTAACAGGTTCCCAGGTGATGTTGCTGGTGAGGGAACCGCACTTTAAGAACCATTGCCTTAGTCTGCTTTTTCTCAGCCTATTTTTGAAGTAGAAGACTGTGAGGGGGGATAATATTCGAAGCGATGGCCATAGTATTGTGGGATCTTGAACATACAGCATAAAATTATAGGGCGGTCTAGTCGAGGCCTAGAAGTGAGGCTGTCCTCCGTGATAGGGATGGGGTCGCTGAAGATGGCTTATTCCTGCCTCCTTAGGAAAGTGGCTGGTCTCAAGAAAAGGGAGAGGAAGCTGGGGCCTTAGCCAGACCAATCTTCCGTGGGGAGTTTGGCTTCAGATGAGCAGGAAAATACACAGGGTGCTCTCAGAATGTTCCAGTGTTCCAGGGTTCTCAGCTATGTTGCTGGAAATAAGTCCAGAGGCTTTGGTTCAGTCAACAAGGGGTGGAACACCCTGGAAAGATAGCAGACAAGCATTGGTTCTCCTTTTGACCCCAAACCTGTTCCCTCATTTTTCGAGACAACTTAGGCATAAAGGGTTCAAGGTGTGTGTGTGTGTGTGCTGTTGGTACGGGGGAGTGGTCGCTAGAGGAGGGGGCCCTGCCTGGATGCATTGGGACAGGGAGGTCTAGGCCTCCCCTCAAGTGGTTAAGTGCTTCCTCTTGTGCGGGGTCAACCTTATAATATAGCTTTGTTGATCCTTAAGCACTTTTCTCATGTTTTTTATGGCTCCATCCTGCATAAGAAAATATTTTAAAATTATATTTTTCTAACTGCATTGGTAAACAGATGAGTGTAATCCAGGTTGGTTTCATTATCGTATATTCATTATTTTACATATTTTTTTTTTCTTCTGATGGTAAAAGAAATAAACATTGAAACATTTTTCTCAGGCCGTAAAACTACATGGGCCCCCGGCACTGTGACTATTGTGCGAAATGGGTAAGTCAGTGCTGCTCCTGGGTACACCTGGGATGATGTGGATGCTGGGCATGCCTTTTCCCAGCGGTGGTTCCTAAGCCCCTTTCAGAAAACTGGAGAGAGGTTTGGGATGACGATCTCTATCTGTGAGTCACAGCTCCATTTCTGGAATGAAACTGTTCATCTCCTCAGGGCTGCACTGCAGAGTCCCTCCACCCTAAAACCAAGTGGAAAATCCAGACAGATTAGGCTACCAGCACCATTTCTTATCTTAACACTTGACCTACTTCAGTCATTTTCCTTACCTAGAAATCCAGGTTATTAAGTGAAATACAATCTCAAAACACTATGCAAACCAAGCAAATGGATCTTGGGCTACCAGTTTATGTCTGCAGCTGTACAACTGCTTAGCTTCTTATTACTCTTCCAGAGTTTCAAGCAAACGTTAAGATTTATATTATGCACACCATTCTGCACCTTGATTTTTTTTCACTTTCCATGACAGTATACAGAAAGCTTCTTCATCCTTTCTTTTCTAAACATCTGTATAGCATTCCAGGAAATACCAGTATAAATTATTTAACCTTTCACCCACTGAGGACATTTAGGTTTGTTTCCCATTATTGCTATCACAAACAATGCTGCAGTGAATAACACTGTACACATGTCATTTACCTGTGTACAAGTACACCCACGGGACAAATTCCCAAAAATGGAGTTGCTATATGGAAGGATACATGGATTGCACTCCTGATAAACATTGCTAAATTGCCCTCCATGACAGTTTTGCCAATTGACACTAATCAGCAATGTGTGAGGGTGACTGTTTCCCTACAGTCTTGGAATGAAGCATATTATTAACTTTTCTCCCCAGTCTAATAGATGAAAATTGACTTTTAATTTTTTTCTGTTATTAGGGAAGTTTGGCATATTTTCATATGCCTAAGTGCTGCTGCTTGCATTTCTGTACTGTAAACTGTCAACCCAAATGATTTGAGGGTGGGGGCCCTCTTGGCTCTGAGGTGGGTAAATCCTTGGGTAGGAGGATGAGGTGGGGTCTGGTTTTAAAAACAGTTGAACCTTTCTTGAATCCCTGGGGTGAGCTCACTCGTCAACACTGGGAAGTGGAGACAACAAGAAACACAGGTTCAAGGTTCTAGAGTCATCTACCAACACTTTTACTCACATGAAACATTTAACATTCTTTCATAGAAAACACAGAATAAGATAGATATGCAAATATAATTCTAATGTATCTTCATTCAACAGATCTCCTGTCTAATTATAATCAATTATATTGTACATATGTTAAAACAGTGGTTAATTTCTGGATTCTGTATGTTTTGAAATTCAATTGTCCCAAGTTGATATTTGATCAATCTGTTTCTTTATTTTACCTACAAACACATGGGAGACTTTACCACAGAAACAACTCAAGCATTAACATATGCCAGCCAATCACTTCTCGTGATTTGAACAAATAACTTGGAGGAAACAAGGGGATAGATTCATCAGCAGTTTCACAAGAGGAAAAGCCATAATAGTCTGGTTAAGAATCTAAATAAAAATGATACATAGGAGAAAACAGGGGAAAACAAGTGCACTGCAAATTTGCAGCCCATCTCAGTTTAGATCTGCTTTGATATTTATTTTCACTCCTGGAGATCTGATAACTAGTTTGTGAAGATACATCTTGTACCATAAGCCATTGTGTATTCTCCTTGAATAATCAAAAGTCACAGAAAAGAAATCTTGATAGCAATGTGATTGTTTTACTCCAAGCCAACCAAAAATATAAATGAGTATTAAAATTTTACATTAACTTTCCTTAAAACTTTTGATTTCCTATTCATTTTAGGGCCTCAGTGCTTTGGAATTATAGTATAGTTTTATATCAGATGGACTCTCACTTTCTTTCTCCCCCAACCCCATAAGAAAGACATGATAATGAGAAACTATTCCAGCAGGAGGAGCTGGTTTAGAAACAAATGGATTCCATGGCAACTCCTGACTCCACATGACTTCTAATAACTGACATTTCAGTTGAAAATTGTCTGTCTGTTATTCTGCTCAATGCTGGTGCTTTATATGGGGTTTTTCCTAGTTTACATCTCAGAAATGGAACGTTAATCTCCAGTTTCATGAATAAACAGCGGCAGTAGCAGCAGCAGCAGCAGCAATGTGTCACCACCTGTAACCGTAATGTGGCCAGTGATTTGTCAAGTGTTTCTGTCTCCAATTTTCAGACTAGCTCACAGAGGTGAACACTGAATAGAAAATATTCAGAGCTGGTACCACATAGTGTAGAAAATCTGGAAGGTGTGTTCCACTGCAAATTGACAGAGAGAGTCAAATGTTTTCATTCAACTCAAGACAATGCATGCAACAGGCCCCTGACAGCAGGTTGTGAATGTTGGGCTTTGTTGAATCAGAGACCACTGCACTGGAAGAGGAAAACTAAACAAGGATAAAAATATCTGGTGTACCCCTGTCTTACTTAAAACTCTCTATTTTGTCCCAAGGCTGAGTGATCTGCTGATCTCCCAATGAGTACTGGCACCACTGTCATGATGATAATTAAGATGATAAATGTCATGATGATAAATAAGAAATGTGTACAGGACAGGTTTGTAAAACCTCATGTGTAAGTATTTTATAGATTTATAGTCTAACACAGAAAGAAAGTTTGGTCACAGATGAGTCAAGGGATCACTCTTGGAATCACTGTAAGTCAGTGATGGATTTGGGTACAAAAATGATGATGAGCTGAGTGTATTTTTGAGAGCTCCTTCCATAGCTTCTGGATCTTACTGAGGAGGTTGTATCTCATCCATGCAGGTAAGGACTGAAATTCAGCCCTGGCTCAGTCCTGTGTCCCATGCAGAGGGGGCTCTTTTTCTAATTTGCACAAAGGCACTGTATAGTCTAGCAACGGCCCTCCCAATACTATCCTCCTTGCTGATTCAGGGCTCGTGTGACACACTTCAAAGAATGTTTGTCATGATGTATTGGAAATAATCTTGCAGTCGTTTCAGTGCTTAATGGGTGACCAACAAATAACATTTCATTCCCAGCGAGTATAAGAATAGAGTGACAGAGCAAATTTGTTTAGTGAGGGCATATCCCAGAGAAAGTAGAGAATGAAAAGAAATGCTACTGTGAGGAAGAAAAAGAGATGGACACATGGTGGTGGGGAGCACCGAGGAGAAAGTTTTACAAAAAGATTGACATCAACGTGTTTAAAATGGTTCCAAAATCTATTGACCAAATTCAGGGGGAAAGGCTTTAAAAAGAGCCAAGTATGCTTATTTTGAAAATTGCATTAGACAATTAGCCTGTGCATTTTTAAAAAGTAACTTAAATATTACTATTGCTTTGACTAATTGGAAATTTGAGAAGTATAAACCCAGTAAGAACTCTTGCTGTTTAGCAATGTTATCAGCTATCAGTTCTTCAGTGGCCAGCAATGCTGTAGTTTATATAGGACCTTCACATCTTTTTCAAATGAGCTGAAACCTGACCAGTGAGACAGCAGATTTGAAATGCCTGTGCAGTGACCAGAATGTGATGGGTGCTCACTAGAGGAGAGTGCTCACCTCACTTCCCACTTGCTCTATTATTTCAGCATGAAATGAGTTAATTGGAACTTCTGTGAGTAACTCTCTACATTCCCGAGAGGATGGGGACAGAAGATATTTCCCCAGGTTTCCAAAGGGAAGGCTGAAGAACAGAGCTGAGTAGATTACCCAAAACCACATAAGAATAATGTTCACTCAAGTAAGTATTTTTGGGCTTTCCCTCAAAAAGTGAAAAGACCAAATAAAAAGAAGTTAAGGTTAGATGTATTGGAAATAAGGAGAGTAACCCCAGGGGAAAACATCCCAATGGAAAGTTGGCGTGGATTTCCTCTTGAAACTTTTTTCTTAACTTTTTTTTTTTTTTGAGATGGAGTCTTGCTCTGTCGCCCAGGGTGGAGGGCAGTGGCACCATCTTGGCTCACTGCAAGCTCTGCCTCCTGGGTTTGCGCCATTCTCCTGCCTCTGACTCCCGAGTAGCTGGGACTACAGGCACCCACCACCATGCCCGGCTAATGTTTTGTATTTTTAGTAGAGACAGGGTTTTACCGTGTTAGCCAGGATGGTCTGATCTCCTGACCTTGTGATCCACCCCCGTTGGCCTCCCAAAGTGCTGGGATTACAGGCGTGAACCACCGTGCCCGGCCCTTAATTTCTAAATTTGGAAATAATTATGGATTTACAGGAAGTTGCAAATAAATGTACAGGGAATTCGGGTGCACCCTTTACCTTGCCTACCCCAGTAACATCTTGCATAACTACAGTATGTATAAATACCAAGAAAGTGACATTGGTACAATTAACAGAGCTCATTCAGGTTTCTCCAGTTACACTTGTACTCGTGTGTGTGTGTCTGTGCGCGGCTGTGTGTGTGTGTCCGTGTGTGTGTGCTCATAGTCCTATACAGTCTGATCACATGTGTAGCTTAGTGTATCATCACCACAATTAAGATACAGAATCGCACCATCACCACAAGACTCCCTTATATTAGCCCTTTCTCTTTCCCTCCATCCTCATCTCTAAATCCTGGACACCACTAATCTCTTTTCCATTGATAATTTTGTTTCAGGAATGTTACGTAAATGGAATAATATATAATGTAACTTTTCGAGATTGGTGTATTCACTCAGCACCACCTCTTGAGACCAGTTCATATTGTTACAGGTATCAGTAGTTCATTCCTTTTTATTTCTGAGTAGTATTCAATGGTATGGATGTTCCACAGTTTTTTTAACGATTCACCCTGTTGAAGAGCATTTGGGTGGTTTCCAGTTTTTGTATATTATACATAAAGGTGCTATGAGCATTGCTGTACAAGTTCCTGTATGAACATAAGTCTGCATTTCTGTGGAACAGATGCCTGAAAGTACAAATGCTGGATGGTATGGGAAGTCCATTTTTGGTTTTAAAAGAAAAAGTAAAACTATATGTGTGACTGTACCACTTTACATCCTTACCACCACATATGAGTGATCCAATTTCTCCACATCTTCACTAGCATTTGATTTTTTTCTTTTTTTTTTTTGAAATCGTATCTCTCTCTCTCACCCAGGCATGCTGCAGCCTCGACTTTCCAATCTCAAGTGATCCTCCCATCTCAGCTTGGGACTACAGGCATGCACCACCATGCCCGAGAAATTTTTGTATTTTTTGTAGAGACGGGGTATGACAGGGTTACCCAGGCCGGTCTCGAATTCCTGGGCTCAAGCAATCCAGCCACCTCGGCCTCCCTAAGGGCTAGAATTACAGATATGAGTCACCGTGCCTGGCCAGGATTTGACGTGATTTTTTATGTTAGCCATTCAGATATGTCTGATATCATTGTGGTGTTTGTTAGTTTACATCTTCCTAATGGCAAATAATGTTACATACCTTCTCACGTACTTATTTGCCATCTCTGCATCCCCTTTGGTAAAATGTCTGTTCATGTTTTTGTTCCTTTTCTAATTGAATTGCCTGTGTGTTTTTTTTACAGTTGAGTTTTGAGATTTTATATGTATTCTTTGTTTGATTTGTGATTTGCAAATATTTTCTCTCAGTCTGTAGTCCGTCTTTTCATCTCCTTTACAGAGTCTTTCACAAGCAAAAGTTTAAAATTTTGATGATGCCCATTTTTTCTGTTTTTTTTTTTCCTATTTGAAACTTATCTTTAAAAAGCAATAGGACAACATCATCCACAAGGGAATGACTCAGTGTCAAAACCACAGCTTTCTGAAGCTATTTCACCATTGCAATGGAGAGAGGAATGGCAATTCCAATTCAACAGATATTTATGGAAGATTTTTTTCAGTGAAAAAACAGTAAAGATCCCCACCCATGTGGCATGTAAATTCAAATGGGGGAGGTAGGCAATGAACTTAATAAAGTTAATTACATAACAGGTAAGAGGGTTGTAAATGCTCTGGGAAAAGAAAAAGGAGAGCAAGAAGTATAGGGTGTTGGTGGGGGATGTTTGCAGTATTGAATAAGGGTATTAGAAGGGCTTTACTGAGAAAGATAAATCTGAGCCAACTTGATGGAGGTGAAGGAGTTAGTCAAGTGGATATCAAGAAGGAGAGGACTGCTAAGACCCTAATGTGGGGTGTGCCTGGACGATTCATGGAGTAGCAAGAAGGTCAGTGTCCATGGCAGACTAGAGACAGGGAGGAGGAGAATGTAGGAGAAGAGAATGTAGGTGCAGATCACATAGGCCCTTGGAGGTCACCCTAAGGATTTTATGAAGTGAAGTGAGGATACGTTGCAGGATTTTGAGCTGAGGGGTAAAATGATCTGACTTGTTTTAACAGGGTCACTCTGGCTGCTGTGTTGACAGTAGTTTGAATGAGGGCAGAGCAGAAGCAAGGAGATACCTACTACAGGGATCCAGTGGAGGGGTAATGGCGGCTTCAACCAAGTGAGAGCAAAGCAGGTGGTGAGAAGTGGCTAGATTCTGGATGTATTTGAAGGTAAATCCAACAGAGTTTTCGGTGAATTGAGTGTGGGGTGAGAGAAAGAGGAAGAAGGAAGACTTCAAGATTAAAGCTAAAACATAGGTCCAGGTGCAATGGTTTACACCTGTAATCCCAGCACTTTGAGAAGCTGAGGTAGGAGGATCACTTGAACCCAGGAGTTCAAGACCACCCTAGGCAATATAGCAAGACCTTATCTCTACAAAAACTAATTTTGTAAAAATTAGCCGGGCATAGTGGTGTGTACCTATAGTCACAGCTACTCAGGAGACTGAGGCAGGAGGATACCCTTGAGCCCAAGAGGCTCAAGTGAGCCATGATTGTACCACCACACTCCAGGTTGAGTGACAGAGGGATACTATGTCTCAAAACAAAACAAAAAAAAGTTAAAACAGAATAAAAATGGCCCAGAGTATAGGTTGTGAATAGAAAGTTAATGAGAGAGAGGTGGGGTCAATAAAAAGGCAGTTCAGCCTTTGTGGGAGGTAATTTAACAGTATTTTTTTTTAATTCAACATGCATATCTATGATTTGGTCCAACAATTTTTTTCTTTTAAGGAATTTATCTTTCAGAGATACTGTACACGTACACAGGTATATATAAAAGCACTTCACTACAGACCTGTTTATATTAATGAGAAACAGAAACAACCTAGACATCCACCAGTAGGGAAGGGAATGGTTTATATATTATAGTACATTCAAACT
Source organism: Colobus angolensis palliatus (assembly GCF_000951035.1). Lineage (NCBI taxonomy): Eukaryota > Metazoa > Chordata > Mammalia > Primates > Cercopithecidae > Colobus > Colobus angolensis. The sequence continues at coordinate 403,808 of NW_012117577.1, read as the reverse complement.
ATAAACCCCATGACACGTTAAACTGCATAACATATGTCTAGTTAAAGCTCTCCAAGTTATACTGTTAAATGAAAAAAGCAAGCAGCAGAGTACTACATGAATTGGGCAAAGAAAATTCTCTCTATATCCACACTTACATATCTACATATATGTAAATACTTAGGGATAAGCCTGGGATAATACATGAGACAATTTTTCAAAGGAGCAAGGAATGCATGAAAAAACACATTGTACCCTCTTTATACGTTTAAACAGGCACTCAATATTGTCTTAATTAAACACATTTACATGAGTATACTATATCAAAAGCTTTTAAAAGTAGGGTAGAAGAATTATTTCTTGCTGGGGGTGATGGCTCACACCTGTAATCCCAGCACTTTGGGAGGCCGAGGTGGGCGGATCACCTGAGGTCGGGAGTTTGAGATGAGCCTGACCAGCATGGAGAAACCCCATCTTTACTAAAAATACAAAACTAGCCGGGCATGGTGGTACATGCCTGTAATCCCAGCTACTCGGGAGGCTAAGGCAGGAGAATCTCTTGAACCCAGGAGGCGGAGGTTGCAGTAAGCCGAGATTGTGCCACTGCACTCCAGCCTGGGCAACAAGAGCAAAACTCCATCTCAAAAAAAAAAAAAAAAAAAAGAATTATTTCTTGTTAATAAAGTCTTTTTTTTTTTTTCCACTCTGTCACCCAGGCGGAAGAGCAGTGGCATGTAAACATAGCTCACTGCAGCCTTAAACTCCTGGGCTCAAGTGAACCTTCTACCTTAGCCTTCTAAGTAGCTGGAACTGCAGATGTGAGCCACCAAGCCTGGCCACTGTAAATTAAAGTCTTCACTACTTTCCTTAGAGCCCCAGGGGATCCTGACCCTCACTCTGGGAAACAACCCCCCTTTCACGATGAGAGAGTAAGGGTTGGTTAGCCGGGGTGAACAGCAGAAATGAGAGAGTCCAAGGTCATTCTATTTACAAAGGCTCTAGAAGAACCACTGGGGCTTTCCTGTGAGTGATACACCCAAATAATTAGTTATTCCTACCCCCAAATCCTAGATCTCTTTGTCGCTTTCTGCCTTACATTGAGATAGCATAAAGTGGCAGACAGAGACAGTACCTGGACTCTAAGGAGCTGGGCTCCAGTCTGCCACTCCCCGCGGTGTCTCTGAGATTCTGTTTTCTTATCTGTGACATCAGGGACAACAGCAAAAGTCAAATGAGAGCTGTTGCTGGAAGTGTGTTGCGGGTGGAAGGCTCCCAGCTGTTAGCACTCTCAAGGCAAGGATATGTCTTTCCCACTCTAAACCAGGGTGTGCTATGTTGTAGGAACTCTGAAATGGATCCTGAATATATGCATTTGGTGCAATTTCATGAGGTATTCTTGCAGATGAATCAGACTAAGTATCTTGTAAGATTATTACGTGTTTTTTTCATTTAAAAATTTTTTGAGAACATTGTTTCTGGATCCATTTGGATTTCTTGTTTTCTTTCTTCAAATTTCACTTTCATCTCCATTCCCAGTGACATTTATTTGCAAGGACACTCAAGGACAGAATGACAGCAGTACAAGTTTGCCACCTATAGGTGGACATTGTCATTACAAGTGTTTTTCTGTGACCCAGACAGTGGTCTAAAAAAACAAACAAAACTCAAAAACTAACTAACAAAAAACCAGTCATGCACAAAACACCCCCGTGACTTTCATTTCAACCTTACTCTTCGCATGTTTGCTCTCATTATTCCCGTAAGTGTTGGTGTTAATTAGGGTCACCGGCAAGGATTTTTGTAACTACAAACAGGTGTAACTTTTGCTCTGTAAAGATTTGTCTTAAATGTTTTATTATATTTTCCTGTCTGATCAAGGTAGATTGGATTTGATATAAATGTTCTATTTCTTCAGAAAATGAACAAAAAACAGATCTAGATCACTCTGCCTTACTGCTTGTAATACAAGTAAAAGCATGGGCCTGTGCAAGTATAAAATGTGACACAGACTCTTGAGTAGTGCTGGCCAGTGGACAAAGGAACACAGGTCTTATTTTATCTCTGAGCTCCACCAGATCATGGCCTGACACCTGAGAATCTATTTGCTCATCTATAAATTAAGTGCTGGGACTGAATTTTCTATGCAGTTCCTTCTAGCTCTAATAAGCTAGACTCGATGGGCTGAAGTAATTATAATAACAAGGATTTCTAGCATTTATTAAGGCCTTACTAGCTGTCAGGCCTGGGCTAAGCATGATCTCATTTGATCTGCATGGTAAACCTATTAAATAAGTGACACTATTACAAGTAAGAAAACTGAGATTGAGGGAGATTTAGTAACTTGCCCCAAATTTTAAGAAAGTATGTGCTATGGTCAGAAGTTGACCAGTGACTACCTACTGAGCCCAAAATGACTTTAGGCGCTATAATATATATCCCAATAAGTGCCGTTCCCTTTCATATAGTCCCTCCGGAAGCCTACCCAAATATTCTAATAATGTTGCCATTACTATGTTTGGATCACTGTTTCGGACAGAAAGTAGCCCAAACTGATGGGCTAATTTTTTTTTAAGAGACAATGTCCTGCTCTGTTGCCCAGGCATGGTATAATCTTGGCTCACCCCAGCCTTAGCCTCCTGGGCTCAAGTGATCTCCCTGCCTCAGTCCCTTGAGAAGCTGGGACTACAAGCATATACCACCATGCCCAGCTAATTTTTAAAATTTTTTTGTAGAGACAGGATCTTGCTATGCTGCCCAGGCTGGTCACTAACTCTTGGTCTCAAGCAATCCTCCCACTTTGCCCTCTCAAAGTGCTGGGATTACAGGTGTGAACCACCATGCCTGGCCAAGGTGAGCTAATTTGAATTAAAACAAGAAAGCTGGCCTTAGTGATGTTTGGCCATCTCCAAAATAAGCAAGTATTATTAAGCCAACTAGTATTTTTTTATTTATCTACATCCAATGTATGCTGAGCACCTAATTCTTCATACAGATGGAGACAAAAGACACAGGGTCTGTAAGACAGGATGTGCTGTGTAGTGAAGATGTGGGAATCACCAAAGGTCATGAAAGGGAGCCAGGCATAGTGTGCCTCAAAGGAGGAGTGGAGCATGGGCAAGTCAAGGCTTGGGGTGTGGGAAAGTGGAAGAGCTGGGAGAGTGCAGGTAGGTTTAACCAGAGAAGAGAGTTGGTTACTGGAATCAGTGAGAAAGAATGCTGAAGTCTGGGGCCCAGTGGAGGAGGGCCTTTTGTGCCAAGCTAGGCATTATGAAATGCCTTGAAAGCCCTTGGTAATGAGGAAATGCTCAGTGCAGGGCTCTTGGATGGCCCTGCCTGAATCTTCATCTCATCTCTGCTCAGGAAGTCCCCTGGGTGATGTCCTTTACCCTCAAGGTATTAGCCATCACCCTAGTCCATGGTTGTAAATATTTCTTTTTGGCTTTGAGCCCTCCGGATACTCCAGACCTGCATTCACATCGCATGCTAGACACATTCACTGAATGATTGTTTCCTTTAGGGTCCTCAGATTCAGCATGGGTGGGCACATAAAACTAATATGTTCCTCCTGGGTTTCCTATTTCAGTTCATGGCCTCAACATGATCAAAGTCAACAGAATCATCCCCTGAATGACATCTTCAGATCTCCCATCTTGCTCCTTTCCTAGACCCCACCAATCCCTGAATCCAGTCATCAGTGCAGCTTTCTTGGCTACAGTGCACAGATTTTGGAGTCATACAATGAATTTGAATTTGAATCCTGACTCTATGTGGCTATATTATTAGCTAAGACATGTAATCGGACTGAGCCACATTTCATCATCTGTAAAATGGGTAAGATGCCGATCTACAATTTAACCGTAGGAATTATATGAGATACCGATATAAAAGAACCCTTTCCCCTTCAGATTCATTCTCTACCCTTTCTACCCTGCTTTGTGCCACAGACACTGAACCCATGCAGAGACTCCAGAGGGAAGTGGGGTTCCCTTCACCTTCTCGTTGGGTTTAACCAGTGGGTAACCATTGAGAGATGGGGGAGAGAAAAGCTGGAATGTTCATTGCCTCATCCTCTTCCTGCCATGGCTTTTACAGTGATTATATTTTTCTAGGCCTTGACTTTGACAGGCAGTCCCTCTGCTATAGCTATGGCTCTCACCAGTTGAGAGAGTCCATCTTTCTCCTTTTAGCCTTTCAGACCTGGGGCAAGATCTTACTTTTGCTAGTCCCTCAGTATTTTGGCATCCTTTGGTAATATCTGAATCCGAATCCACTTCTGTATACAGTTCTTTTATTAAACTCTTCTCAGTTAAATTTTGTGCATATGCCCATCTGTTCCTGTTGGAATCTGGCTATGACAAGGTGCAAAGGACCTTTTGGAGAAAATGATACGGCACGGACCTGCAGGATGCAGGATGGATGGCAGGGATGAGTTCCATCCAGAGAAAGAGTACCAATGAAGGACTGGGCTATGACAGGCAGCAAAGTGAGGGTGGAAATGAAGGGCAGGTGTAGATGTACTTTCTTTGCTGTACAGAGTGCCTGCTCTTGCCACAAGCTACCTTGTCTAGGTGACACATCTGTTTATTATCTGCTTTCAAAGCCCAATGCGACTTTTAAGTAACCAAGAAATCAAAAAATAAATTTGAGGAATTGAACACCTGATGGGCTCCCATAGCTCCAACAAAGCTGTAATCTTGTTTAGCCAGCTCCAGTCCTGTCCCAAGCCTGGCTGTAGCTGATCTTGTGTTTAATCAGGACTATAGAAGTCTCTGTTTCTCTCCCACCAAAAGCAAATATTTACCATTCGTATTCCCGTAACACTTCACAGAAACTCTGATTTAGAACTGACCATGTTAACTTTGAGAGCAAGGACAAACCGTCTGGGTTTGGCTTTGGTCCCCTAGTCCCCAGCATGCAGAGCCAGCTTACTTTACCCCAGCTCTGTGGAAGCTCAGTTGAGTGTCTAGGTTGAAGGGTGACTGGAGTAGGCATGGACGAGAATGGAAGGGCAATGAATTGAAAGCTGTTGCAAAACCCACGTCCATGGTACAGGAGGAACCTGGTGGACCTGCATGCTTGCCCTTGTCAGAATGTCACAGCTCACAGGGCAGGAGGGAAGATTGGCGTTCTCACCCCAGCTGCCTGTATGCTTCACAGCCCTTAGCATAATTTTGACTCTGCAGAGGTGCACAATAAATGTTACAAAGGTAAGTAGAAGACATCATCCACTGTTTATGCTCTTGAATTGGCCAAAAGATTGTTTCCAGAAGAGAGATATTGGAATGTCTTATTTTGGAAAAGCAGCTATACAATTTTTGTTGTGTTGTGTTTCGTTTTATTTTGTTTGAGACAAGGTCTCACTCTGTTGCTCAGGCTGGAGTACAGTGGTGTGATCACAGCTCACCGCAGGTTTAACTTCTGGGCTCAAGCAATTCTCCCACCTCAGGCCCCCAAATTCCTAGGAGTACAGGCATGTGCCACTATGCCTGGCTAAATTTTTCACTTTTTGTAGAGACGGAAGTGTCCCTATATTGCCTGGGCTTGTCTTGAACTCTTGGCCTTGGGTGATCCTCCCACCTCAGCCTCCTGAAGCACTGGGATTATAGGCATGAGCCACCGAACCAGGCCAGCCATACAGTTGTGAGTTTTATCTTCTTGTCTCGTTTGGGGATTGTTAAGAATAATTAATAATATACACTTTTATTTGAGCAGGATCCATGATAGGTTCATCAATGTGTTTTCATAGGGCTTAGAGTATAATATAGTATACATTCATAAATTTTGTCTACTCTTCCCCACCACCTGCAATAGAACATTTGCAGTTTTTCATCTTCCCTTTGAAGTACCTATCACAGATCCATTCCCCTGAGACATAAGCAGCTCATTATAAACCCCAAGATGTAGGTGGAATGGCTTAATCTACGTCAACTAGAGAATTGGGTAACTCAGTCAGTACTGAGTGTCTGCATCTCACCAAAGATGTCAACCTATGGCAGGTACCTTTCCCATCACAAACTTGCAATTTGGCTTAAATGAGACTTTCCTAACTGAAGCATACTTTGCACTTCATTCTCTTACTTCTGGCTTCATGTGCTTCCATCCCAGCTTCTACTTCTGTGGCAGAGAAAAATCCTGCCCTGGAAAATGTGTGGCCACAGCAGGAGTCATCGGGCAGGACCCACCATTGCACCCTGCACATCCAGCATGGATTTTCTCCTTTGTCTTTTCCCCTGGCTCTCACTGACTGCCTTGCAGGACTAGGAAATACATTGTAAAGACTGCTCTAATTGATTCCTGGATTAAAAGGGATGGTCTGAGAATGCTGCGATAATCTCAAGAGGAGAGTGAGACCCTGTCCCAAGTAAACGCTTTCCTTTTTGTTTTTCATGTTTTGATCTTATGAGCCTTGACTAGGCTCAGTTAAAAACAATGGCAGCCTCTTCAAAGGGGAATACCAAGCCCTTTGAATGGGCTAATTCTGCTCCAGGTTCGCGCCATCTACCCGCCCTTGTCAAGTGCCAGTAGAAGTCGACAGGTGGTTGTCCAAATATAAATGAAAAGGCTTAACTCTAAAACATTGCTGTCTGAGGGGATTTTTAGAAGACTTTACTCTGTGGTTTTGGCAGTGACCGTGTGTTTCTTTGCCAGCACACAGAGAAATTTGACCTGTGTCTCTCAGGAGTTAGAGATTTTCATCACTACTATCCCCACGCTAGACCTATCAACCCCTTCTCCACCCCAACAAATCAGGAGACTCAAAGATGAATAGTGAAGAGAGAGAGAAAGAGAGAGAGGCTGAAGAAACAGGGGATGAGAAACAGTACAGGAATGCTTAGTGAGTCTATATTTTATTACCTTATTAAAGTCACATTTGTATGTGTCAAAAACAGAGGATATTTTGATGTGTGAGCAGAGTGGGAGAAGAGGTATTTTGCAGATTTCTCTCAATAAATTTTTCTCTGTGCTGACAATACAGTGACAAATTAGTAGAGTTATCTATATAAACAATGTATATTTAAGTTACCACCAACTTCTGAAGCAAAGATTGAGAAACAAGCAATAGAGGAACAGAGGAGGGAAGGCCCACAGGCTGTGATCTTTCCAGTTACCCTGAGTCTTCTTTGGTAATTTCCCTTTCTTAGGCAGCCAACCACCAGAAAATATTGACTCCAGGCAAAACTTATTTTCCAGAGCAGATTCTGTTGTGTTTCAAATTTGCAGCAAATTTGTCAGTAGAAAGTGCTATATACAAATATTATTGAGAACTTAGGGATTCAATTCAGAATCTAACTTTGTATTCTCCAACTTCCTGAGAAAGTGATTCACTTGATACTACTTTAGAAGAATAACTGCCTTCACTTTCCATTGTGATAAGCCATCCTGAGTGGTTAGTGATGGCAAATAACCACCGAAAGGGATAAATATGACATCTTTTTCTAATCTAGAGGCACAAAACTTTAATTATGTAAATAAAAGAATATAAATGTCAAATTCAATTTACATACATTAATAAATTATATGAATCAAATAAAAATACCCAGGTAAGCATCAGTGACAAAGGCAAACACTTACAGTAGGTCAGCATGGCATCCATCATCCTCCTTGTTCATGGGGTGGAAAACCTCTACCCCCAATTCCAAAATATCGGGTTGGGTCAGTAGGTGGAACACTCACCCTTAGGAGCTGCCATCCAAAAGACACTGTGCAGGCTGTTCCCTGTGCATCTTAATGGAGTTTTCCAAGATGCCTGAGGCTCCTCCTCTGAGTGTGCTCCTCCGTTATGGCCCAAGGGAACACACACCCTGGTTTAGCCTGATGCCAATTTCAGACGAGCTCATGACAGCTGACCTCTGTGGAACAGGCACCCCTGGTAGCCTGGGTAACTCCACTGTGTTCCCAAACACTCAGCTGGGATCCCATCTCAGCCTGCTGTGGCCTCAGCATGGAGCAGGGAAGATGCCCATGTACGTTCTATTCAATTGAATTTAAAGGGCAGGCTTGGACCACAGGGAGGTGCACAGATGCTCCAAAGGAGTCCAGAGAGGACATCATTTCTAAATAACTTTATCCCTTTTCTTCCCATAGGTACCAACATAGATCTTTCCCCAGAATATATAGAAATTGCCACAGGAACTGAGCCAAAAAGCGTGCATAAACGCTGTGGGTGTAGAAAAATTTTGTTCCTTGTCTCTTGTGATGACATGGCAGAGATTAGCACTTGATAACCTTGATGGTTGTGCACTTTTGAAGTAAGTAAAAGTCTCTTAATGAGCTCCTAAATTAGAGAAGAAAGGAGGCCCATCTAACCTCTACATGTTATTGGAGTCAGGAACATGGTAAAGCTACAACTTAGCGCTAATCTTAACAGCTTACGAATGCCAGAAAATACTGTAAACTAAGGAATAAAGCTGTCCAGCAAATCCACAGTGGCCTTTCTACTAGCTAATTAGTTCTGGAAGTTCTAAGAGAACTAATTGTCCACACTAGAAATGAAAAAAATTACTGATCCCAGGTGAAAGCAGTAGTATCATGAAGTCATAAGTGTCTAATTACAAGTTTTTGAAAAGCAGCTAGCAAAAACGAAATACTGAGGTTTAGGCTCAAAAAGAGAAAGGAAGCTTTTCATAAAGCTAAATGAACACCATTATATTGGGAAAGAAAACACCTATTTTAACAAGGCTACCATTGTGCAAAATACACTTTCAAACTTCTCTTTGGGAACTGGTTTTGAAATCAATGACTATAGAATCTCAGTCTCATCTTATTTGACCAAAGCTGTTTTTACCTAAATTGATCAAGATCACATTGGTTTTGGGCCATTTCCAAAAATTAAATTTTCTTTCAAAGAACATATGTTTACCACTACTGAGGAGAAATATCCCTCAGGTTCTGAAAATAATTCTGAAAGGGAGTTTTTAAAAATCTCGTGGCAATAATTGCTTTGGAGATGATTACATTGAAGGAAATAAGAATAATTTAAATACAATTTTGGGGATTTGCTAAAAGTCAGATTGTATTATAATTATGCCTTGTAAATTTAAGTATCTATATAACCAAATTCAGGAAAGTCTTTTTAACTAAAGGAAGTTTGTTGAAATTTGTACTATTCCTTTTGAAATATAAGAGAAAAAGAAGTCTTTTTCCTTCCCCCTTTAAAACATACTGACATGTTAAGAATTTTGCTTTCAGGTTCTTCATCTTCATGAAAATAACTTATATCACCTGCTAAATCTGTAAGTGTTGGCCAAGAAAAATTATCTCCCTATACTTATTTTTCACTCTTTTTACTCTCTGTCTTCCACAGCCTGTTACAATCTTTGATTTATAAATTTTAGAAATTTTAACTGATTTTGTTTCCTTGGAATAACTTTCTTGATGATAGTCCTTAAGCTGAGAAAGTAGGGCCCACTTGGGACAAACAGAGATAACAAACCCTAAAAGGAATCGAGGGAAGTCTGAAGTTCTGTAAGAATCTCCCAGATACCTATCAATGGCAGTAATGTGGGAGCAGAATTGGCCTCAGCTCTAAATCCTTGTTCCTTCATTCCTCCCAAACTTCCACACCATTGTCCTGTCCGTGAAAGTCACATTGATGTCTCTGGAACCACTGGAAAATTTTCAGAGCCCCAAAGTTTTCCAAAGTGCTGACTTACGAAGCTCGGTTGCTTGGTGTGCATTTACAGAATTTTTCCATGGGTTTTCTATTCACATGGTGAGGCAATTGATATGGATGAAGTGATTGTATAAAGCTCTGACCCTTGCCTCGTTGTGAAATAACCACACAGATCAATCACACCTGGGACCTCACGGGGCATTTGGGAGAACCAACTGGGATGGGATAGGAAGATAGGTGGTGATGATTTCCTGCAAATAAATAAATAACATCTTCAAGGGATTTACACAATCTACTTAGAATCCAGTGGGGTAGAGGTAGCAGGGTAAGCAGGGAGATTCTTTGTGTCAGCACCGCCAGGGCGCTGGGGTTCCAAGCAGGGACAGTGTCCTTGCGCAGGACTGCCTTGCTGCCCCATCCTCCCCTCCAAACTCACTTGCTTGAGCCCCAAAGGATGGAAGATGTAGATAAGACAGTGTGCTTAGTGCAGTCAATTTTCAAGGTGAGAGTATGGGGTGGACAGTGGAGCCAAACTGGACACTTTGGGGGTCAACGTTTTCAATCTTGCCCTTACCGTATGTTAGTTGCACATTCTTAGGAGATGTACATAGCTTCCCTGGGTATCTAGGGCAGAATGGAGAGGAATGCCAGAGCTGATGACAGGACTCGAAACAGAAAGGAAGTAACATGTGTGAGCAGTTGCTTCGTACCATTATAAACCACCCTTATGTTTAACCCCCGTGAAAGTAGGTGTTATGATTTCATTATACCACTGGGAACTGAGAGTCAGAGGGCCAAGTCACACAGGTATTGCAGAACCACCAGGCCTGTCTGACTCCAAGTCTTGTGCCTTTTCTGCTACCCCGTGGGTCTCAGTGCAAGTTAATTCCTCTTCAAGAAGATTCCTAAAAGCTAGAGGCAGTGCAGGGTGATGGGGAGTGGGGTACTAAGGGAGGAGACAGACTCAGTAATGGTCTGTGGAAGGTACTGGTGCTTTATGGGGACGTGCTGGCAAAGGAAAGATGTGTTTTCAAACCCATGTCCTTGATACCAGCCAAGGTCAACCCGAGAACAATTCGCAGTGGAAAATTACACCCGGCAAATTCTGTAGCCTGATCCTAATTAGGAGCTAACCTCTTTTATTAGGTGAACTTTTTCTTTATTCCTTCACTATGGAGAATTGGCAGTAATTTGTTAATGAAATAGCATGCTAATATATGGAGTCCTATAATTTGTAGATGATCAAGAGAATTTTTTTTAATTAGAAAAACAGGACTTTTATTTCTACTTTTCTTTTTTATGTCTTCAAAATCATTAATTCTTTAAATATGTTCTTTTGGTGTTAGAGAAGTGAGGAATGAAGCCACTTACTTATCTCAGGGAATGCTTTCACATCTACCCATTTGTTTAGTCTCAATTGTTTTGGAGTTTCAATTCAGCAATCATTTATTCAGTTCCCAGAGGACACTGAATGGCACTGTCTGATGCAGAGGTTACAGCCCCAAAGGAACTTATGACCAAATGAAATCAATGCAGATGTACATGTAGACACGTGAGAGATAATGGGAGTAAAAATACCCCAGACAGATTTATAACCTACGTCTGATGCCATTCCTGGGGACTCATTAACTGTTCTGGGCTCTTTTATCTCATGTGGCCTCTGAGTGAGGAGGAACAATCGCTGCAGAAGTGCTAGAAACACACTAGATGCCCTAGTTTCTCCTTGTTGTGTACTTATTTTCCAGTCCCCCACAAGACTGCTGAGATTCTGGGCCTTGGTTCTTAATCGGAGGTGATTGGAAATAGTGTGTCTCTCCTTGATGGTGTGCTACTGACAGTACTAAGAGGGTTGTTCTTTCCGGCTTCTTGTAGTCCCACATGCTCCTTGACTCATGGCAGCATAACTCCAATCTCTGCCTTCTTGTTCCAGTGGCATCTTCTCTGTGTCTCTTCACATCATCTGCCTTCTATGTGTGTCTGTCCACACCTCCCCTTTTGATAAGGACAGCAGTCATGCTGGATTAAGGTCCATCCTAATGACCCCTTTGTAACTGTGGAAGGCACTGTAAAGACCCCATTTCCGAATAAGGTCACATTCTGAGGTCCTGGGAATTAGAACTTCAACATATATTTGGGTGGAACACAATTCAATCCAGAACAGGGGTGAAAGGAGAGGAATCACCTTGATTTTTTTTTTTTTCTTTTTGAGACGGAGACTCGCACTGTCACCTGGGCTGCAGTGCAGTGGTGCAATCTCGGCTCACTGAAACCTCTGCCTCCTGGGTTCAAGTGATTCTCTTGCCTCAGCCTCCTGAGTAGCTGGGACTACAGGCGCCCACCACCATGCCCAGCTAATTTTTTGTATTTTTAGTAGAGACGGGGTTTCCCTATGTTGGCCAGGCTGGTCTCAAACTCCTGAGCTCGTGATCCGCCTGCCTAGGTCTCCCAAAGTGCTGAGATTACAGGTGTGAGCCACCACACCTGGCCAAGTTTTTTTAAGTAGAAAATGCAGAAAAATAAAACCCCTTTCCCAGAAATATTCAGTTTTTCTCCCTAAAGCATGATACTGAAGCTGACTTTGTTTTAATCGTCCTTTAATAGGGAGTCAGCTCTGGTGACCATCTGCTCGGGTTAAAGTCGTAGAAGATTTGAGGGCTTTGGGCACAACTGTGACGTCTCTATACCCTGCAAACCCTTCAGAGAACCTGTGTCTCCTCTGAGGAGGGTGTTTTCACAGGCATGAACAAGAAATAACCCCCTTTCCCCCAAAGCTGTCCTCAGCACGAAATTAAAGCTTTCTCCTTAACTCTCCATGGACCTCTCAGATGCACAGCTAGTGAAGCAGCTTGTAAAGAAAACACTAAGTGCTAGCTTTTGGTTTTGTTATGTTTGTTTGAGGCATATTGTGATTTTGAGTGTTTTGTTTTTTTTTTTAATCAAACGTTTTCAAACAACTATTTTTAATGTAAAAAACTGTGTAAGCATAAGGTAAAGAAAAAAAATCAAATGGTGCAAAACATTAAACATGAAGTCTCTCCCTGCAGTCCCTTCCTCAGAAGCCACCAGTCATAAATTCCTCTGATTGCCTTCCAGAATTATTCTGTGGAGAGCATTGAGTTCTTTAGACAATGCACATTTAGTAACGAATGTGTTGTTAAATGAATAGCAGTCTGGGGCAGAGGCTGTAAAGTATTCTCCAACAGGGTCTGTTGGACGTCAGGGACTGGGTTTTACCGCTGAACGCATTGCCTGAAAAATACCTTTAATTTCCTAGATTCTGTGCTTACTTTGCTCTCTTTCATATCAGCTTTCCCGCCACAGGAAGGCATTTGTCTGCCTAATGACCTGCAAGCAGGAAGGATATTCGGTAACCTCATTTTGTTCTGTTGACCTTCGCCGGAGACACCTCAACTGATCCTTTTAAAAGAAGATGGGACAATGAGCATAATGGGTGCTCAAGAAAACTTTTAAGTTCATTTTCCTCTGTCAGTTGGTTGTCTATTTTAATCCTTAAGCCTGTAAGTTTAAATTTGTACTTGTTCCACGGTCATCTTTCCAACACTTCTGATACACAAGGCTGTGTGCTATGCAGGTGAAGAGACAAAGTAAACTCGTGCCCTGAGAGAGGCTCTGCTGTGGGGGCAGGCGGGGGGGTAGGCCACAGTGTGCAAGACCGAGGTGGAAGCTGCGCAGGACCAAAGGGCCAGGGAGACTGCCTATGGCCTATCTTTGTTGCCTCTTCTGTTCAGAAGCATCTGGATAACACACTTTTGGTTGCAGGTTTTGCTTAGTATGTATTTCTTTCATTGATGCACATGAATTGTGGTATATATTCTGAGAGAGATATGGATTGCTTCTAAAAATGATTCAAATAATGAAGGAATGTTATACGTGCTCACTTTTTGATTTTTCTTGAATAAATCTTAGGTTGTGGTGAAATGGTTACTGAGGTGCTTTGACAAGCCTGACATCCCTTTAAATAGATCACCCATTCAGGTTGCATCAAAATGACAGTCATTCAAGGCTGTTCATCGTGGGGGTGTTACTGTATTTGCATCTCTCATCAAAGCTGTCTTTTCCTTATTCAGCACTTTTATGTTTCAATGGGGGTGGTAGTGGTGTTGGGGGTGCTTCGCTTCTATGGCTATAGCTAAAACTGGGAGGTCATCATTTGCTAGTTTCTCTTTTCCTATCAATATGTGATAGGAAATATAAAAACATAAAGAAATATATTTGATAACAAATAACTGAGCCTGCTAAAGTGATACCATTTTACCAAATACACTTTATGGGAGGAATAATTTTTAATGTCAGCTTCAAAAGTCTGTAAATCAAAAATAGAAGAGAATCTTTTAAGACCTTTGTCACATCATGAAGCATGCAGGCACGCTTGTTAATTCATGATGACATTTTAACCAGTCCTGTTTTGCCAGGAGAGATCATGACAGGGCATGTTCCCACTTCTTAGGAGGTTTACAACTTCAGCTTCACCGTTGTAGTCCAAAGAGAGTAACAGGCATCTCAGGAGCCCCAGCGTATAGCCGCGGGGGCAGGGCTGGCCATTTGCTGGCTCAGAAGGGCAGTGTGAGGAGGAGCACTGCATCTTGACTTTTCTTCATGTGGCTACTAGAGAATGCACCTGTGAGAAGTCTCCTACTGAGTCACAGAAGAAACATCTGTTGGGAAATTCTGCAACATCTCAGCTTAGAAAACAGAGAAGGAAAAGCATGCTAACTAGGTCAAATGTTTTCAAATCAGGGCTAATTATGAGAAACTGCTACCTGTGTGCCTCAGCTTTGGATTGGAATATGCTTCAATGGCCTTTATTCTACAGTTCCAAGATCACCTGCTTAGATTGTTTTTTGTGGAGAAACCCAGGGCTTTACCTTGGTAGATTAAATATTGCCTTAAAAATGTAAACATGTCATGCTAGTGTAGACCAATCATAAATTCCTCGTGCCTAATTTATTTTGATTACTGAAGAATCTGCACTTGAGTATTAGTTGGCTTTGTGATTTTTATGAAATTAAAAATGATTAGATGAGAAATGAGAAAAAATATTTGTTGCAGGAATTTTACTTGTAGTAGCATATATTGGAAACAAATATAAAAGCTCATCAACTTAAAAATGAGTGAATAAACTATGATATATTCATACAGGTAATTAAACTACAGCTGCATGTATCAACATTGATAAATCTCAACGACCATATTAAGTGAAAAAAGTTTACAAACATGCTAGACTCTGCCGCATTAGTTATCTATTGCAGTGCAACAAAATACTTCCAAATGTATCAGCTTAAAAGAATACATATTTACTTCATCATAGTTTCTGTGGGTCAAGGCTCCAGGAATGGTTGAGCTGGTTCCTTCCGGCTCAGGATCTCTCATGAGGCTGCTTCCAGGCTATCTTTCATGGCTATTTGCAGGCCTCAGTAGATCTACTTCCACGTATACTTAGGTGGGTCTTTCCCCAGGGCTGCCCCATGACAAAGTGGGACATAGCAGCTGGCTTCTCTCGTAAGTGATCAACCAAGAGAGAGTAAGACAGAGAGTACCCAAATGGAAATCAGTCTTCTTATCACCTACATTTGGAAGTGATATCCCATTATGTATGCTAGTCATTAGAGGTGAATCTCTTAAGTCCAGCAGACACTCAAGGGGCAGGGACTGCCCACAGGTGTGAGCACAAGGAGGCATAGATCAATGGGTGCCATCTTGGAGGCTGCCCACCACAACTGCTGTGTATTACTTTTGGATATACAGTATGTGAGAATAGTATAAAAACATGGAACAAAATTATGTGGTAATACCAGTAATAGTTTAAAATATGTACACAAAAGATAATAATTCAGAATAAGAACTAGCTCTGGAATGGAAGACGAGAACAGCATTGGAAAAGGGTATATCAGGACACCAACTATACGTCTAATGTTTTATTTCTCTTTTAAAAAGTAAGTGTGGAAAATATTATAATTTAATAAATTCGGGAGACAATAGAGGGATGTCCATTTGTTAATTTCTCATTTTAGATAGGTTTGAAATATTTCATCATAAAAAATAATGAGCAAATTACAAATAATTAAAACTCTTTTATGCTATTTCCTTTGGACTTGAAAGGTTGGGTTCAAGTATTTGGCAAACAGATGTTGGAAATGAGGGAGAAAGGAGACTTGGTTCTTTGGTTGCCAGTTTTGCTTGGGTTTCACTTTACTGGAGGCTTGGGTGTCACAAAGTGATTACTACTCAACCAACCAATAACTTTTTAGCATTGTCTTAGGCTGAGTGTCACGGATGCTAATTCACCCTCACACTATGAGAAGACCTGACTCTCACCCAATTTGCGGGTTGTGGGTTCTGGCAAAAAAGGAGTACCAAAGGATGCACGAATGACAATTAGTTGCTCCGCCCCATTTAATAAAATATCTAGAAACAATGATTTCCAGATCCAGCATTTAATAGGTTATTGACGTATGGTTTCAATGGGATAAGCTGGTGAAATGATCTGGTAAGCTTTCTGTTTAGAAAGTTTGCTTTTGCTTATATAGAACTCTGACTCCATAGTGTATTGTCCTGAACTTTTAAATAAACCTGCAGGTGATGTATTAGTCTGTTCTCACACTGCTATAAAGACATACACAAGACTGGGTAACTTATAAAGGAAAGAAACTTAATTGACTCCCAGTTCCACATGACTGGGGAGGCCTCAAAAAACAATCATGGCAGAAGGTGAAGGGGAAGCAAGGACTTTCTTCACATGGTGGCAGGAGAGAGAAGTGCAAGCAAAGGCAATGGCAGATGCTTATAAAACCATCAGATCTCGTGAGAACTCACTATCATGAGAACAGCATGGGGGAAACTGCCTTCATGATCCAATCACCTCCCTCCCTTGACATGTGGGGATTGTAGGTCCCTCCTTCCACACTTCCACACATGGGGATTACAATCTGAGATGAGATTTGGGTGGGGACACACAGCCAAACCATATCAGGTGCCATTTGTTTTTCTTGTACTTTATCATCTTTGATTCAAAGCAGTTGACTTTTTATTTTGTGCACATTTTGTGTTAAGGTAAAAAATACATAAAACATAAAATTTACCATTTTAACCATTTAAAAATATACAGGTGGTATTAAGTGCTTTTATATTCCTGTGCAACTATCACCACCATTTCCTGAACTCTTTTTACCTTGAAAAACTGAAACTCTTTACCCTTTAGACAATAACTCCTTATTTTCCTTCCTCCCAGGCCCTGGCACCACCATTTTACTTTCTGTCTCTGTGAATTTGACTACTCATGTATATGAGGTAATTTGTATCAGTGGAATCAAAGCATATTTTTCTTCTTGTGACTGGCTTATTTCTTTTAGCATAATATCCTCAAGGTGCATCCACATCATATCATGTGGCAGAATAATATTTTGGTTTCTGTATATACCACATTTGCTTATTCATTCATCCTTTGACAGACACTTGGGTTGCTTCTAAGGTTTAGCTATTGTGAACAATGCTGCCATGATAATGGGTACACAAATATCTCTTCAAGACCCTGCTTTCAATTTTTCCGGAATTGCTGGATCTTATGGTAATCTTATTTTTATTTTCTTGAGGAACTGTCATACTGTTTTCCACAGTGGTTGTACATTTTACTTTCCTACTAACAGTGGATAAGGGTTCCAATTTCTCCACATTCTCACCAACACTGGTTATTTTTTGTTTGTTTATTTTATTATTTTGTGGTTAGCCATCTTAGAAGTGTGAAGTGGTATCTCATTGTGGTTTTGATTCACATTTCTCAAATGATTAGTGGTGTTAAGCATCTTGTCACATGTTTGTTGGCCATTTGTATAACTTCTTTGGAAATATGTCTATTTAAGACCTTTGTCAATTTGGGAATCAGGTTATTTTACTGTTGAGTTTTAGGAGTGTTCTGGATATTATCTCTTATCAGATATATGATTTGTAAATATTCTCTCCCATCCTATGGGGTACCTTTTTACTCTTTTAATAGTGTCTTTTGATGCACACAAATTTTCAATTTTCTTGAAGTCCGAGTGTCTATTTTTTCATTTATTGCCTGTGCCTTTGGTGTCATAGCCAAGAAATAATTTCAAATCCAATCAAAGATATTTGACTTTTAATTATAGTTGCCACTTTTCTTCCTCTGTTCAGCAGGGTAGATTATTTTTCTGTCTACTGACTGAATCTATAAAATATGCATATAATTACAGTTTTGGTGTACTTTATATATCCCTTTTTTCCATTTTAACATCTCCTCAGTTTTTTTAATACTTTAAGTTCTGGGATACATGTGCAGAACGTGCAGATTTGTTACATAGGTTTGTTTGTACACGTGCCATGGTGGTTTGCTGCACCCATCAATCCATCATCTACATTAAGTATTTCTCTTAATGCTATTCCTCCCCTAGCTCCCCACCCCCTAACAGGCCGTGGTGTGTGATGTTCCCCTCCCTGTGTCCATGTGTTCTCATTGTTCACCTCCCACTTATAAGTGAGAACATGCAGTGTTTGGTTTTCTGTTCCTGTGTTAGTTTGCTGAGAGTGATAGTTTCCAGCTTCATCCATGTCACTGCAAAGGACAAGAACTCATCCTTTTTTATGGCTGCATAGTATTCCATGGTGCATATGTCACATTTTTTTATCCAACCTTTCATTGATGGGCATTTGGTGTGGTTCCAAGTCTTTGCTATTGTTAGCAGTGCTGCAATAAACATACGTGTGCATGTGTCTTTACATTAGAATGATTTATAATCCTTTGGGTATATACCCAGTAATGGGATTGCTGGGTCAAATGGTATTTCTGGTTCTAGATCCTTGAGGAATCTCCACACTGTCTTCCACAATGGTTGAACTAATTTACACTCCCACCAACAGTGTAAAAGTGTTCCTATTTCTCCACAGCCTCTCCAGCATCTGCTGTTTCCGGACTTTTTAATGATCACCATTCTAACTGGCATGAGAAGATATCTCATTGTGGTTTTGATTTCCGTTTTTCTAATGACCAGTGATGATGGGTTTTTTTCATATGTTTGCTGGCTGCATAAATGTCTTCTTTTGAGAAGTGTCTGTTCATATTTTTTGCCCACTTTTGGATGGGATTGTATGCTTTTTTCTTGTAAATTTGTTTAAGTTCTTTGTAGATTCTGTATATTAGCCCTTTGTCAGATGGATAGATTGCAAAAATTTTCTCCCATTCTGTAGGTTGCCTGTTCACTCTGATGATAGTTTCTTTTGCTGTGCAGAAGCTCTTCAGTTTAATTAGATCCCATTTGTCAATTTTAGCTTTTGTTGCCATTGCTTTTGGTGTTTTAGTCATGAAGTCTTTGCCCATGCCTATGTCCTGATGGTATTGCCTAGATTTTCTTCTAGGGTTTTTATGGTTTTAGGTCTTATGTTTATGTCTTTAATCCATCTTGAATTGAATTAATTTTTTTATAAGGTGCTAGGAAGAGGTCCAGTTTCAGTTTTCTGCATATGTCTAGTCAGTTTTCCCAGCACTATTTATTACATAGGGAATCCTTTCCCCACTGCTTGTTTTTGTCAGGTTTGCCAAAGATCAGATGGTTGTAGACATACGGTGTTATTTCTGAGGTCTCCGTTCTGTTCCATTGGTCTATATCTCTGTTTTGGTGCCAGTACCATGCTGTTTTGGTTACTGTAGCCTTGTAGTATAGTTTGAAGTCAGGCATTGTGATGCCTCCAGCTTTGTTCTTTTTGCTTAGGATTGTCTTGGCTAAACAGGCTCTTTTTTGGTTTCATATGAAATTTAAAGTAGTTTTTTCTCATTCTGTGAAGAAAGTCAGTGGTAGCTTGATGGGGATAGCACTGAATCTATAAATTACTTTGGGCAGTATGGCCATTTTCACAATATTGATTCTTCCTATCCATAACCATGGAGTATTTTTCCATTTGTTTGTGTCCTCTCTTATTTCCTTGAGTGTGGTGTGGGACTATGTGAAAAAACCAAACCTACATTTATTGGTGTACCTGAAAGTGACAGGAAGAATAGAATCAAGTTGGAAAACACTCTTCAGGCTATTACTCAGGAGAACTTCCCCGATAGCAAGACAGGCCAACATTCAGATTTCGGGAAATACAGAGAACACCACAGAGAAATTCCTCGAGAAGAGCAACCCCAAGACACATAATTGTTAGATTCACCAAGGTTGAAATGAAGGAAAACATGTTAAGGGCAGCCGGAGAAAAAGGTCATGTTTCCCACAAAGGGAAGCCCATCAGACTAACAGTGGATCTTTCTGCAGAAACCCTACAAGCCAGAGGAGACTGGGGGTCAATATTCAACATTCTTAAAGAAAAGAATTTTCAACCCAGAATTTTATATCCAGTCAAATGAAGCTTCATAAGCAAAGAAGAAATAAAAACCTTTACAGACAAGTAAATGCTGACAGATTTTGTCACCATCAGGCATGCCTTACAAGAGCTCCTGAAGGAAGCACTAAATATAGAAAGGAAAAACTGGTACCGACCACTGCAAACACATACCAAATTGTAAAGATCATCGACAATATGAAGAAACTGCATCAACGAACTGGCAAAACAACCAGCTAACATCATAATGACAGGATCAAATTCACATATAACAATATTAACCTTAAATGTAAATGGGCTAAATGCCCCGATTAAAAGACACAGACTGGAAAATTGGATAGACAGTTAAGACCCACTGGTGTGCTGTATTCAGGAGACCTATCTCACATGCAAAGACACACATAGGCTCAAAATAAAGGGATGGAGGAAGATTTACCAAGCAAATGGGAAGCAAAAAAAAAAAAAAAAAAAAAAGGAGGGGTTGCAATCCTAGTTTCTGATAAAATGGACTTTAAACCAACAAAGATAAAAAAAGACAAAGAAATGCATTACATAATGGTAAAGGGATCAATGCAACAAGAAGAGCTAACTATTCTAAATATATATGCACCCAATACAGGAGTACCTAGATGCATAAAGCAAGTTCTTAGAGTCCTACAAAGAGACTTAGACTCCCACACAGTAATAGTGGGAGACTTTAACACCCCACTGTCAATATTAGACAGATCAAGGAGACAGAAAATTAACAAGGATATTCAGGACTTGAACTCAGCTCTGGACCAAGCAGACCTAATAGACATCTACAGAACTCTCCACCCCAAATCAACAGAATATACATTCTTCTCAGCACCACTTTGCACTTATTCTAAAATCAACCACATAATTGGAAGTAAAACAATCCTCAGTAAATGCAAAAGAACAGAAATCATAGCAGTATCTCAGACCACAGTGCAATCAAATTGGAACTCAGGATTAAGCAACTCATTGTTACATTATATTTATCTGATTTTTTTAAAAACATTTTTGTTCCAAAGAACTTTTTCCAGGTTTTTTATTGTAATTGGTAATGTCTTTCTGCTTCCCTTTTTAGCTGTTTTCTGACAACTTAAAATCAAGCATTTCTGTTCTGATTGCTGATTCATGGATTCATTGAAATGCACCTGCAGATTGCATCTCTGTGAACAGTTAGTTATTTTAAATATGTCAGGATTGTCCCTAGAAGATTTCCTAAATAAAAGCTTATTCCAATCAATTTACTTAAATTCATTCTGAATTACCTCAGACTCTGTCTTTAACACATTCAATATTTATGCAATGCATCCTCATGAGTGTTTCAAATATATTGTTTGGGGATGGGATGAAGCATCAAAAAATAATTAACACAGTGGGCAAAGATAACAAAATGACAAAACTGAAATAGAAGATGCAGATGTACAATCATTTTCAGCATGAAAAGTAACAATCAATTGAGAGTAAATCTTTGTGGGTTGGATTGCTGTAAACAGCAGTGGGTCTGATGTTATGAGTTGTAGCATTTTATAAGATGGACAGAAGCCAGGATCATCACTGTGGTATATTACATGATCTGGGTACAGTTATGTTTCTATAATTGATTAGAATTGTCCATGGAGAATGTTCTTTGCTGCAATCCAAGGATTTCTTCAATGTTTCAGTTTCTCCAAAGGCCACTTGTAGGGTAATGTGTTTTTAGAGGAATGCATTTTTCTAAAGGCTCAGGAAATAAGATTGAGGTTTTACTAAGATGTCTATATTATTCTCTGTTTCTGGTAACAATAGCCCTATATTAGAAGCCAGTAGCATGATTTTTTTCTCCTGATTTTTTGGATAGAATTAGGCTTCAGAAGTTGAATAAATACTGTAAAAATGGTTGTTTCTGAAAGAAAAATCAGATATTTACTTTTACAAGGGAAGGGTTTAGGTTTTTACTGAATATATTTAAATTGATTTTCATGCTTACACAAGCATGAGAGCAACGTGACTGCCAGGAAGATTGGACAGAATGGATATTGCTTGCAATGTTAAGGAAAGTACATTAATGCTTTTGAAGAACATTACAGAATTTGCTTAAAATTTTCATTTCACTCTGGGTGCAACATACCTTATGATCCAAATACTCAGTGAGAATGTGAGTTGCCTCCACTCTTGCTCTCAAAAGTTGTTCTGCTTCCAGAGTGATCCATTTCTGATTATTTAGATATAAAAAATGGCCCTTAGCAAGATTCTAAAGTTTGTACTCAGAACCCAGAGGGGAAGTAATAAAGCAGTCAGATTTCACCTCCCCTGTTTGGATACCTAGGTGCCCTTTACTGTCCCTCCAACATGTTCCCAGAAAGTGCTCTCAGAAGTAATTCACATTCCCATGTGAGTGCCGAGCTACACCTGAGTGTACATATATTTTGCATTTTGACAGGTGGGAATCCTGTAGCAAAAAAGGAATGGAGCACAAATCTCTCTCTGGGCACAATGATTTTTCTGTTTGGGGTGGGGGTAGAGATGGTGAGGTGGGGCTCTTAGCTTATCGCCCCATTGACACATAAAATCAATCCTGAGGATGAGTTTGTTTGCTATTGATCATCTTAGACTTCGATTTCCATTATAGTTACTCTTTATAGTTCTTTATCATTTTCTAAGCATTTTCACATAAATGATTCATTCAACAAAATTGATTGAACACCTCCTGTGTGCTAGGTGCTGTGTGTATAGCAATGATGTTCACTGCCCTTCTTATCATGGTGGAGCCAATGACTCTGAGAGAAGCCTGGGCAGGTGTTACCTCTGTTTTTGGAGGTGAGGAAATGGGAACAGAAGAAAGTTGATCAGATACATTGTCCTAAATCTTACAAAATGTGGCCAGATCACCAAATATAGCACATGGTGAGGCAGCATTTCAGAACGTCATTAAAAAGAAAAAAAAAAAACTAGCCAGGCATGGTGGGGTGTGCCTGTGGTCCCAGTTACTCAGGAGTCTGAGGTGGGAGGATTGGTTGAGTGGGAGGCTGAGGTTGCAGTTAACTGTGACTGCGCCACTGCACGATTCCAGCCTGGGCAACAGAGCAAGACTCTGTCTCAAAAAAAAAAAAAAAAAAAAAAAAGAAAGAAAGAAAAAGAAAAAAAAGCCAAAACCCTAAACTGCTTCTCTTGATACAGCAAACCTAGCTTAAAAACAAAACTTATTCCTCCCAGATCCCTGGTGAAATTGTGTTCTAATAGACAAATATATTTCCTGATAATAATTCCCAGTTAAAGTAACACAGGTAGAGACACACATTCCTGGTAGACAGCCTGTAATTAGGCCACTTTTGTATGTACTTGAGCTTATTTGAAGTTGCTGGCATTCTTTGTTAAAATTGCTACTAGACATTTTCATGCAATATCAATTTCAGACATTTAAAGAAGTATTCAAGGATGGGCTTCCAGTGTGTCCAGGAGCCCCGTGGAAAGAGATAGCTATGCTGGGGCAGATCATGTTTGATAAATGAAGATCTCCATTGGTAGCTTGCTTGTTCATTATTTTAAAATTGTGTTGTGAAGATTTTGTATTTTTTTCCTCTTACTTCAATCCAAACTTTCTCTTCTCTAATTTAAACATACTTAATATTTTTGGTGATCCACTCTGGTGACATTTTAAAAAAAATAATAATCCACGCATGTAATTTCACTAAAAAGCAATCACAAACCTAGAACTTATACATTCAAATAAATTGAGTCATTTTAGGTGAATAAACTTTTAGGTGAACTTTGGAGAATATGCACCAATCCTGGTGTGTTGACATAAAGAACATTTTTAGAATCTTTTGATTGCAGTTAATGTCATCATAAGAAAAGCGGTTTTGTTTTTTATGATAGTATTATTCAGCATTATTAGTTGTCTAATTCTCAGGAATTATTTGGTTATTTCAGGATCTCCATTCATCCCTCAAAGGAATAACATTTGGCACCCTCTAGGCCTTTTGGAAAAATGAACCATCAGCTGCAGGTAGTTCCAAAACCAGCTACAACAATCCTCTACATCCTGGAAAGTACAGTTCTCTGAGGCCAACAGCCAGCCACACTTGGGATGAAAGCTCACACATGAAATTCATCTTAGATCAACTCTGCAATCCTCAAATCATTACAAACTCCTTCCAGTGTAACTTGGAACCAAAAAGTATGATCATTCAAGGTGACTATACTTGTTTTCAATGTTCAGGAGTGGCACCTACATGGCTTAGCAAGTCCCAGTAAAATAAAGGACACCCAAGTAATAAAAGTAACAAGTAAAGAAACATGGGTTTGGGGGATTCAAATAACTTTTAATTAGAAGTTGTGATTCTGCTCAACCAACATGGTGTGATCTACAGTCCATCATGTTCTTCAGGAAGTCTCTATGGAATGGTTAACAACTTACAGCCACAGTATTAGGAAACTTTAATCAGGTGCATTTTAAACAAATTCTCCAAATCATAGGGCAATCGAAGAATAACAATAGAAATTTAAGTATCCATTCAAATGTGGCTGTCTTTTTAGCCAAAAGCTTGACCTTGGGTCAGCCTGGATCTAATATCTGAGTAGCACCCCCACAAGATCTTTCTCAAATTGGAATGCAAAGTCTTGGGAAGAATATTCAAGCAAAATAGAACCCCTGAAACTTCATTTAAAGGCCTCAAATTTGAACTTTATTTTTCAGAAATTGTACAGAATGCTCCTTGATGAAAAGCGGAAGGACTGAAGCGGAAATTGTGGGGCTAAATCTTTCCAGAACTCATGATAGCTGTTCTTCTACTGCTTAAAAAACAGGCTTCCAGGACATCCTGGAATCAACATTCATTCTCAGCACTTTTGACACCTGAAAATAATATAACTAAAACTTACAAAACTCAAAATGTTTTTAACTCCTGTGTTGCTTAGACTTAGAATTTCTATTTCTGAAGCCAGAAAAAGAAAGTTAATCCAAGGGCTTAATACACATCTCTGAAGCCAAGTTCTATATTCAGTAACACTCAATTGAAAGATGCGCAACTTAATTCAGGTTTTTCTTTTAAGAAGCTAGCTCATGAAATAATTTCTGCCTACTCATTTTGGATTATTTCTAAAAACAGAAGGCCCAAAATTATTATCAATGTATATTCTTAACTATATGGAGTTCCTATTTGGGGGTCTTTTCACTGTAAATAGCAGCAGTGATGGAGGGAAGGAAAGGGTCTGGTGAGAGAAGACAGGGAGCCAAAACTTCAGGTGAGAAAGATTCTATGATTATTGGAAGTTTTAAAAGATCTGTAATCCCTAAGATCCATTATTACACAAAAACTCATTCTCCTTTTCCATTAAGATATAACAACCATCATCATAAAACTACCACTTAACTTAAATATACCTTTGCTCTGTTGACAAAAGATACAAGACGATCAGTTAGTACCTTGCTTTTGGTGAGTGTGACAGTACTTGTAATCTCTGGAAGAACAGGTGGTTAACTCTGTGTATGGAGGCAGTGGCGGTGGTGGTGGTGGTTGCGGGGGGGATAGTTTAGAATTTCTGTGTGCTTCTGTGTTCATTTAGTCATTCAGAAAGTATTTATTGAGCTACTGTATGCCAGGAAATATAGGTCCTTCTTTGTAGCAGTGAACAGAAGTGACAAAAATCCCTGCTTTCCTGAAGCATAGTCAGAGGAGACTAATAATAAACCAACACATATTTTAATAGTGTTGATAAAACAATGAAGAAAAACCAAACAGGAGAGGGGGTTAGGGAGGTTTTGTGGGCTTGCCATTTAAAATAAGATGGTGAGACATAAGGAGATTAGGGGCAACGGTCATCCAAGTGAGGGAGTAGAAATGGCAAGTTCCACAAGCAGGGAGGTGACTCCTGTGGTTGGTGTGTAGCGAGCAGGAGGGCCAGAGGGTAGTGAGGGGAGAAGGCAACACTGTGCAGGACCTTGTGGATACTGTAAGGATCTTGGCTTTTGAGATGGAAAGGCACTGGAAGCTTTTGAGCAGAGTGAACTCATGACCAGACCTATGTTTCAAAACCAAATTGTGTAACGACTGAAAAGGGGCAAGAGTAGCAGCAGAGAGGCCAGCCAGGAGGTGGAGTGGATAGGGTGGCAGTGGGGAAGGTGGCTGGATTTCAGATAGATTTCAAAGGTAGAGCTGAAAAGGTCTGCTGACAGGTTAGATGTAGGTTGAGGTTTTCTAATTAAATTTCTATTCGATTAGAAAAGCAGAGTCAGTAATGACCCTAAAGTTTTGGTCCTGAGCAACTGGAGGTATGTGTGTGGAGCATGTCCTTGGGAAGTGACACGTAATTTTCTAAGGCTATTGGATTAAATCGTGAGAAGGGGCAGTCAAAATTTGAGGGAGCGGGTCAATCTTGCATATTTGGACTTCGCTGCGTTGTTTGTATGTGTAAAGGGAAGAAAAGACAGATGATTTTTGGTGACTGAATATCCCACCACTGTATCCTCTTCCCATCAAAGTTAGCAGTGGAATTTTAAAGTATGAGAAGGGCTCCTTATTCACGTCAAGGAACTAGGTAGGTTCCCTCTTTAAATTTTCTTATTATTGGGACTGAAGGATCCCCACACTTAAAGTCTCCTGTGTTTTGGTGTTGGGGTCATGGGGATGTGAAAGTTGTTTATGATAGTTGAATTCCAGTTGTTTCTAAATGCAACAAGAAAGAGGAAGGCCTGTTAGCAAGGGAACTGGAATCCACCCTGACTTGAATAAGATTAAGGACAACCCAAGTTATTTTGGGAAATGTGTGAGGAGTTTTATTTTTTAGCTTGATGGTGGTAATGGTGGGGATGAGGGCAAATACATATATTTGTATGTGTTCAGGAATGGTGGTTGCAGGGGAGAATGTTGAAAGGAAACAAGCTGATTCTTAACAATTCCTGTCTGCTCTATCATCACCTTCTTCAATGCAGGTGATAACACTGGATCTTTGCTGAACGAAACCTGTAGAATTACTTTCTTCATTCACTGCCTCTCCTTTCTTATTGCCCACTCTGGTCCTCACCTCCTGAAATCTCAGCTTCCTCTCTTCCTATTTAGCTAAACTTACTCTCTTAACAATCATTCATGATCCACCACTCTCAAAAGTCAGGACCCTTGACTTGGTTCTCACTTCCCTGACCTCTTGTCAGTATGTAGCACCCATCACCCACCACAGATATGGACACGTGTCCTGCCAGGCTCCTGGTTGTCTCCTCTCTGCACTGGTTGTCTGTTCCACTCTCAGAATGTTCTTCATCATAACCTTCTCTGGTCCTTCCTGACTCCTTACTGCAGTTAGGTTTTGAATGTTGTTTCCTTGGCTTTTCTTGCTACACTTCCTTGCTTGGTCATATCATCTCTACATCTAGGCCAGATTAATTTTCATAAAGAAAGCTCCTACATAGCCAAACCCTAACCTCTGGTGACTTGCCAAGAAATTCCATTGTATTCACATAAGAGTTACGGTCTTTAACTCTCTAATTCATAGTCACTTCACAGACTTTCCCCTTCGTCTTGCCCATTCATCCCTTTCACGTCTCTGAGAATGCAGACCTAGCCACTCTAGGCTGGGCTAGCTCTAAATTTTGCTAATGCTGTTCTACCTGACCTGGAATGTCCTCTTTCGTCTGTGCCTTCCCAATTCTAAGCATCTTAAAAACAGCCTAAATGTCACTTCATGATTTTTCTAAGTAATATTTTACCTCTGAAATCCCATAGCATTTCCCCCATCACTAGTATTAGTGCAATTACCTTTTTATTATAATTATGAATATCTTTTTATCACCAGGCTACCCTTTTTGAAGGCAGGATGTGTTTCTGATTCGTGTGGGTATGAGAATACTAAACACAGTGCCTACAACAAATCCTTGACTGGAACTTCAATTATTTTGAGTTGATAAACTCCAGAGAAATATGAAATGACCTGCCATGAAAACAGAGTTGTATAGTATAATAGCCAGCCCAGAGGTGCATGTTCTGAGATAAGTGGGCTGTAGGTACATCAGTTAAGAAAGCAGTTTTTAACACAGCCCTGAAACTTTTTTATCACAATATTTCTCTTCACGAAAACAAAACCCCGCAAGACACTTTAGAACAAATGCATTCTCTCAATAATCAGGATTTGGAATTATTTTAAACACTGACAAAATTCTTGGCCAATAAAAAAGTTATGAGAAGTTAATGACTTGCAGATCTGTAAACAGTAGTACTAATCTGATTATGTTGGCATATATCCTGTTGTAAGACACATTTAACGCTACAATTTTTGTTGAGTAATGAGTGTGGATAAAGTTGTAGATAGTGTTGGTCACTCATTGGAATAAGATTAACTTAAATTTGTCACATTATTTCTCTTCTAATGGGTACAACAGAAATACTTTCTTATTGCTCCTATGTCCTGTGTCATATGTCCAGTGAAGGAGACCTCCCAAGTCTGCTTGCTGTCTAATAAAAAGTAATGATGTTGGTAAACACAAAATCAGTGAGATTGTTACCCCTCAGATTCCCGTATGGACTGGTGATTGTTATCTATATATAATCTTCATTTTAATTCCACTAAAACAGTGTTTAAGATATAAATTTCAATTAGGTAATAAACTTTGCCAAAGAAAAAACAGAGAGAACTTTTATATGAAGTAAGTTTCTCAGACTAGAGTCCTCATTCTCACTATACTTGGTTTGCTCGCTATAGTTATTTAGATTTAATTTTGGGAAGTGAATGCCTGGTTCCCCTGCAACCTACTTTTATTTCTTCTTCTTTTTTATTTAAGCATGGAAAAGGATATATACAAGCAATACATTCCAATTCCAGAAACACTGAAATTCTACTACTTGTAACAGTTACATTGGAAAATGTTTTAAACTAATTCATTTTAGGGCTAAGAAAACTGAAATTATTTCACAAAGGTAGAATTTCATTCCACTAGAATGCATATTATATGAACATTGAATTTTAACAAGTTTTTAGCTTGAAAAAGTATTTTTCAAGATGGAATTTGTTTGCACATAGAGAAATTTTCTTTGACCCATAGGGGTCAAAAATTTTCTGTCTCAGATTTGTCCAGGACAGCATAAAGATAAATAATTGTACTATATGATCTGTAAGTGTTACAACATGAATTAGATTATACTTCTCTCCTCGTGTAAATAAATATGTCAGAAAGATAATGGAAATAAAGCCTTGAAGTAGAAGGGAAAGAAAAGAACAGATGAGTAAGGGGATATTATGGAAAGGAAGCAGACGAAAACATTGAGTCAACTGGTCTTGAAGTGTCACTCTATATTTTATTTCCCAGTTAACCGTATCTACATTTTCTAAGATCAGTATATTCTGTTTTCTTTGTTATCATCATTAGGCTCCATAATATAATTTTACATCACATATTATTAAAATATTTATGAGTATAAGAAATTCTTGAAGCTACTTCTACATGTAATCATGTCAAAGTATAAATTTTGCTAACAACACACACTGTGTATCACCTTACAGGTTTATATTTATATTTTATGTGGCAGAGTTAGAAATCTGTGACAAGTCCTAACACTTGTCACACCTCAATGCAGTTTTCCTTAAAAAAGAAAAAGCCAATATTCATGTAAACAGTACATTGTGAGATGTAAAATTTGACTGATAGCTCCTAAATATCATCCCAAATATACACAAATTAAAAGATTATTCTACATGCTTTTTCATCTCACATATCAAGAATCTCATGAAGATAACATTATAAAAGGCAACATTTGTTAAAAGGCCACTGTGGTTAACTTTATGTCACTGGAGTCAATACTGCAGCCACACTGTCAGTTTCCTGGATGGCTGAGGTTAGAAGTTGATCCTTTCAAGGCAAACATCAAGTAATTCGATGTTGTCTAGATGACTGAACAATGAGAATTCTTAGCCACTCCTTTCAAATGGATTGTTCAGGTCAGGTTACTTCAATGCCAGGTCAGTGAGGGCATCAGAGACCTTAGTGTTGACCTGTGCAGAAAGGCTCGCTTGTGTAACATTGAGATAGATGTCATATTGCTGGTCCAGGCCAAGGTAGCAGTCACTCATGAAATATAATGTGTAAATATATCTAAAATATAAAAATAGAATAAAAAAGTAAAACCACATTTGTAATCACAATCATATTTAATTCTTTCAGAACTTTGGTAGTAGGATTCTTCTTACCTTCCAGGTATTTCAGGGGTATAAAAAGAAAGGGAAGCAACATGATGATTTCGAATATATCCTACTCTTTTCAAAGCAATAAGTTCTCTCTTATCCACTTCTCCTAATATCAAAAACCATCCTTCATCTTTTGATTTGGGAAACCGAGGAGTAACTGCACAGCTCTCTGGCTTTCCCTATAAACCAGAAAAAAAGATGCAACATTAAAAATATCTAGACTTTCTATACCACTTGGTTGTGGTTAAGGCTACGTTGTGTTACTTGAAGGCCATACATCTACATAGTTCACCATATGTATCTGAGATGTTTTAAATTTTCTTCCATTCTGGTTTGGTGTCTTTGATATGCAATTATTTAACTTATCTCAAGATTCTCAGAGCACGTTATAGATACTAGTTTGTGGTTGTAAGTATCAGAATATTTGGCTAGTTAGAATAAAAAACTCTGGATCTTGACATCCAATTAGCAAATTCTCATGCTATTCCTACAATTAACTTTAATACCACATTGGTAGATGAACAAATTGAGACATAACCATGTTAACCAAATCTTCCAAAACCTTATTCAGAAAAAACGAATGCTTAAGAAAACAAACAAACAAATAAACAAAAACACAAAGCCAATCAAGACTGGACTCTGGACCCCAACATGAGGAGTACTATATCAAATACATACTTTCCCCCTCATTCAAGAAAAAAACTCACATAAATAAGCATATATTCTAATATGGTAATATTAAAGAGTCCCTTCTCTGAGAAATGGGCAATTTTTAGTCAAGTAATTTGTAAAATATATTAATCACCACAATCCAAATTAGATATAAACATAATGATCGCACTTGAGGTCTTTATCTTAGATCAATTTTTATAAAATGCAAGATTATTCTAACGATTCTTTAAGACAATGACTTTATGGCATAATAAAATATAGTAATAATGATATATTCTCAGACTTCATTCAGTATTCTAGAGGGAGATGTTTCACTTATTTCAAAAGGGGGTCAGAGAGTAATATATTTTTACAGCATTCAGAAACAAAAATTAAGAGATTTTCTGGCATGATTAAATCTAAGTTATACATAGAATATTAAGGTAAAAAATCATAGTTTTCTCCCATGATTTTATCTTTATGATTATTGCTATTTTTATGATTACTACTAGTATTAGTTTATATTACTTTTTAAATAAGTTGGAGTACATTAAGTCCTCTAAAATGCTCATATTGCCAGGTGCAGTGGGTCACGCCTGTAATCCCAACATTTTGGGAGGCCAAGGCAGGTGGATCACCTGAAGTCAGGAGTTCGAGACCAGCCTGGCCAACATAATACAAAAAATTAGCCAGGTATGGTGGCAGGCACCTGTAATCCCAGTTACTTGGGATGCTGAGGCAGGAGAATTGCCTGAACCGGGAGGCGGAGGTTGCAGGGAGCTGATGTTGCACCCTTGCACTCCAGCCTGGGCAACATAAGTGAAATTCCATCTCAAACAAACAAACAAAAGCTCATATTAAGGTCAGGTGTGGTGGCTTATGCCTATAATCCCAGCACTTTGGGAGGCAGAGGCAGGTGGATCATTTGAGATCAGGAGTTCGAGATGAGCCTGGTCAACATGGTGAAACCCTATCTCTACTAAAAATACAAAAAATTAGTTGGGTGTAGTGGCACATGCCTGTAAAACCCAGCTATTTGGGAGGCTGGAGTAGGAGAAATGCTTGAACCTGGGAGGTGGAGGTTGCAGTGAGCCAAGCCTGGGTGACACAGTGAGACTCTGTATCGAAAAAAAAAAGCTCATATTAAAGTCTCTGAAATGCCAGAGGCCAATCAGTTAATACTTACACTGACAGATGTTTTAGAATTAGAAATCAAATGAGGTAAGACTTGAAGGTACAATACTGAAAGAACATTGTACGAATAGAAAGTTACTGATCATTTTGTGTGTGAGAACAGAAGGGGCAATACTAATGAACTACAGCTTCACCCCTGAGGGCTTATTCTAGATATGGGAAAGCCCTGAATCCACTGGACCATAAAGACGACTAATTCTTTCTTATTTTAATTATTATGGCACTAAAAACCAATCTGCCCACATGCTGTGTACTAATATTCTTAGAGGACCAGATAATTAATTTTGGTGTCAGAGGCAACAGAAAAGAGCATAGTAATCTAAAATAAAAATACTGTACATTTCTGGCCTGTATGAACATTGACAAAGCTCTTCTATGCATTATAATGAAGGACGCAGGCATATATGGCAACTGAGGCTCAGAAAAGCTTAATGTCTTATTCAAATTCATAGAGCTAAGTGGTAAAGCTTCAGTCTCATCTGTATCTAGCCCAATGCGGTTCCTGTACACCAAAGTGCCTCTAGGGCTACAGTACCGCTCAAGCTTTAAGGCCCTTAAAAATCATCTGGAGTATTGAGTGAAGGTATAGATTTTGAGATCCCCCCCCTTGAGGTTCTGATTCAGCCAGTCTGGAGTGGGGCCAAGGAATCTGCACTTTAAAAGGCCCTTCAGGAAATTCTGCTGGACTGTCTGTATACCATACTTTGAGAATAGAACTCTAGGCAATATATTCTTATGTAAGGTAGATTTTCTGGGGCTGAAAAACGGCACATGAGGAGAACTCATGAATTTCAAAAGACTAACTCTCGCTGCTTAAGACCAGTTGAGAAAGCAGGATTCATGAATGACACGGGCACATTAGTCATATAACAGATATGTGTGGTGGCGCATGCTGGTATTTGGTGTGAAATATTTGAGAATGGAAACCAAACACTATACCTTGTGGAACCCAAAGTGGACTCTCTGCAAGCTGACTTGAAGCACATACTCTTGGTCAGCATGCAATTTGATCCATTTGTTGTCATCTCGTTTGTCTGCAGTCAGAGTTGAGACACAGAGTTCATTATGTCCTTCAACTAAGTCATCCCACGAGCCTTTAACACTTATGCCAACATTTATCACTGGCAAGTGAGATAAGAAATTCCATGCCTAAATAAAAACAGAAAAGTAACATAATAAAGGAAGAGTTTATGTGAAATGCAATGATCAACTAAGAAATAGTGTGCTTTTAGAAAAAAATCAACCTTTTAATGTTGAGATTAATTCTAGATCCAACGCAGTTGCAGGAAATAATACAGAGACATTCTGTGGACCATTTACTCAGTTTCCTCCAAAGGTAGCATTTTTTAAAACTATGGTACTTATTACTACTAGGATATTAACATTAACATAATCCAGTGATTTTGTTCAGATGTCTTCAATTTTTCTTATACTTGTGGCTATACGCATGTATGTGTCAAAATATTGTGCTTTTAGTCTTTTTAATGTCTTTGTAAAAGTAACTAAAAGAGGGCTTATCATTATTTAAACTTGTGATTCCTTTATTGTAAATCCCTCCTGATATTGAGCAGCTGTTGACTATACCAAAATAAAACAAGTTAAAAAATGTTTGTTGTCGAACTGGTTTGTTTTAGAGAAGCATCTATTCAGATATTCATGTGGCTTCTAAGATGGAGAGCATTACTTGGGGATAAATGGGCAATCTGAAAAAAATTTTGTAATTGAATAATTGATGTTAGAATCCTCCATTGACCACTTATTGTACATTTTTTGGCTCCTATTTCAAATTTGTCCTATTTATTCTGAAAAAAAAATTTCTTTATATTCTATATTTCACAAGGAATTCTATAAGTCTAGGGTTCCTTCTAGAAACAAATATGAATTTTTGGCATCATTATGCTGAGAATACCAATTAAAATGACACATTAAAAGATATTTTACCTAATTTTATACTGCTTTTGAAGTGGAAAGATATTTGTGAAAAATCAGTATTCAAATAACAAGTGCTCACCAATGTTGAATGAATGAATGAATACCTAGGTCTACAGAAAAGATGTAACAAAAGAAACTTGAGGTCATCTTTTTCTAACATATACAATTCTATGGCAATATCAGCATCAGTCAAGAAAACTTCTCAAGACATTGGCTTTTTTTTTTTTTTTTTAAATCAGTTGTTACCTTCTATGATAGTTTTTAAAAGTACACGGTATTTTAATTTTGGTTTTCCTTTTATTCCTTTAATACATACTATAGATTTCCTTATAGGCTTTGATCTTGCTTACTGCTGCTGAGTATACCTAATTGAAATGAAGTAGCCCTGATGAACCAAACTACCCCTTAGGAATTAAAAAAAATGTGAATTCAATGCAAATTTTCAATTCAACTTCAATCCTATAACTTGTCTTATGAATCTGAAATCATGTCTTGAACTGGATTTTGAAATAGTCAAGCAAAAGAGTGTACTTCAAGTACAAAGGATGGTCTATCCCCTGCTAGAACCCATAGTCACCAAGTATAGAAGCTGTACCACTGGATGTTCTTCTAGGACTGGCCAGTCTGGAAAAGTGGTTAAGGGGACTTAAAAACACAATTTCTGTAAAGCATTTGACTTTGTCAGACAGTACAAGTGATATTTACCACATGAAGCAAGACTTGATATGTTTCTTTACTTGTACCATTAAATTGGCTACCAATATAATGTTTTGTTATCAGTAATTCATTGAGATTTTACTTTACAAAGTCCCCAAATGTCATATCTGTCTTTTATATACATGTAATTTTTTGTAGGACTTAATGTTATTATTATTTTCAATCTACAATGTGTACACATATATTTATTGGAGATATATATATATATTTATATGTATTTATGTATATAAAACATGAACTATTTTAAAGAAACTGCTAAGACATTTCAATACCAGCCAAACATATTTATCTGAGGATTAATCTTCATCTATTGAATCAGGCAAGAGCACTGCCATGCATACAATTATTTAATTAGCAGCCAAATCCTCTGCCAGTCAGCAGCCGTTCCAGGCATACTGATGGGGTAGAAGATGCAAATCTCACAGTCGTACTGCTTTTTCTCATTACTACTGCAATTAGCACTTAAATTGATGCTTTAAACATACTAATTTCTGGAATAATTCAGGATTTGTATGTTACCTGGGATCGCCTCACTGCAGAGCCGGCACCAGATTGCTCTGCAAATTGAAGCACTTTTGAGCCAAATAACCATCATCATATCAGACAGAACCAATTTGCATTTGGTTTTAAAGATAACAGAATGGCAATTTATGCAAATAAATTAAGTAAGTTTACTTCTGAGTTCTCCCTGAACTAATTATAACAATGTTCTAATTTTTCATCATATCTAAAACTTGGCTTGAAATCAATGTATGTTATGTTGGAAATCTGTTGTTGCTAACAGAAGCTTTGTTGTGATTTAAATATATTGTTTTTATTCATAATTTCGATGGTAATTTAGTTAGAAAGGTAGGCATTTATTATGAATATTTAAATAGTATTTGGTGCCAATCTTGGGTTCAACAGAAACTGAACAGTCAATCAGACGTTAATGCCTGTTATACTTTTTCCAAGTCTTGATCAAAAATAAGTTCCACTTGGAAAAAAAAAAAGACATTAGAAGTTTCTTTAATACCTGCATTTGCAAGTCAATATGTAATTATGTTATAAATCCTGAACGTTTACTTTGACATGTTTAGGGTAAAATTGCTTAAGACTTAAAGTCTAGATAGCCAAATATTTCTGGCATTGTTCATTCATATTTTTGGTCTTCCTAAAGATTGTTTGGAGACATGATCCATGTTGTTTTTCACAATATAGATTTAGCTTTCTGTGTCAGTTATATGGTTCACACACACACGGTTTATTTGAAAGGATACTTTTGGATCTAGAAACAAAGTGATTATAATAAGAGAGGGGCATAAACAAATAACTGAGGGAATTGCATGAAAGTATACCAAGCATACCGAAGGAAACACTACCCTGAAGAGAGGGAGTAGAAGGCTAGGATAATGCAGCCAAGTGATGGACAAGCTACTTGAGGCTTTTCACAGTCAGCTTAGTAGCATTTATACTGAAACAACTTCTCGTAATGCAAATACCACTATTAGTTACTATTACTGTCATTATTTTTAGTATTCATTTATTGAGTTCTTACTCTGTGTCAAGAACTGTATAAAGCAGTTTACATAAGAGTGTCTTCCTTAATTTTCACAAGAACTTCTTGAGACATGTATGTTTTCATGTTCATAATCATAGTAGTAAATGGCAGAGACAATTTAACTCAAGGTGAGCCTGGTTCCAAAATCCATGCTCTTTAAGTTAGAAAACTCATGGTACACCTCTGAGTAGGGGAGCCTTCAAAACACTTAAGAGATGGTCTTACCTGTTTCGTTTTTGCAGCATGTAGCTCACTTTCTACCATGGAGCTAAATACATGGTCTTTACCTCCACAGGCATGGATCAGTTCAGGAAGGCACTCGATGGAGGTCCGACCCCTAGCATGTGGGCCCTTCATAACTGGCTTCCATTTCCTAGGAAATAACATCGAACCAAGCAACTAATTGTTTCATAGCAGAAAGATGATTTTCTGACAATGGTGGTTTATATAATGATAATTTTTTTTGTTTCAATTAAGAAATGACATTTTAAGACCATTATGCTAAGTTTAAAAATTCAGCCAGCATTCTGTATGGATAACAGCCCTAGGCAGTACTGTTATCACTACATAAAATGTATTAATTATGTGTGAGCTCTGTAAATACTTAGGGTTCACAGACACTGGGTGTCTTTCTACAGGAAGGCACTAATGTGAAGTAATGCTTCCATGTACATGAAGTACTGATCCGGATCCCTGAAATGTGCTTAATGGGTGCAGCAAATGTCTTTAATATAATTACTTAAATAAAGTTTTAAATTATAAGTTGTTGGGAACATAAAGCTAAAAGTTCATTTTGAGAATTTTTGAGATTTACAGCATAAGTAGTGCTAGATCCCAGAAACACAGGCCACCTAAATATTCCAGTAAGAAGAAAAATATAATTGAAAGTCTTAAGAGTGCTGTGAAAATTGTATCAAATCTCTTAGATCCCAAGCAGCCTCCATAGCAGACCTGCGTGCTATGTGTGGTAGTACCTTAATGTGTGTTCTTTACTGCTGAAACCCTACTCCCGTAACTTTTATACCATACTGGAAGGGCTCCTGAAACTGAGCTGCAGACACACAGAGGAGGTTATCTGCCTTTCACCCCATGCCACTTGCTGCTGCTATGGCATAAGTGTCTTTTAGTTTCTAGGGACATCCCATGGTAGGAACCCAAGTACCATGGAGACAACTGCCCTGGAACCCAATATATTTGAGTCAAATTGAGGGACTTTCCTAAGGAGACTTCGTGTGTGCCTGAGGTTCTTGTTGGCATCTGTGTCTAGATGTCTCAAATAACTGCCACCCCTTATCCGGATGAACAGGAGTACGGAGTGCATGATGGCAAGCTACAGCCAGATTGTTTTGCTTGTCTACATGACTGTGAACCAATATTTTGGCTGCAAATTATCTCTCAACTGGCGTGAAACACTGGTGTGAAAGAAACATTTCCAATTAAACATTGCCAACCCTGCTTGTATTAGACACTGTTCTTTTCCTTGCAAATATGTTTCAGTCATGTACATGAGACTTATGGGTTAAATAATTGATGCTAACATAAACTCTTACATACAGGTTATATCTTGAGCTCCTAATATATGTTACTACCTAGTTTGGGACATTTTACAGATGCACAATTTACTTTTACAATGCATTTCAGATATTTCAAATCTCTTCAACAATAACAGACATTGGCCATTTATTTTGCTTTAGATCACAAAGCATTTTAATGATGTCTTCTTAAATGAAGATTGATATTGTAAAAGAATAAACGCAATTAAGAATAAAATGTATCCAGTGCTTCAAATGGAAAATGATTTAGATAGGAGAAGTTTAAATTATAGTTCAGCTTGGGACTGATGATCAAATTCCAAACAAAAATGTTCTGTCAGTTGGCCATGTCTTACTCTGGGAAACAGGAGTATTTTCCATGTCAATAATCAGTATTCTCCATAACATAAAATTTCAGTGACTACATATATAACAAATATATTTTTTTGAAATTAAAACAAAACAATTACATTGAAAAGTAAAACAATTACTTGAAAAGGTGAAGATGATGGTTTTCTATGTTTGGCAGTGTAAGAAGAGAAGAGTCTTTTAACCACCGACCCTGGATCACCATCTGAATCAGATTGGTGATATTCAGGACAGTCACCAGCCAGCCCTGGTTTGCAGCCACGTCCAGCATTGCCTGAACAGGGAAAATGCACGTTACAAGAATAACATGGTACTTGCCCCCTTCACTGGGATTCTGATGTTAGCTTTAACAAAAAACAAAGAAACCAAGCATTGTATCTCTAAATTATTATTCATCAACATAGAAACTAGAAAATAAACCACAGTTGGATTGCAGGGAACAAATTTGATCATAGCATTTACTGTACATTACTTCCTACAAAGGACCAAATAGTAAGTTTCGTTAGGGGAGCAAGGATAGCCAGATAATACTGGTACCTAGCATTAAAACAAAGATAAAAACTCAGTGTACTTACTATGAGAACAAATACTCACATAATTCACTGTATTAAGAACATTAGCAGCTGCATTTAAAGACTGAATCTCATGTAGTCTTTCAAATTTAAAATCAATAATGGTAAGGAGATAGTTTTTCTTGCCAAAAATTTATTTTCTCCAAAGAACAGGCTAAACATAGAGGCCTGGTTTTCAATGACAATAATACACCACACCACATACTAGCAAAGGGGGCAACTGCTAGTGGTACATGTAGAATGAAGAGAAGCTATTCATATTAGTCTATACATTTAATCTAATGTTTTATGGACAAACAAAAGGCTGCATTTGCTTAAGGCAAAACTAAACAGTGAAATCTTATTTAAACAAAGGTGAAGTTTACACAGGCAGAGCTATTTCAATTAAATTAGATTCTGGAGAATGCTGACTTAAAGACACATAAGTTAGTATCATGATCTTAGGTAGCTATTTTATACAGTTTTAGTACTGTACTCTCTTGTTTTGGGAAATGAGGATATGAAGACAGGAGAAATCAGATATGCCTAGCAAATAATTAAAATGATACTTTAATAGTAAATATCTCAATGACAGCAACATATTTATAAAATGTACAAAATCTGTTGTTAGTGGACTTTTAGAAATAATTTTTAAGGCATATTATGTTGGAAAAATTAATTTGCTATACTACTTAGTACTGCTGATGGAGAAACATCTTCCTTCTGAGCGTTGAATATCCCACTCTGTTCTCTAAAAAGTGAGTTTAAAAATCTCTCTAAAAAGTGAGTTTAAAAAACACCTGGCTAAACGAATCTATTGTTTCCTTGGTATATTACAGAGAAATGGATCAAAATTTCTGGATATCATGATTAATGTGACGGTATGGTCAAATTGGTCTTTAGTATCTATTAACCTGCTAGATATACATCATAAAGACAGAATGTTGGTATAATAGGTATATTTATATATGTATGTGTATATGAATGTGTATACATGTATGAATGTACATATTTATAAATCTAGGGAAAATCTACTTATATTCTTCCTTTTTCCCTGTAAAGCAGAATAATACACTTTGTCTTTCTCTGAAGTATATGAGACAACAGGTCATGATGAATGCTACTCATAGACAAAAAAAGAGTAGTTCACAAGTCACAACTCTTGAGTCTTACTAAGGGAAGAGAAAAGGAAAAGAGAAATGAGTAATTATACCTAATGCAGTATTATGATGATGTCAGAACTTGCAATGTGGAGTAACTATTGCAATTTTACTTGTGATTTTACATTGCAACTTGACTGGAAATAAATTCCAGACCAAAAGCTCACATACTAGAAGAGCTAGATGGATGAACCGTATATTCTTGACTTTGAAGTTTTCATGATGAAGTTGAAAGATTTCATAAAACTTATGAGAGATTTCCCCACAATTTTTTACTGTAGAATCCAGATGTGAAAATGTAAAAAAATCATGTTAACTACTTATATGAAATAAATAAAAAAGCCATATCATAAA
The DNA here is from genome assembly GCF_000951035.1 of Colobus angolensis palliatus. Classification (NCBI taxonomy): domain Eukaryota; kingdom Metazoa; phylum Chordata; class Mammalia; order Primates; family Cercopithecidae; genus Colobus; species Colobus angolensis. The sequence continues at coordinate 363,705 of NW_012117577.1, read as the reverse complement.
CTGAAAATTATTATTTATCTTGTTTAAATTTAGAGAAAAGGCAAGCGGGGAGACCAAGAAGCTGTGATGGTAAAAGGTTTTGTGGCTCTCCAACTGAGTTGAACCAAAACGTTGCTACATGTTTCTCTGCTCAATTACTCCCTAGTTGTCTTGTTCTCTTTGCCCCCATGGCTTTAGTGCAGACCTTCGTTTCTCACCTGGAACATAATAATTATTCTTTATTCTCATCTAATTTCTTTTCAATATTTACTTTATATTGTTAAGGAAGTGAACTGTAAGAAGGTAAAAGTGATCATATCATTCCTCTGCTTACATTTCTTTAATGGTTTTACACTGTGAAGGGGATAAAAAAAACTGATGCTTCTTTGAATGACAGTCAACATTCTCTCATCTATCTGGTCCTTGCTTTTCACTCTGGCTACCTCCCACTCTGTACTCTTAGTAGAGCAATACGTAACTACTGGTATTTTCCCACACCAACCCTTGCTTTAGATGTTTCCTTCTCTGTCTCCTTTTTTTTTTTTCTTTCTTTTTTTTTCTAAACAAATACCATTCCTGTACTTTGTCCCTCTGGGAAATTCCTATTCATCCCTCAAGTCTCATTCAAATGCTACTTTTTACAATGAAGTCGCCAGACAGTTGTAGGTACAGTCAAGCACCACATAATGGTTTAGATCAACAACGAAAGAACCAAAATATACAACAGTAGTCCCATAAGACTATACAACCATATATTCTGTAACTTTTCTATGTTTAAATACGTTTAGATACATGAATATCATTGTGTTACAATTTCCTACAGTATTCAGTACACTAACATGCTATACAGGTCCATAGCCTAGGTGTGTAGTGGGCTATACCATCTAGGTCTGTGTAAGTACTCTCTATGATGGTCACACATGAAGAAATTGCCTAAGGGCACGTTTCTCAGAACTCAACCCTGTTATGCAATGCATGATAGTATTTTTCCGATGTCTCTGCTGTTCTTGACACACTCCACCATCATCTTTTTGTAATCCTCTGTTTACACATCTGTCTTTTAAAGAACAGGCTTCTTGATGGCAAGAATCTGGAATCATTCCTTGTAATTCTAGCCCAGCACAGTGCACTCAAGAAATATTTATTAAAGAATATAGGTAAAAATGTAATTACAATGATTATAACAACATTCTTCCTAAATTATTGCACATCTACCAAAGACAGTATGCTATAGGAGAAAAAAAAAGTTTTAATGTCAGATAAACATAAAGTAATCCCTCCTTGTCTGTGGGGAATATATTCTAAAGAATGGCTCTGGCATATAAGAGTAGTGATGCTGGTAATCTGAATACGCCAAAGGGAAGCTGTAACGTGCTTCCTTTAAGTGAAAAGGTGAATGTTCTTGATTTAATAAGAAAACAAAAAACATCATGTGCTGAGGTTGCTAAGGCATACAATAAGAAGGAAGGATAAGTCCATCCACAAATTTGTGAAGAAGAAAAAATAAATTCATGTTAGTTTTGCCGTCACACCTCAAACTGCAGAAGTTATGCCACAGTGCATGATACATGCTTAGTTAAAATTGGAAAGGCATGAAATGTACGGGTAGAAGACATGAACAGAAACATGTTCTAATTGATGGTAATCAGGTTCTGTACTATCCATGGTTTTAGACATCCACTGGGGGTCTTGGAACTATGTTCTAAGGATAAGGGGGTACTGTTGTACAAGATGGCAGGGAACAAGGCCAAAGATAGATCCTGCAGCTCAGGCCAAACTAGAGGATGTGAGCCTGGTATTCAGTTAGAGTGGGCAAGCCCAAGTGACTATTCAGAGATCCAAACCTGTTAGGGGCTAAGGCTAAGGGATGGTCCAGGTAAGTGGATTTGAGAGTCCTGGTAGTTTGCACTGATACACTTCATACGACTGAGCTTAGGATGAGTTCCTTGTGTCTCACTACCTTTCACAGCAGTTTTCCTGGCAGATAAGGATTAGTAGGTATATGCTCCTCCCTAGATTGGGGATAGTTTTGGTAACAACTGGCGAGTGTGCCTGAGTTTCCCAAGTAACCCCCAAAGTCCTTTACAGGGATCTAATACTCAGCGATCTAAACAATAAAAGGTTGTTTTAGTACAAGGAGGATAAATAATCCTTGACATTCATTAGCAGCTTAACATTAATATCAGGCAAATACTTAATCCCCCTTTACCTCTTATCCACTTTCTACTTGGCACTCTATCTATTAGACAAAGCTAGGATGATTCTGAGTGTTGGGGAAACATGAATGGGGGCTGACTCTGTGTGTGAGACTTTCTTCTATTAAGTTGGAATCAATTTCAGTTAATTGTTGATTCGAAATTCTTTGTCATCACCAGCCCTGGAAGAATGGAAATGTGATTTCAAGCACTGTATCCACTTATAAAATTATACCACAACTACAACCTTATTTTAGTTAGCAAAAACAATAAGGTTGTCATTTATTGAAGAGAGGTGAGCTGGAGAGGAGGTGATGAATTTAATTTTGAACACATTTTAAGTGAGGTGTACTATGAAGCCAAGAAGTTCAGGTGAAAATGAGCTCTGGAGAAAGTATATGGGCTAGAGCTGTGGACTTAGAAATCCTGGGCACAAAGTGCGCACAGCCAAAATAATTAAAATCAGCATGCATGGAGCAGAGATAGGGTAAGCAGAGTGGGGTTTACCTGGAGATGACACCTGGAAAGGGAGGGGGAGGGCAGCTAAGGGAGTCTCACAGGCACTGCTGAAATAGTCGTGATTAGGATGGACATTTGTTAAACATCTACTATTTGTCAAACACTCTGTTAACCATTTAATGTAAGTTTTTGAATTTAAACCATTTTTCAGATGAAGACACTGCCTAAGGTTGCATAGCTCTGGTAAATGGGTACAGCTGACGGCAGTTCTGGGGAACCTGACTTGAAAGGGCTTGCTTTAACCAATATAATATATTGCCTATGAAGCTCACAAGGAGGAGGAGGGTGTGTAGACTTTGAATGGGGCCCTAAATTAGAATTAAAGATTCTATGAGGAATGTGCACACTAGATAAATTGAAACTTTGTGAAGTTTTCCTGACAAGACAGAATGTAAGCAAATAATAAGTTTGGATGAAGTGTAATCAGTAGTATGATTCATGAATACATGCACTGGTTGAAAGGAGGGTGTGGTATACTAGAAAAAGGGTTAGCCTGAGAGTTCAGAGTATCGTGCCTTTAAATTAGCTGTAAGACCTTGGGCAAATCACTTAACTACTAGTATTCATTTTCCTCATCTGATAAATCAAGGAGTTTGATTAGGCGCTTTTTAATGGTTTCTGTCTTCTGTAAGCTTTAATTTTTCAACAATAAAATGCCAATATGCTCATATTATATAGTTATTTGTTTTTACAGAGCTTACTTTCTATTTTTCCAGGTGGAATGTAATATCCTTGAGGTTAGGGGTAGCATATACTAAGCAGGAAATAAGCTGTACAGAGAAAAGACCCTTTTGGGGTCAGAGGAAGATAAATTATCTGCTTCCAGGGTATGTGGGCAAGAACTCACAGAAAAGAGGGGCTTCTGCTGGTCCCTGGAGACCTCACTCACAGAGAGTGAATGAAGAGAGAGAAGCTCGGAGGTGAAGAGAAGGGAAATTGATAGCACTTATATTAGAGAGTCTCAATCATCTCTGTAAGTTGGAGGAGATGTCTCTTGCTGGGAGGAAGTACCATAAAGGAGCACTGGAGAGAATTAAAGACGCGAATAAAATCTAGAGCAGCTGTGAGTTTCAACAGCATGACTTTGTAGTGCAAACAATTAGCAGTGTTCTGTGATTGTTTCCAGCAATAAGAAGTATGCATAACTTAGATGTGAAAGTTGAGAATTCAAATGTTGATAGTTACCTAGGGAGGTGAGAAACATTAGGGTACCAGTGACATTACTGTTGAAATGGCCAACTCTGGTGTCAATGCTGTTTAGGGCAGCAAGTGAAGTCATAAACTAAGGGAACTGAGGACTAAATTGAGGAATCGGGAAGGGAATAAGAGATTCCAGATCAGAATAACAGAAATGTTCCGTCAAACTGATTGATAAAGATGCTGTGGTCAGAGAGACCACAATCCTTGGCCTACTTTAATCACTACCTTCTTGATACCAAGTGATATCAATGAGTTAATGATTAAAGTAGTTCAGCTATAACAGTTAGAAACATGGGATGCATGTAATTATGATGTCATAAAAGGGTCATCTGTTGAGCCCACTATGATGGAGCTGAAGACTAGGAACTGGTGTTTGAGGAAAGTAGGAAAGAGATCTAGAGTTTAGAAGATAGTTGAGAAAATAATCTTATGGACACTGAAAGTAAAACAAAACATGGATACAAGCAGGAGTCTGAGAAGAAAGAAATGGTTGGAGAACTTTTATTCTGGGGAAGTAAGAAGAATCAGCCAATTCAGGAGTTTCTAAGTTGAATGTTATAATGAAGGTGATGTGTGTGCCCGCCTGTATCTCAGTGAGAGGGTAAGAGAGGGAAAGAGAAGGAGGGAGAGAGAGAAATGGGAGTGGGGATGGAGAGAAAGAGAGAGGCAAAATTCAAAAATAGACATACTAAACACATCTCAGACCTCATCTTTATACGGAAAAGTTAAGAACTTCTGAAGTACCTGGCTTCATGCAAGGGTAGAACAAAATAACACAATAACAACAAAACAACCAAAAAGCAAAACCCTGTAATATCCTTGAGGTTAGGGGTAGCATATACTAAGCAGGAAATAAGCTGTACAGAGAAAAGACCCTTCTGGGGTCAAAGGAAGATAAATTATCTGCTTCCAGGGTATGTGGGCAAGAACTCACAGAAAAGAGGGGCTTCTGCTGGTCCCCTCTAGAGTTTGGAAAATGGGCAGTCGCTGTAAGGAAATTTTTAAAGGTATTGGGTTCCTGAAGCCAAAGGTATCCTTTATGACTTGGATACACTGTATGTCCTCAACATCTATTTCGAATCAATTTTAAGAATTTCCTAAGCATAACAGGCTTGGTCTTAGCATTTAAATTCAACCACATTTTTATATTTGTGTAAGTATTTCTGCAAAGAATACATTTATCCAAACCTATAGACACTTTTCTTCTTATCTTCCACAGTTGCAGATTATACTTTAAAAAGTTAACATTTTAAGCTTGACAACATATCTTCTATATTTCATATCAAGTGAATCCCATGAATATATTGTAAAAAGCTCCAGTGAATTACATAAAGTCGGACAGTGTAGAGAGTATGCAATACGGTGTGATGAAAATATTTGTATAGTATTACACAGATTATACAACACTTTCACTAATGGCTCTCATTTAATACTCAACAATACTAACTATGAGGCAGGCATTAATACTACCCCCCTTCACAGAAAGGGAAACTTAAGCTTAAAGAAGTTTAGTGACTATGTAATCATGCTGGTAAACAAGTGATGAAGTTAAGGCTTGATTTTGGTTTTCCAGTTTCATACATGTGCTCATTACACTGTATTCTATTAAGTGTGCTGATTTCTGCATATTCTGTTTTGCTTCAAAAAGAATCTGAGGTGGCTGACATCTGACCTCATTTCCCACATAGCAGAAAAATGCGAACTCCAGACAAAATTATTAAGTATTAATTGATTATTGTCTCCATGGGTAAATTTTATCAACATATTTTTTGAAACTCTAAAATTTTAAAATTAATTTTAATCTACCATTTGGTTATAACTACATCTTAACATTTGATCTTCAGGCACTTATCTTTTGAAACACAACTGAATTCTGGATTTAAATAATCCAAAAAGTAAAATTGGAACATTGAGCACTGTGATAAAATTAAGTCAGTTTCATTGCAAGGAAATAGCATCACTGACCTAGGCTACTAAAAGAAAATCTACATCATTAAATGTACATAAAGAGGTACGTTAAAAAGTGGATAATAGAATCTAACTCTAAGGCTCATTATTTAAAAATTTCCCCTAAAATCTAAACTTCAGTTTAAGAAATCTGTCAATTTAATCCTTAGTGTCCTCAAGTCTCTGTGGCTGTAGGGTGTATGCATGGAGGTGGACGGATTGCTCCAGCTTCTCTCCCCTTCTTAGTATTCTTTAGACTTACACTCTGTCTTCTCCCTTTATCCTTCCTCCTCTTCAAGAAACCTTTCCTCCTTTTCCTCATATCTCTTGTCATCGTCTTAATGTATCTAGTGTTAGTAGAGGGATTACAATAAATGTATGAAAATAAGATCACTGCCAGGAAGAGTGGCTCATGCCTGTAATCCCAGCACTTTGGGAGGCCAAGGCAAGACAATCACTTAAACCCAGGAGTTCAAGACCAGCTTGGGAAACAGTGAGATCCTATTAAAAAAAAAATTGCTGGGTGTGGTGGTATGTGCCTGAGGTCCTAGTTACTTGGAGTCTGAGGTGGAAGGATCGCTTGAGCCCAGAAGGTTGAGGCTATTTATTATACACCAGCTTGGGTGATAGAGTGAGACCTGGTTTCAAAAAAAAAAGAGAAAATAAGATTATGACAAAGGTTGAAGTGATACATGTCTGTTCAAATTAAATGACATGGGGATGATATATTGTCATCAGAGTTTAAAAGAAAGAGATTTATTTATGCCAAAATGAGAAAAATTACATTAATTTATAAAAACAAATTTGTTATGTATAAAGTATCACTAGAATGCAAAACACTATGGAAAGATCATCAAAAACAGGAAAGTCTGAGAAACTGTCAGAGCCAAGAGGAGCCTGAGAAATGACTACTGAATTTAAAGGGATATCCACAATGAGATTCTAGAATAGAACTAAGGGCATTAGGGAACATCACACATTGTATACCTGTATCAAAATATTATATGTACCCTCAAAATAGGTACAAGTATTATATATCAAAAAAAAATTTTTTAAAGAAAAAGGATATTAGGTAAAAATTAAAGAATTCTGAATAAGCATAGACTTTAGTTAATAATTATTTGCCAAAATTGTCTTATCAATTGTTACAAATGTACCTTACCAATATATTTAAGATGTCAATACTAGAGGAAAAATAGGTTCTATTTTGTATGGGAACTCTGTATTATCTTTGCAACTTTTCTGGAAATATAAAACTATTCTCAAACAAAAAGTTTATTTTAAAAAATTGTGGAAATTGATCCTAGGCAGCTTGTTAAAACATTAGTTGTTAGACATCTGCTGGAAAATGCACTATTTAGTTCAAGAGCTCCCAGAAGCTTTACAATGATGGGAAAACCCGAAAAAGCTTTCTTGACAGAAAAGTACACTCCTTTAAAGGTTCAGGTCAGTTGCAAGTAATGATACAATATTTTGTCAATAATTAAAATGCTATAAGTACATTTATAAGAATCTTTTTCAATAGCAACAGTTGTTCATAGTAACTTTCTCCTGAACTTTTACCCCCAGAAGGTTAGCATTCAGGAAGCTCAGCTGCTGTCTAACAAACTTAATTAATCAAAAAGTCATTTCCGAGCTGTAACTATGAGTAAAAGCGCTTCAAGTGTGCTAGCAAGCCTACAAGTTAATCAAAATGCTAATGCAGTACAAATTAAAGTTGTGATTAACATTTCACAGTAGCTGCTTAAGTGAATTGATCACACAAATGGGTTAAGCATTACTCATTTCCTACAGCCCCAACCGGGAAAAGGGTTGTTATGTGGGTGTGAGGAGAGGAGCAGGGGGTAGAAGGATCCTTCATAACAGCATCATATCATCAATAAACCACCACCAAATTGTTATACAAAAGCTTACAGGTAAAGTCACCCGGGGGAAAACAGCCTTCCAAATTATATTATAGTCCTTGAAGGGAGATTGGCTATAAATCCACAAGAGTAAGTAAAGGTGTTTAACACCTCAAAATCCACACATTTGTGTTAGTTTTGGGAAAGCTAAATGCATCAGCTCTGTATCACTTCTCTAGTGGAGAACGGTGCTTTAGGTGTTTTAGGTGGTGTTTTGGGTGTTCTACTGTGGAGATAAAATATAGCTTTGATTATCTAGGACTTGGATTCTGCACCATTGTGTGGTCCTCTGCATTTGGAAGAATAACCATTCAGGACTAAGTTCATTTAGAACTATTTGTTTTTAAATAGTCATCCATTAATACAGCTTCATCAGGTTCTTATGGCAGAATATGAACTCCTGGCAGTCTGGCCAGGGATGCAGCCTGAATTAGACTTCACCCTCATCTCTATGAAATTGATAAAGTCACACTAATATTTACAATAAATAAACTACATTTGTTTGTAGATAATTCAGATTTGGCAGAAAATCTTAAAAACATCGTAAGACCCTACAAACAAAAAATCTTTCTCCAATTTTTCCTGTAAAAGAACTAAAAAGAAAAAAGTGAAATATTGATTTGCCTATGATATAGAGATCTACATACCCCAAGCATTGTACTCGTCACCTTAACAGTGTCATTATAGTTGATAAGTTTCCAGCATACTTTAGATGATACAAAAGACCCCAAATGTATGCTTATCGTATTAATGCTCATAGTTCCTTGAAACATATCCACAAATTATTTACTTATAATCTACCCATCTTTCTTTTTTTTTTTTTGAGACAGAGTCTCTCGCTCTGTCACCCAGGCTGGAGTGCAGTGGCGTGATCTCGGCTCACTGCAAGCTCCGCCTCCCGGGTTCACACCATTTTCCTGCCTCAGTCTCCCAAGTAGCTGGGACTACAGGCACCCGCCACCACGCCCAGCTAATTTTTTGTATTTTTAGTACAGACAGGGTTTCACCGTGTTAGCCAGGATGGTCTCGATCTCCTGACCTCGTGATCCGCCCGCCTCGGCCTCCCAAAGTGCTGGGATTACAAGCGTGAGCCACCGCACCCGGCCTAATCTACCCATCTTTTTCTCAAAATGATTAGAAGCTTCCTGAAGCTTCTTGTGCAGTACTGTCTATTTAAAGAGAATGTTTTCTTGGTCTAATTATAAGCATTTAAAAATCTGAAAAGATTCTACAAAAATACACGAAAGACTTTATATACCATTTGCTATATCAAAACATTTCGTACAAGTATTGCATTAAGGGTTTGACCAAGTACTTCTATCGTTAACTCAGCAATACCCGGACTATTTTCATTGCTAAATGTATTTAAACTCTGCAATTCTAAAACTCATTTGTTTAAATGACACTGACATTCTTTAATACATCACCAACACACTGAGTCCGTGCTTAGCGCATCTACATGTAAACACTCTGCTCCATGGCAATTCTACTTCCTGGCATCATAAAATATTCCTATGTTTTTTCACCTACTACAAATGAGAATCATTTGTTAATGAAAATATAGAACCAGCTTACAGTCATAATATCTTTCACTTAAAATAATTTTTAATGAAAAATACCCACATCGCTATATCTTCTTTTTCTTCCCTTATTCTTTCCTATTCTCAGACTCTACTGTGTGTATCCATAAATATACACACACATCTTTTTTTTTTGATGGCATCTCACTCTGTCACCCATGCTGGAGTGCAGCAGCATGAATCATGGCTCACCACAGCCTCAAACTCCTGGGCTCCAATGATCCTCCTGCCTTAGCCTCCCAAGTAGCTGGGACTACAGGTGAGTGCCACTATGCCCAACTGATTTTTTTTATTTTTTGTAGATATGGGGTCTTACTTTGTTGTTGCCCAGGCTGTTCTCAAATTCCTGGCCTCAAGTGATCCTCCTGCCTCAGTCTCCCCCTGTTGGGATCACTGGCGTGAGCTACTGCACTTGGCTCATACATATCTTAAGGTTATCTGTCAATATACTTTAAAAAAATAGATTGAAGATAAAATGCACTTTCAGAATACCTGTGAATTATAGGAAAAATATAATACTAGCTATGTGAAATGTAATGTGCTTTTAGCTTATCAGAAGTTGTTACAGAGATTAAGAGGTCAAATTACTGTTTTGAAGTTTAGGCTAAACAACAATCCCACCAATAAACTATTAAAGATTTGTTTTTGCAAATATAGGAAGGGTGTCTAAATGAAGAAAGGCATCTCCATACAATTCATATACTTCTTCCTGTTATTTATGCAGTTGATTACAGTTATTTTTTTTTGGCTAGCACATATGACAATTGATAAAGCCTACTAGAACATTGTGACATTAATTGGAGTCTACATAGTATCTCACATGCAAAAGAGAAGAAAGACTGGAAACTCGGTAGATCAAAAAGACTTGTCTGCTCATTCCTATGGAGTAGTCATTCTTTTATTCCTTTTCTTTCTTAATAAACTTGCTTTCACTAAAAGAAAAAAAAATACTTGGGTGTTAAGGAAAATAATATAAAATGAAAGCTCCTGTATTAAAGTTAGAGCCAAGACTATATAAAACAATGGAAACGTATCCACTGGAACGTAGCTCCTTAAAGGTCTTCCTTTCAGGCACACTGAATCACCCAGAATACTTTCAAAGCTGCTGTGCTGGCTACTTCCACTAGGGCAATGGAATATGAATTCAATCTATACTAACATTTACCTTGGAAGACAGATCTTTACATTCTTCCTCAATAGTAAAGAGGAGATATCTGCTATCTTTTGCGGGAATTGGTAGTTCCTTATCTTGAGGCAAGGTACCTCTAAGATTGCCTATTACTTCTAAAAGTTTGAAGTTTTCAAAAAGAACCAGTAGATGGACAAAGCTTGCTATTCAAGTGGTCCCATCAGTGGTGGTGGTGTTGGTGGTTAGACAGTGAAAGAAGCCAAAAAGCTAACCTAAGGAGGTAAACCTTAAAATGAGAGAGGAACATAAAATGTGTGTGTGTGTGTGTATGTGTATGTATATGTGTTTATTGTAGTACACCTATGCAGAAACTATTCTAGTGTGCATTTACCTTTTATTATAGGGTTATCTTATAATTATGATGTTATTCTTCCTTCTCCCTATGGATCAACAATCTGATCTTTCTCTCATTATTTTCAATTATTGTAGCTTTATGGGAGAATGTGAGGAAACAAATGGTTAATCCATTAGTTTATATAGCATAATATAAAAACTTGAGAAGATGCACAAGCAGTTGATACAAAAAAGGCAAACACTCTACCAACTGGGCACTGTAGAGCGATACAATAAAGCAGTTACAAATATTCAATCATGGCCGGGCACGGTGGCTCAAGCCTATAATCCCAGCACTTTGGGAGGCCAAGACGGGCGGATCACGAGGTCAGGAGATCGAGACCATCCTGGCTAACACGGCGAAACCCCGTCTCTACTAAAAAAAATACAAAAAAAACTAGCCGGGCAAGGTGGCAGGCGCCTGTAGTCGCAGGAGAATGGCGTGAACCCGGGAGGCGGAGCTTGCAGTGAGCTGAGATCCGGCCACTGCACTCCAGTCTGGGCGACAGAGCAAGACTCCGTCTCAAAAGAAAACAAAAACAAAAAAACAAATATTCAATCATATTAACAAGTCCCTCTTAGAAACTGGTTAAAGTAATTATAGGCAGACTGTTGAAAAGGGAACCGGAGTAATTAAAAGGAGGTGATTTAAGCATACATTGAAAAACAGGGATTAAAAATATTATTCAAGGTCTAATGGGAATTCTTGGTTATTCTCACTAGATCATGTGTACAATTTTAAAATCCATCAATATAGGACAAAGGGAACACAGTGAAATACATTTTTATGGTATATCTGACCTGTGCTATAGGCTGTTTTTGCCTTCTGATGTGATTTTGGGAAAGTTACTTAGTCTTCATCTGTAAAATGAGAGTAATTATTGTACTGCTTCACTAGACTATTGCAGAAAATGGGTCAATTACATGCAAAGCAAGTACAACAAACAGGGCCTGATACAAAGAAAGCCCTCAATAAATGTTTGTCATTACCACCACTGTCATGACGTTTGCCTTATGGCCCATCATTAAATAGTTATTATTTTTTTCTTTTTTGGTAGGAGGTACAGGGATGGTATACAGTTCTCCAGATATTCTGGTATAATCTGGTATTTAACATACATTAATTCCAATTTAAATTTGCAAGCATAGGTTTCTAGAAATCTTTCTAATCAGTGTACACTGTCACAGTTCTCTATGTGCATGTGTATGTGAGATGTGTTTTCCTTTCACGAATTAACATCATTTTTCTTGTAGTCTTTAAGGATACTGCTGCTCATTTGCTGCGGAGCCAGAGGAGGAGGGGAGAGGCTTGGAAGACACCAACATGAACAAGTTGAAATCATCACAGAAGGATAAAGTTAGTCAGTTTATGATCTTCACACAATCTAGTGAAAAGAACCTCAGTAAGTTGTCTATCTCAAAATGACTGGAAGTTTGATGTTGTAACAGGTAATTTTTTCCAAAATCCTGAACTTTATATACAAGAGAGTGTAAAAGGATCACTGGACAGGAAGAAGTTAGAACAACTGTACAACAGATACAACGATCCTCAACATGAGAATAAAATTGGAATAGATGGTATATAGCACTTCTGTGATGGCCTGGCACTCAATCCAGCCAGCATTAGTGTGTTGATTATTGCATGGAAGTTCAGAGCAGCAACACAGTGTGAGTTCTCCAAACAGGAGTTCATGGATGGCATGGCAGAATTAGGATGTGACAGCATAGAAAAACTAAAGGCCCAGATACCCAAGACGGAACAAGAATTGAAAGAACTAGGACGATTGAAGGACTTTTACCAGGTTACTTTTAATTTTGCAAAGAATCCAGGACAAAAAGGAGTAGATCTAGAAATGGCCATTGTCTACTGGAACTTAGTGCTTAATAGAAGATTTAAATTCTTAGACTTAAGGAATAAATTTTTGTTGGAACATCATAAACGATCAATACCAAAAGACACTTGGAATCTTCTTTTAGACTTCACTACAGTGATTGCAGATCACGTGTCTAATTATGATAAAGAAAGAGCATGGCCTGTTCTTATTGATGACTTTGTGGAATTTGCACACCCTCAAATTGCTGGGACAAAAAGTACAACAGTGTAGCACTAAAGGAACCTTCTAGAATGTACATAGTCTGTACAATAAATACAACAGAATATTGCAGAGTCAATTTCTGCTGGCTGGACTAAACTAAAGATCAATTCTCACAATTCAGACTGAGGGTTGGGACAAAACTTTAAGGATACATCTTGGACCATATCGTATTTCATTCTTCTCATGGTGGTTTGGGCTTGTCTTCTAGTCTGGGACGCTCTGAACACTTATAATTCCAACATTGTGGATTTCATCTTATATCTGTGGACCATCCTACTTTATTCTCGCATAAGTCCTAGAAGCTTTATGGTGATTATTTTGAGGTTTCCATTCTCACATAAAGCACAATGCTGTCTTCATTAGAAAACAGGTGGCATAAGAATTAAACATATGAACATCACAAAACAATTTATAAGAACTGCTTAAATATATGCTTTGGGCTAGTTGCAAAGACTATGCTAATTGCACTTCCAATAAGGGCGATATATTTAAGTATACTGGATTTAGAATGGTATTTTGGTTTGGGGGGAATTTTTTTTTTCCTGGCAAATCATGTAAGTTGTTGATGTGACTAGAGTATCTGATGAAAAAACAACGTCAGAATAACCAACATGAAAATTTTTTAGGATAACTTGGTGCCTACCTGAAAAATGTATTGTATTTCAGACTCTTGATTTCAAAAGGTTCACAGAACTAGTCTGAGCTTACCTTACCCATGTTTATATATAGTTGTCCTACGGGGAGCTTTTATTTAGAAAATGTCTGCATAATGTAAGATTCTACTCCTTTCCACATTATGCACTACATAATTGGACTTCTTATGCTTTTGAAATGCTTATCTGCCTGTCACGTAAGTTAAACTATTTAATTTGTTTTGAATGTTTTGGATTGCTACACAACACAATATTCTAAATTTAGGCATGAGGGTTTATTTTTTGTTTTGTTTTTACTTTTTCTTTGTCATTGCACTATGGAACACAAATGAAATTCTCTTAATTTATAAGAAGACAGTAGGAGTTAAATTTTGAAAATGGTTGTAATGAACCATGAAGTTCAATCTTTATAATATAAGTACTGCTCTTTCAGACAAATAGTCCATTTTTGATGACTTCTTATTTTGTTGAAATTGCTTTAACTGCTAATCACTGTGGTTGCCAAATATTTACTTCAGGAGCAAAGATTTTCAAATAAGCATACACAATGCAAAATACCAATCTGGCTTCTAGTCTGTTTACTGTTTTTGTTTCATTCAGATTAGCTCAGTTTTCTCATGAAAGCAGAATGCTATCTTGTGTGTGTGTGTATATATATATATGTATGTATATTTTATTACAAGACCCATGAGCTGCTTTTATGCTGAAAATGATCATTTCTCTTTTCACTTACTGACACTCAAAGAAGGGTTCTTTGCTTTCTAAACATTTCCGTAAGGCAGGCTAGAAATGTAATACTTCAAATGTTAGATGATTATAGTCTTTTGATAAGAATAGATTCTGCTTGGTATATGCAGGCACTCTCTAAGGTCTAGGGTTGATATTAACAAAGGAATGTACTTTAGAATAGCAGTACGTTTTATGCAAATATGGAAATTATTTTAAGAAACAATGACATATTAAAACTGCTTTTCATTTACATGATTTTGAAATAGACTAGAAAGCTTTTCCTATAGACATATTAATATTTCAATCATAACTTTAATTCAAGAATATAGTTTTACCAAAAGAAAAATTTGAAAATTTATATTCAGGCTACTGGAATTGGTTATTAAAAGCAAAAGGAAAAAGAAGAATCTTGCTGCTTTCAGTATTACCTCATTTCATTTTTATAAATATAAAGAGGAATTTTAATTATAAAAAATTTTTAAAAGATATATGTGTCTATATACATATATGTACTGTTTTGTTTCCTGTCTTGAAGATTTTAAGTTATGGATATTGTTTTCAGACTGATTAATTCACATATGCTGTGTTTTGAAATAAGATCCCATTAGCTGTTTTTTGTTTATTTTTTTTTTCAATATAAAGTGTTTTCTTTAAAAATCTGATATTGGTTCATGGCCTAGTGCCTTGGATTTCACATATTTTTCTTTTTAAATGCAAAACCTTTTCAACAGAATAGTGTTTGTCATCAAGTTAGTACTAAACATTTATAATTACTGTATAATTATAAACAAAATTACATAAAAGCTTTGAATATAGTTACGGAGCTTTACAGTTAAGGTTGTTCACTATGATGGCATCTTAGAATTAAACAAAACTTTTACTAGGGCTGAAAAAAAAGAATATTGCTGCTAAAGTCCTTTAAAATAAATCTTAAAATACCTACAAGTGTTTTGATCTAAAATAAATCTTAAAATGTACACAAGTGTTTTGATCTGTTAAAATGTAGGCTGCAGGCTTGATAACATGAGCTGAAGGGCAAATCTAGCCTCTATGACTTCTGAAAAAATACTTTCCCAAATTAACTCAGTAAACTGACAGCACAATTAAACTTGGCACAGCCCTCTGCTTCTCAGATCACTGAGTTCAGGCTCCATAAGCCATGGTTTCTCTTTTGGCATAACACATATGAAAGTTCAATTACTGGGAAGTTTTGAAGTACATACCACATATAGGAAGTAGTGAGAGTGACCGAGATAAAAACACATATTCTTATACTATTTGGCTTAGTATTGTATTTAGATGTTTTTCATTTAAATGAAGATTATTTTTTAATTTGCAGACTGGTGGTGCTTCTTAGAAAGGATCAGAGATATCAGAGCAAGAATAAAAGTCCTGGAATCTCCATTTGGTTTCAGCACAAATTGCCTCAACAAATCACCTTTAGCAGAGCTATTTAACTTCTCTGAAAACCAACTGCTTTGTTCTTTGATAAAAAAACAGTGTCAGGGCTAGGTGTGGTAGCTCACGCCTGTAATCCCAGGAGTTTGAGACAAGACTGGGCAACATGGCAAAACTCTATCTCTACAAAAAACACAAAAAAATTAGCCAGGCGTGGTGGCTTGCACCTGTAGTCCCAGCTACTCAGGAGGCGGAGGTGGGAGAATCCATTGAGCCCAGAAGTCAAGGGTGCAGTGAGCCAAGATGGTGTCACTGCACTCCAGCCTGGGAGACAGAGCAAGATCCTGTTGCCCAGGCAAAAACCAAAAATCAAAAATCAAAACCAATCAACCAAACAAAAACACACAAAAGAAGGCAGAGAGGTACTCAAAACACTAGACATTTATCATTAGTTCTGGTTTTGTCACCAAATTTGAAAATTTAGGCAACTCACTTAAAGTTTTGATACTTTTTACTTTTAATTTTTTCATTAAGAGCTAACATGAAGCTTTTCTTTGGTATATCCAGCACAGAAAGGCTGTCATATCACTTACTACATTTTACAAATACATTTTATAGTTAATATGATCAAGAAGAGGATTTCAAAGGTAAAGGGCAAGGACAGTCAATTCCATAATTATGCAACTTACAAATTAGAATATTCTAAACAGATTTTACAAATTGAGATATGTACAGTAATTTTAACATTTATTTTTGTTAAAGGGGATAGCAAAGGAAATGCTAGTAACAGTAAAATACTAAAAGTAAAAGACATTTTTGTCAAATATCTCAAACCAAAAAATGACACAAACGCCCTTGATACATAATTTGAAATGGGATAGGAGAAGCAAAGGCAGGCTGTATTGTAGACTCTGACTTCAAGCCAGGAGGAATAATTCTACTACAACTACGTTTTTCTTTCGTGAAAGACTACTAGAACATGAGTAGTCAAGACTACAGAGTTTTCATAACCTGGATGATGGTGCAAATAAAAGGTATGCTTCTATGAAATAAAGGGAATAGTTAAGTTACTATGATAAAGCAATGAAATAAAAGAACTACTAAGAATGAAGATATTAAGACCTATTTCTGAGTCCTGAAATTTTTGTTTACTTTATAAACATTAACTAAAGCACTACTCTTCTAAGGTGTTAGCTTTACTCAGACACCAAAGGTTAAGTGACTTGCCTATGGCCTTATACTAAAATGGCAACAGAGGAGAATTTACAGTCAGAACTGGTGGCAGATTCCCATCCACAGTTCACAAGATCATGCTGATGTCCCATGAGAGCAGTAGTATAATTTTCAATCAGCCAGCAGAGCTGCAAACTGCTTGAACCAGTACTTTCTTTTTTTTTTTTTTTTTTTTTTTTTTGAGACGGAGTCTCGCTCTGTCGCCCAGGCTGGAGTGCAGTGGCGGCATCTCAGCTCACTGCAAGCTCCACCTCCCGGGTTCACGCCATTCTCCTGCCTCAGCCTCCCGAGTAGCTGGGACTACAGGCGCCCGCCACCACACCCGGCTAATTTTTTGTATTTTTTAGTAGAGACGGGGTTTCACTGTGTTAGCCAGGATGGTCTCGAGCTCCTGACCTCGTGATCCGCCCGTCTCGGCCTCCCAAAGTGCTGGGATTACAGGCTTGAGCCGCCGCGCCTGGCCTGAACCAGTACTTTCTAAGGCCAATAGTACCCATGTATCAAATGAAAACAACAGGGTACAGAATTAGAACTGCCAATCAGTCATTCTCTCCAAGTTTCCCACTGGCAACTCTAATATTCTTTCCTCATTATGGCTTGTTTACTTTCATACAATTTTGTAGAGAAATTCCAAGAGTGAGAGGATTCAGAATATGAGCTATTTTTTTTTTTTTTTTGAATGGAGTCTCGCTCTGTCACCCAGGCTAGAGTGCAGCAGTGTGATCTTGGCTCACTGCAACCTCCGCCTCCCGGGTTCAAGCAGTTCTCAGCCTCAGCCTCCCGAGTAGCTGGGATTACAGGCACCTGCCACCACCCCCGGCTAATTTTTGTATTTTTAGTAGAGGTAGGATTTCACCATCTTGGCCAGCCTGGTCTTGAACTCTTGAACTCGTGATCCACCTGCCTTGGCTTCTCAAAGTGCTGGGATTATAGGTATGAGCCATGGCACCCAGCAGAAGCTGGTTTTCATCTCTTTACAATGTAGCTTCTTTCCAGGTGGCTTCCGACAAGCCAAATCAAACATTTAAGATGGTCAAAACTAATGCTTATAACTTAAAATAGAGGAAAACTGCATACACAAATGTCTAATAACAGATAACTCACTAAATAAATTATGAAATTTTATATGAGGGAATATAGCATAGCCATTACAAATTATTCTTGAGAACAATATTTAATGCTATAAATTATTAGGCATTTATAAAATAACATATTTCTATAAGAAAAAAGTGAGTGTGTGTGTGTGTAAATTTACCAAGAAAAGGTCTCCAAAGAAAAAAAAGAACTGTACACAACTACTGCATTTTAGTTAGTATCTGCTTTTTGCAAGAGAAAGGGTTGGTAATTCTAAAACTACATCACTGAATATTCTAGGATGGAGGAGCTAAATAAATATATCTTTATTAACAATACTGTGATACCTTACAGGTAGAAAGAGGAGTTATTAATAAAAAAGGAGGAAGACTAAGTGAACCCTTTGGTCTTAGATTGAAATACAAGGTATAAGAATGATAAATATAGATGTTTTTACACACACATACACATGTCCATGAGAGGTAAATGGACATGCAAATAAATATAAATGTCTGTGTATACATACTTACATTTCCTTGTTTTGTACACAGAGAGGGCCTAGAAGCAAAGACTCCCAAGTAGCAGTGGAATGCAGCAAGTACCCAGATTTTCAATTTTTTGAGACAGGGTCTTGCTCTGTCACCCAGGCTGGAGCACAGTGGCTTGATCATGGCGCATTGCAGCCTTGACCTCCTGGGTTCAAGTAATTCTCTCACCTTGGAACCCCCTACCGTCCACCACCACACCCAGCTAATTTTTAATTTTTTTTTTTTTGTGGAGATGGGGTCTTGGCCTCCCAAAGTGCTGAGATTAAAGGTATGAACTACTATGCTCAGTCCAGATTTTAGTTTCTACAACCATCTCTAATAAAAGGAACCACGGTTCTTATAAAAAAAATGGCTGATTCCAAGGCTGGGGTAGGGACAGCACAAGATGCCAGAATGCAAGGTAGCATTCAAGAAACACTGGGGTGAGTCTATACTTATATAAATAAATAACTGAATAAAGTAAATAAATGGGGAAGAAGGGAAGTTCTTCCTTATCACATAATTCCAAGAATGATTAAAATAGAAATTCACAATAGTAATTGTTCTGGGCAAATATCACAAATGGATGCTGTAAATAATGTTAAAAACTATGACAAGAAACAGAATATTTATATAATCTCAAAGTTATTTTCCAAAATATATTTATTAATTACAAAAAAAAGTAACTGTAGTGAAGAAGGCTGGCAGACATCACCTCAATTGTATAAAGTCAATATCATTGCCACACACATCTGTCATAAGCCTCCTGATACGATACACTAAGAGGACAAACCATCACTGCTGTCATATTCTTGACAAAGAATACCACAAACTTAAATGTAATCATAACGGGCAAATCCAAACTGTGGGATAATTCCATGAAATAACTGCCTGGTACTCTTCACAAGTGCCAATAAAGACAAGAAGGCTAAGGCGACATGACAACTAAATGCAACGTGGGATCCTGAATTGGATCATGGTACAGAGAGAGAAAGGGCAATTATTGGGATAAAGTTCATATTGACAAAATTTGAATAGGTCTGTAGATTTGTTAATAGGACTGGACCAACACTGAATTAAGATGTTAACTTTTGGGGAGGTTGGGTAAAAGGTATAAGAATATTTCATTGTAGTGTTTTGCAAATATTTGTAAGCTTGAAATTATTTCAAAACAAAAGTCTAATTTAAAAAAATTAAAAATTCATTAAAAAAAGAAAAGAGCCTCATATTCATGTGGGTGAAGGTATAATTACTATGAATGACTTTAATTTTAGTATGCTGCTTTTCCACATTACCTACAATGAAGTGTACTATTTTTATAATTAAAGAGAAAGTGATTTCTCTTTAGATGCTATTTAGAAGGATCAACCATATTTAAGGAATATAAATATTATCCCAGACTCTGTATATAAGGATATATATAGATATATATACTATATAAATATATATACTGTATATAAAAATATCTAATAGAGGCTAAAAAGTACCTGGCTGAATCCTTTTCCTTAAAAGTAAATTTAGAAACAGACTCCTTTAAGAAATTTCCTAGATTATTATCTAGTTTTTGAATCATTATTGACTGAGTGCTAAAAAGAATCAATGAACTGATCATGCAATATAGATTTTAGAAGTAATCTACATACAAAAATTATAACGTACAATCAAAATATCTGTAAATATAAAATTTTAATTTATCTTGCCATTTCTCTTCAACCCTTTCTGACCCCAGAGTTCATTAACAAGTCAGTGTTTGAGAGAGGAAAGGAAGTTATAGGAAACACAAATGAGTATCCAGGGCAACAGCTAAAACTTTAGGACCTTTAACCTTTGTGAAGTGTGACTAATAAGCAGTAGCAAATCACCTTCCTCAATAAGTAAACCATGTGTTCGTTACAAAAGAGTGTAAAAACATGTTATATGTTTATTATAGCCTTAGGTTCCTTCCAATTTTTGATAACTTGAGCTTACTCTATCTTTTTATAGTACTTCTAGTTTCTAAAACAATAAAGTTGTTATTTTTGATAATAAAAAGGCTTGAGGTTAATTTTAAAACATTCAAACATTTAAGAACAGCATAAAGAAGAAATTAAAAATCACCCCAATTCCTGCTACCCAGATACGGCTACTGTTAAACTTTTGGTGGACACCATTCTGGATCTCCTCTCTGGGTGTATATTCATACATAGATATGGACATTCTACACAAATGTAGAGTTCATAAATGGAATTGTAATATTTTGTAGTATTCTAATAACCTGAGAGATACTTAGGTTATTTCCAAGCCTTAACTTTGCAAATCATTTCATAATGTATATTCTTGTATACATATTTATATAGACTAACTTACTCTACCTTTAAAGATCTTAAATCTTTTGAAAATTTAAAAAATGGGTTTTTATGAAAAAAAAGGTTTAAAAACATGTCCGAAAAAGGTATAAAGTAGAAAATCAAAATCCTTTATAATTGCAATCCTTTAGCTATTCTTCCCCCACCAAAACCAGCTCCTCTGACAATCATCCCCCAGTAATGTTAGCTCCATGCTTCTAGTTGCTATGGAGAAAAGCCTTGAAATCATCTTTGGTTCCTTGCTTCCCTAAAAACCCTTGTTCAATTCATTAGAAGAGTCTGTTCTCCTTAGAAAAATATTTAGTATCTGACCAATTTTCATCAACCTCACCCATTACTAACTTGATCAAACCACCATCATTTTATTGTCTAGCACTAGAGCACTTAAGGTATAAAAAGGTCATTGATGTGGTTTCAGATTCCACATAGCAACTAACCTTCAAGAAATATTGCTTGTCTGGTTCTAGTGTAGCATTAAAGAAGAATACCCACAATTATCTGAAAAGGCTATAAAAATACTCTTCTCTTTTTAAACTGCTTACCTCTCTAGGCTGGATTTTTTTTCATATACTTCAACTGACACATCCTATTGCAATAGACGTTTTACGTTGATTGTAAAAGAAGATATATAAACCTAGTTGATATCTCATAAGTTGGATATTAAAGATACTTGCAAAATGTAAAAACTGCCATACTTCTCACTAATTTTTTTTTTTATTGTTTTAACCATCTCTTTCGACTTTTTTTACAATAAGCCTCCTGGATATTCCTTGAATATACCAAGTAATTTCCTATATGAAAACTTTCTTAGTGTTTGAATACACACCTGCAGAGACCCTATCGTTTACTCTCTTCTTTCATTTTTAGTTAAATGTTACCTTACCAGTGAGATAGTTCCTGAATACCATATTAAAAAACAGTACAGGCTGGGCGCAGTGGCTCAAGCCTGTAATCCCAGCACTTTGGGAGGCCGAGACGGACGGATCACAAGGTCAGGAGATCGAGACCATCCTGGCTAACCTGGTGAAACCCCGTCTCTACTAAAAAATACAAAAAAAAGCTAGCCGGGCAAGGTGGTGGGTGCCTGTAGTCCCAGCTACTCGGGAGGCTGAGGCAGGAGAATGGCGTAAACCCGGGAGGCGGAGCTTGCAGTGAGCTGAGATCCGGCCACTGCACTCTAGCCTGGGCAACAGAGCGAGACTCCGTCTCAAAAAAAAAAAAAAAACAACAAAAAACAAACAAACAAAAAAAAACAGTACAAAACATTACCCTTCATCTTTCTCTCTATTTATTTTACCATTCTTTATTTTTTTAAAGCAGTTATTTAAAAATGCCAGTTATTACCTATTAATTTATATTCTAAATTAATTTATATTCTAAATTGTCTTACCCAACTTGAGTGAAAGTCCATAATAGAAGGGACTCTTCTGTCTTGTTCATTATTATATGTTCAGGGCCTAGAAAAGTATCTGGCACATAGTTTGCCTTTAATATGTCTTAGTAGAATGGGTGACTAAAACTGTCATCTTATTTCATTTATATTTGTTTTTACTTTGGAAATTCTTGGTATGATCAACCAGTTGTTTCTCAACAATGCTACCATAAAGTTGTTAAATGCAAGTACATTTTATCCTAAAACTAGAAAAAAGAGGGCAGGAATGATAGGAGAAAACACACATAGATATTAGAAGTGACTTTCATACCTGACATACTCTGAGAGCTTGGTCCAAGACTGTTTTGGTATCAGTGTCATAATCTGGGCAGGGTAGCATGGCTCGGCTGAGATGTGCCTGTAGTAGGAGATGTGCTTTGGTGTGAGGGCTGTCAAATGAATGAGGATTTGATTCAATGGGAAGACATTTTGCCAGTTCACTATTCATATGATCTTCATTGTGTCTCACGGGTAAATCTGTATATTCTTCTGCATCCTGAAAAAAAAAAAAGCCCCACATGGTTGGATCAAAGTATAATAATTAATGTACTTCTTAGCTCTACTGACATTTAAAACATGGCTCAGAAAAATCATACAATAACCATATCCCTTAGAATTTTGCTTGTTCAATACTATCATTAATACATAAGGAATGTATTAGTGATAGTGAGTAATGTACAATCTATGTGAAATTCATGAATGTTCCTTTGTATTTACAGTCAACAAAAATAATAGAGTATTTACTAGGCATCACACACTATGCATGATACTGGGGTCACAGCAGTGAACCAGAAATTGAGAGTTCATCAGGGAAGGTAGATAAAAAAATTCTATAAAGTGTAATAAATGTTATGATATGGTAAAAGTACAGAGTGTTGAATGGAAATTCAGTTTGGGGGACCTTCTTATTTTAGAGGGCGAGGGAAAGCTTTCTGAAAAAGTGATGTTTAATTTAAGATCTTGTGAATGAATGGAAGAAATAAGACCGGGCTGGAGAAAGGGGCAAGGACAAGACTGGCAAGATGAGAAAAGGGTAAAGAGCAGAATTAACTTACTATTTATTGTAACCAATTAGATCACACACAGAGTCAGATTGTTCTGGAATGTTTTGATTTTCCATCTTAGATTTTTAGGGTACAGTAGTAAAAAGTAGTCTGCATGATATCAGTCAATAAGTGCCAATTGAACCTACAAGTGAAACTAGAACTGTTGTGTTAAAAAATAGACTGATCTATTTATTAGTGTTTGTTGTGAAACAAAAATCATATTTTCCAAATATGTAGTTATTTGCGATTGTCCATGGATGTTGATATGAATCCTACATCAGACACAGCATTAATTGGATATGTTAATATTCAAACAGGGGTTGGATTTATCCTCCTACTGCAACTGCTCCTTCCTCCAAAAAAAAAAAAAAAAAGACAGAACCTATGAAACAGTGATCTTCAAGATGCTGAACATAAAACTATGAAAGACAATGATCCCTGATATATAGAAAATAAACTAGGCGAGCCTTAGCATTGCCTCAGTTTACTGCATGGAGAGTTACCATACTGTGGTGTAGTGAGAGGAAATCCAGGTACACCTGGAGGACTCCCTGTATTGAGGCGATGAAGACAGCCTTGCCTAAGTAGTGGAGAGTAATTAGCTCTACGACAAATATTACTCTAACCTGCCGAGCAAATTAAAAAAGCAACACCTAAAATGATCAAACAGCTTCCAAGTAAATTAACTGCATTCCAGAACAGAGCTCAAGAAGATTTATAGGAATACAAAAAATATAGTACTCAAGAAGGTGAAATTCACAATGTATGGCATCCAATTAAAGATTATCAACTATGCAAAAAAGCGGATCTATAACAAGGATCTATAACAAGGAGAATAATCAGTCAATGAAAACTTAGGAGTGACATAGATCTTAGAATTAGCAGACAAAGAAAACAGTTGTTGCAACTGTATTTTACATATTTAAAAAGTTACTGACAACTACTCAATTCAAATTTCTAGAGATGAAAATTTCTAGAGACGAGATTTTTCATCTAAGACATTTTGTTTTTTATGAATTTTATTAATGGAAGAATACACATTGAAGAAGAAATTCATAAACTTAAAGACATTAATAGAAACTATTAAAAATGAAATACAAAGAGAAAAAAGAATTAAAAAAATCAACACAACATCAGTGAGTTGTGAGACAACCTCAAGTGGCCAAATGCACAGTGTGGAAGGAAGGGCAGAAAAAAGTTTGAAGAAATAGTCACTGGAAAAGTTCTAATTTGATATAAACTATAAATCTATAGATTCAAGAAATTCAACAAACCTCAAAGAAAACTGAAGAAAACTATACAACCATAATTAATCACTACTGAATTGCTCAAAATCACTAATAAATAGAAAATATGAAAAGCAGCCACAGGAAACACTATGTTACATACAGTGGAAGGAAGATAAGAAAGCAAGTTGCTCATCAGAAATAATGCCATAAGGCAACAGTGAAGCAACATCTTTAATTTACTGTAAGAAAAACAACTGTTGGGCCGAGCACGGTGGCTCATGCCCGTAATCCCACCACTTTGGGAGGCCGAGGTCTGCGGATCACGAGGTCAAGATTGAGACCATCCTGGCCAACATGGTGAAACCCCATCTCTACTAAAATTACAAGAATTAGCTGGGCATGGTCGCGCGCGCCTGTAGTCCCAGCTACTCAGGAGGCCCAGGCAGGAGAATCACTTGAACTCGGAAGGCAGAGGTTGCGGTGAGCCAAGATGGCGCCACTGCACTGCACTCTGGAGACAGACCAAGACTCCATCAAAAAAAAACCAAAAAAACAAAAAAAACCTGAATAAATAAAAAAAGGAGAAGAAAAACAACTGTCAATCTACAATGCTAAAATTCAGTGACAATAAATATTTCCAAAGTGAAGAATTTTCAAACATACAAAAACTGAAATAATTCAGCTGATGCGCTTAATGTTAAAGTCATTGTTCAGGCAGAAGACAAATTATACCAGATGAAAATATGGCTCTACACAAAGAAATGAAGAGCACTAAAAGTGGTAATTTCATGGATAAATATGTAATAATTTGTTATTACTATTTTAATATCACTGAATACAAAATGATTGTTTAAACAAAAATAATAAATACACATTATGGTGTTTACAATACATGCAAAAGTAAGATATATGACACAATAGCATAACTTCTAGTAGGGGAGAAACAGAGGTATAATATTCTGAGGTTCTCTTATGATACATGAAGTCTTATAATATCATTTGAAGACAAACTGTGATGTTAAAAATGTACACCATAAATCCTAAAGCAATCACTAAAATAGCAAAATGCAAGAGTTATAGTTGGTAACTCATCATAGAGGATAAAAAGTAACTAATCTACTCTCCAAGAACTAAAAACAGAACTAACTACCCCTTGACCAAGCAGCTCCAAAGGAAAAGAAATCATTGTATCAAAAAGGTATCTGTACTTGTATGTTTATTGTAGTACTATTCACAATAGCAATGTTATGGAATAAACCCAAGTGTCCATCAATGGATAACTGAATAGAGAAAATGTGGTATACACCATGGAATACTATGCAGCCATAAGAAGAATGAAATTATGTCTTCTGCAGCAGTATGAATGGAGCTGGAGAACATGTAATCCCACATGTTCTCACATATAAGTGGGAGCTAGACAATGGGTATACATGGACACACATACACGAAGAATTAATAGACACTGGGGACTCCAAAAGGAAGAAGAGTGGGAGCGAGATAAGAATTGAAAAATTACTTATTGGGTACAATGCTCACTACTTGGGTGATGGGTACAATAGAAACCTAAACTCCACCACAGAATACATCCATGTAACACACCTGCACAAGTACCACCCTGAATCTATAAAAAATGTTTTAAAAATAAACAATTAATCCACATGAAGTTAAAAATAAAGAACAAAAATATAAAGAACATACTTCACGTGGAGCATGTCTCTGGAAAACAAATAAGATTATATACTTAAACCTAAGCATATCAACAGTCACATTAAATGTAAATGGTCTAAACAACTCCAGTCGAAGTCAGACATTATCTACATAATAAAGCATGACCCAGCTAGAGTTGTCCCTTGGTATCTATGGAGGATTGGTTCCAGGACCCCCTGCAGATACTTAAATCCAGATATTCAAGTCTCTTATATAAAATGTGTAGTATTTGCATATAACTTACACATATTCTCCTGTATACTTTAAATCATCTCTAGATTACTTATAATACCTAATACAATGTAAATGCTATGTACATAGTTGTTATACTGTATTGTCTGGGGAATAATGACAACAAAGAAAAGTCTATACATGTTCAGTACAAATGTAGCCATTTTTTGGTTTATGAATATTTTCGATCTGCAATTGATTGAATCTATGAATGCAGAACCCATAGACACAGAGGGCCAACTATATATGCTTGCCTACTACCAAACACACACTAATATACATATATAAATACATGTATGTATGTGTAGATATGTACATATTAATATATATAGAGAAAAATATGTTAAAAGTAAAGGAATAGAAAAAGATATACTATGCTAACAGTAGTTCAACAAAAGGCAGAGTGGCTACATTAATTTCAGACAAAGTAGATTTCAGAGCAAAGATTATCATCATGGATAAAGATGGTAACGTCATAACTATAAAGGAGTCAATCAGAAGGACATAACAATCTGAAACATTTATGTTCTGAATAACAGCTTCAAAATCTGTGAAAAAAAAAGTGTAGATGTACATGGAGAAATAGAGAAAAAAAACCAGTATTGTTGAAGATATCAGTACCTATATTTCAATAATCACTAAAACAAGTCGAAAAAATCAGCAAGAATATAGAATTGAACAACACTGTAAACTAAGCTGACTTGATTGACATTTAAAAACACACAACCCAACAACAGTAGAATATATTTATTCTCAAGAACACAGAGACTATTTATTGAGATCGTATTAGCGGGCCATAGAAACAAATTTTAAGTGATACTTTGACTGTAAGAAAATTAAATGAGAAACCAATGACAGATCTCTGGAAAATCCCAAATATTTAGAAACTAAGTAGTACACCTCTAACTCATGATTGAAAGAAAAAATAAAACAGGAAATGAGAAAGTATTTTGCACATTCATGAATGAAAATAAAAACATTAATGTCTCAGATTTTGTGGGACATCACTGGAACAGTACTTAGGAGGGATTTATAAAACTAAACACCTATATTAGAATTGAAGAAAGGTCTCAAATAAGTGACTTTTGTTTCCACCTTAAAAAACTAGAAAAAGAACAGTAAATTAAGTCCAAATAAGCAAAAGAAAGGAAAGAATGAAAATTAAAGTGAAAATCATTGAAATAGGAAACAAATACAATAGAGAAAACAAATGAGACCAAAAGCTGGTTCTTTAAGATCAACAACACTGATACTCCTCTAGCAAACAGATCAGGGAAAAAGGAGAGAAGACACACATCAATATCAAGTATAAGAGGAGTGACATAACTGCAGAATTTACAGATATTAAAATATAATTAAAAAATAGTATGAACAGCTTTATACCTTTACCTATAAAAATCAAGATGAAATAGATAAACTGCTTGAAAGACACAAAACATTAAGAAGAAATAGAAAACTCAAGAAGAAATAACCTGAAAATCCTTACATGTATTAAAGAAATTCAATTTGTAGTAAAAATCTTCTGACACAGAAAACTCCATGCCCTGATAGCTTCCCTGGTGAATTCTATCAAACATTTAAGAAAGAATTAAAACCAATTCTATAAGAACTTTCCTGGAACATCAAAGAGAAAGAAATATTTCCCAACTAATTTGATGGCACCAGTTCTGTCCGTATGCCCAAACAAGACAATAACATTAAAGGACAAGAAAACCACAAATATCTCTTATAAATGTAAAAATTCTAAACAAAATTTTAGCAAATTTAACAATATATAAATAGAATAATACATCATGACCAAATGAAGTTTATTCTGGGGATGCAGGATTGGTTACACACTCAAACATCAATAAATATATCTTATAAATAAACTTTAAAAGAAAAACCACATTATCTCAGTCATACAGAAAAAAAAAATCAGACAAAGTTCAACATCCATGCCTAACAAAAACTCTCAGCAAACTAAAGAAGGTTACTTTCTCAACTTCATAAATGGCACTTCTTTTTTTTTCATTTTTTTTTGAGACGGAGTCTTGCTCTGTCACCCAGGCTGGAGTGCAGTGGCACCATCTCAGCTCATTGCAAGCTTCACTTCCCGGGTTCAAGCGATTCTCTTGCCTCAGCCTCTCAAGTAGCTGGGACTACAGGCACATGCCAGCACACCTGGCTAATTTTTTTATTTTTAGTAGAGACAGGGTTTCACTGTGTTAGCTAGGGTGGTCTCGATCTCTTGACCTTGTGATCTATGAGTCTCAGCCTCCCAAAGTGCTGGGATTACAGGCGTGAGGCACAGCGCTGGCCATAAATGGCACTTCTGAGAAATCTATGGCTAACGTTTAATAGTGACAGACTGAATGTTTCTCCCTTAAGATCAGGAACAAAACAGGGATTTCTGCTTTCACCACTACTACTAATTCTTCTCTTTTAAAAAAATAGATATAGGGCCTCACTCTGTCGCCCAGGCTGAAGTGCAGTGGCACAATCATAAGCTCACTGTAGCCTCAAACTCCTGGGCTCATTATCCTCCTACCTTAGCCTCCAGAGTAGGCATGTACCACCATGCCTGGCTAATTAAAAAAAATCTTTTTTGTAGACTTGGGATCTTATTATGTTGCCGAGGCAACCTTAAACTCCTTGCCTCAAGCAACCTCCTGCCTTAGCCTCCCAAAGCGCTGGGATTACATACGCGAACCACCATGTCTGGCCTGCTCTTACTATTTCTATTCAACATTGTACCACAGGTTCTAGCCAGTGCAATCAGGCAAGAATAAGAAATAAAGGCATCTAGATTGGAAAGGAAGAAGTACAGTTATCTTTATTTGCAGATGACACAGCCATCAATGTAGAAAGTCCAATGATATCTACAAAATAAGTTTGGCAAGTGTGTAGGATACAAGATTAACATACAAAAATTGATTGTATTTTTCTGTATATTTGCAACCAACAATCAGAATTAAAAAAGGAAATCATGATAACATCATATATATGAAGTACACTTAAAGATGAATCTCATAAAAATATAAAAACCTGGACACTGAAAACAAAACACAACAAAAACACTGCTAAGAAAAAATAAAGAGGATCTAACTAAATGAAGAGTTATACCTTAATTCTCCCAAATTGATATACAGATTTAATACAATTTCAATTGAAGCTGTAGCAGGCCCTATTTTGTGTGTGTTAGAAATTGACAAGTTGATTCTAAAATTCATATGGAAATGTAAAGGACCTAGAATAGCCAAACACACTCAGGATAAAAAGACCAACGCTGAAGAGCTAGCATTGCATGATTTTTTTTTTATAGTTTATGTATTTTAATAGCAAACTTACAGGAACAGCACACAAGACAGACTACATTAAAAACGTACTTGCACGTAGGACAACTCAGAATAATACAGTGAATGGACGGAATCTACCATATGATAAAAATGCAAAAACACCATTGCCGTCAATAAGAAATTTACTTGTTTTAAAAAAAATCTGAATCCTGGCGTTGTCCAGAAAAATTTAACAAGTTTATTTATAATTATCACAAAGTTGAATTGCTGAACCTTGTTCACTGAAACATTTTGATTTGCATTAATGCTTTATATTTCCATATTTATATTAAAAATTCACACACAAATAAAAATGGAAAAACTGCCAGTACCTAATTTCCATCCCTTATTTTTTCATTCGCAATCATATACTTAGGTACCTTTTGATCCCATGGAAAAAAATATCTAGCATTCAGAACTACCATAACAGGAAGAAGAAAATTTTTTTTGAGAATGAAATATTTCCCATCATGATGGATTCTTAAGCATGTTCTCCACGAGCACTACATGACTTACAAAGCTACACTAAGCAAAAAAGTATATATTGGAATTGTACAAGGAGTCCCAAAATAACCTACATATACATGGGCAACTAATTTTTGACCAAGGCTCAAAGGCAAAGCAGAGGAGAACAGTCTTTTCAAGAAGTGGTAGTAGAATAACTGGGTATCCATATGCCAAAAAAGAATCAACTTCAATCCGTATTTTATACCATAAAGAAATATTCACTCAAAATGTATCATAGACCTAAATATAAAATCTAAAATTTTAAAGCTTCCAGAAGAAAACATAGAACATCTTTGTTACCTGGAATTAGGAAAAAATTTCTTTGATCGGACAGTTAAAACATGACGCATACCAGGAAAAAAATGATAAAGTGAACATCACCAAAATTTAAAAGATATTGTTAAAATACTAAAAATATAAGCCACAGAGTGAAAATATCTGCAAAGCATGTATCTGATCTAGGACTTGTATCCAGAATACATAAGGTTTTCTAAAAGCTCAACAATGAGAAAACAAACACCCCAGTAAAAAATGGGCAAAAGACTTTAACAGATACTTTATGGAAAGATGTCTCATATCACTAGTTTTAAGAAAAATATAAATTAGAATGGCCAAAATTAAAATAACCATGACAGAGCAAGTGTTGGAGAGAATGGGAAAGAAATGGAAATTTCATGCATAGCTGGTGGGAATGTAAGATGTTCCAATTTCTTTGGAAAAGGGTCTCATGTTTTCTTAAAAAAATTAAACATATACCCACCATATGATCTAGCTATTCCATTCCTAGGGATTTACTCAAGAGAAAAGAAAGCATATGTCCATACAACAAAGACTTGTACACGGGAGCATTATTTGTAAAGCGAAAAAAAAAATCAGAAAAAAAATTAAATGTCTATCAACAAGCGAGATGGTAAACAACTGGGTCACATCCACACAATGGAATTTTTGCAATAAAAGGAATTAATGATTGATGTTTGCCAGAACACGAATGAGCATCAAAATAATTCTGTTGAGTGAAAGAAGCCAGACTAAAAAAAAAGGAATACATACACTAGGATTTCATTTATATCATACTCTAGAAAATGCATATGAATCTATAGGGACAGCAAGCAGATTACTAGCTACCTAGGGAAGTGGTCATGGTGGGAGGGGTGTTCATAGAGAAAAATAAGACAACTTTTGACTTGTACTCGTGGATTCTTGTCTATGAAATAAGACTTAATGATGGAACCCCTTAGAGGTTTCATTATTTGGAATGCAGTAATATGAAACAACTGGAATATTCTGCTATCTATGCATAATGTCTGCATGTTTTTGTGCTTGACTGAAAATTTCAGAAACCCATGCCCATATTACGTGCCAAGTATATACTACAAAAGTACTTAAAAGTGGGCCAATGACAATAGTATTAAATCCTTATGAAAAAATTTAGACTATATTAATAGGAAACTTCCTATATCAAAACTTTGTATGAAATAATTTAATAAATATTTTTGAGTATCTGCCATGTGCCATTGTAGACTGCTGGCATAGTCAAGCTACCTAGTGTGACAGACAGACATTATTCAATCAACTACATACAGAAATGCAAATTTGATATGGTGACAAGTGCTATGAGGAAGAGATACACAGAAACATGACAGAGTTTAGTAAAGAAATTTGACCAAGTTAGGAAGGTTAGGAAGGCTTTCTGAAGGAAAAGGCATTCAAACTAAGATACACAGGATGAGTAGATATTAACTAGATGAAAAGAGAAGTGAGGAGTATTCTAGGAATAGTATACAGTACTTCTCCCTTATCCACAGGGGATACATTCCAAGAACCCCAGTGGACATATGAAACTCTGGATAGTAACAAGCCTTATATATACTATGTTTTTGCTATATATATCAATGATAAAGTTTAATTTATAAATTAGGTAAAGTAAGAGATGAACAACAATAACTAATAACAACATAAAACAATTATAATAATAAATTATAATAGGCATTTTGTGAATGTCCTCTTTCTCTCTCAAAATGCTTAGTGTAATGTAGGTACCTATTTTTGGATTGTGGTTGACCATGGGTAACTGAAACCTGGAAAGAAAAACTGCAAATAATTGGGGAGGACTGCTGTATACAAAGGCCCTCTAATGAGAGGAAAAATGGTGAGTCCAAGGGACTGAAAAATGTTGTGCAAAAATAGTTTCAACAGATTTAATATAGCAGGCTGAAAAAATATCTTGAATATTATTTGGAACATTCTGTTTAAATGAATTTGATAAATATTTGTTAATTATGTCCCTTGTTTCTTTTGGTAATAATAAAAAAAGTATGGCAATTCTACGCTGTTTTGAATACTGTCTTCACTATTTTGGACTATGTTATGGAAGAAGTATATGCTGACACATTAGCAATTGACAATGTTTATTTAACCCTGTGTGTCAACTTGATTTTCTTTTTTATGTCATGTTAGTTTTTTCCTTTTCTCTTTGAAGTCATTTGCCAAAAAATGAGGGATCAGCTACATAGGACAGCACTATTATTCTTGGATTTCAGGTGAATCAGGACTGAACTACTGCTACCTGACCCATTTCAACCTGTTTAAGCTCCATCAAAGTCTCTATCAGAAAGTTCACTTATTTTCCCAGCCCTGCCAATTGGTTTAGGAAAATGGAATAGCAAATAAGGAAGAGAATGACTCAGAAATCTTAAAAAAAAAAAAAATTCCTTCAAGAAAATTAAAATAATATTTAGGGAAACAAATTATATAAATAAATAATTATTTTAAGTGAGGAATAAAACATTCTACAGAGAAGAGCACTGAAGAAAACTGGATGTGTTGGAAAGTTTCCCAGAAGACATGGCATTTGTTTTAGGCTTAGAACAATTTGTAGAAGAGGAGAGAGGAGAGATTCCCTGCGTTCCAAGCAAGGAAAATAGTGTGAGTAGATCCATGAAAACAGATAAGGAGTGTCTAAAGTTTAAGCTTCAGGGATGAGAAGAATGATGATGCTATTAGTAGCAGAGAAGTTGGGAACATCCATGAGCAGGAGCTTTCTGTCAAGTATGCAAAATACACTTAAAGAAAGAGCAAGAATCCAGATAATTGGGTGGAGGTGATGGAAGAAGGAGAAGAAATCAGCTTTAATTCTGTTTCACAGTCTAAAACTTTATTCATATTTTATGTTTCTTTCTACTGTCTGTAAAATCCAATTCCTTCTGATTCTTTATCAGAAGAAAATTCAATAGCTGTTTTAGTACTGCAACCTGCATTGGGTCTCCAGATTTTGAATGAAAACACTAATTAATAGCATTATCTATTAATTAGATAATCTACTTTCTTCAGTACTATGTAGGTCAAATTAATTACATATACAATACATTCCAATTTTCCCCAGAGAAAGAGAAACCTCTGAGAGTGTGAACATCTTTCTGAATATTATTCTAGTATTCAAAAGTATACATTTTTCATAAGGCTTGCCTTCTAAATGTAAGCAAACTACTTCATTTGGTGCTAAAGAAACAATGATCTGCTCCAATGCTAGAGGAAAACTTAGGGGTGCTGAACTCACAGAGAAATAGCATATCTGAACACGGCCGACTATACTCGACCATGCTTGTACTTGTGGGGTTATTTGCAGGTAACTTTGATCATAAGTACTTTTAGTTGTATTTCCCTACGTTAGAATTTCACCTCCATGTAAGATGTGACTCTACTGTTCTCTTCTAAACCATGCTAATTCTGCTAGATTTATGTGATTTATTGCATTAATCCCCTTCTTTACTAGGATTGTGTATTTGACCACTGCCAGTAGTATCAGTATCAGATGAGTCTGCTAACAGTTGAGTACACTTTGGGTTGGAAAGAATGCTCTGCAGTAGAGACATTTTTCTAAGTTTAATAAGGGGGTCATCAAAACTTTTATGTAGGTTATCCAGACAGTCACCCTCCTAAAATGTTTAACCCAGTGATGCCTTTTCTTAGTGCATGAAGTAATCTTTCTTCACTAAGGGCTCCTTAATTTCTTTGCAAAAAACTATATGCACTTCAATAAAAATTAAAAGTACTTCAATAACCACAAGGTCTTACTGTGCTGAGTAGCTGGTTTACCACATATTTATTCAGCACATATTACTGACAGGTATACACAATGGTAAACAAAAAGAGACATGACTCTCTGCCTTTATGAAGCTCTGCAGTCTAGTCGGGGAGCCAGACCTTAATCAAAGTTAATCACAAATGAATGTAAAATGGCAACTGGACAAATACAATGAGGAAGAGGTACACATAATAACAGTGGGTCATATAGGTATCTGTGAAAAAGTTATGACTCAATTGAAAGACAGTCAAAATGATTTTTTTAAAAGAAAAAGGAAGGAGGGAAGATAGGTTAAGGATCAAATTTGAATTGAAAAGGGGGGACTGGAACTTATTATAGTAACATACTCTTAAAAAGGCTTAATATTATTTTTCAAATGTAAGTTATATCTACACTTTACTTGATAGTGAGACATAATCCAAAAGTGTCTACACTGATTTTACAATTAAACATATGCTTTTGGTAAATAGGACATTTTTCACTATCAAATTTGACACAGACAACAACACTTTTGAGATCTTCAAAGGAGCTGACATTTGGTTTATAAATGTTTATCAATTATCAAATCAATATTAGTTTCTATATTTAAAAATTATCTATAATTAACAGGTCTAATCAACAGCTATTACTTCCTTTAAAGGTTCTTCTTTTTCTGCTTCCAGTGTTTGAAATAAAGGGAATACAAACAATGCGGTAGTACAAAATTCATCTCTTTAGAGATATTATAGATCTCTAGGGTAGGCACAGTGTGGGATGAGGTGGTGGAGAGAATGCGAGATCTGGAAATTGATACAACAGGTGATCTTCAGCTCTGCCACTTCCAAACTATGTGACCTTCTGGGAGTAACTGTAACTCCTCAGCTTCCAAATTTCCTACCTTAAATTTGAGTTTGGTGTCAGAATTCAATATGATAGTGTTTATAAACCACTTAAACACAGTAAGATGTGCTGTAAATGTTAGATATAATAATAATAAAAATAATAGTAATAATAATAATCACATATGATACCCTAAAGGATGTTAACTGAATTTTAAGAGTTAATTGAATTTTGTTCTACAGTTTTCAGATGTAAATCTTTGCTTATAATTATGTAAGTGTCCTTCACTATGTAAAATAAAATTTAATTAACCTACTTTAAAAAATATCAGGATTCTTAAAATATTATTCAAAGAAACAAGATTTTTAAAACTTATGCTTTACTAGTAGTTGTACATTCATTTTATTCAAGTAACCATACAATTTATATGTGATTGTATCACTGAAAATATTGGTTCTGTGAAAGACCAATATGTGCTTGTAATACAAGAGACAGTCAGATTAAAGATAAAATATTCAGAAATTGTATCCTCTTGAACTGCAGATTTGATACTGTGAGCTTTAGTCTCCAATCTCCAATTAGATTTCTTTTAAATCCATATTAATTAAATGCTCACAAAAGTACATCAATGCATGATAAAGAAATATGCTCTTTCCAGTGCACCTCAGTGGAACTGACTCAAAATAGTGTGGAAAGACAGGCAAAAAGAAGCATTAATACAGCTGGAATGCAGCATTTCTATTAAAAAAAAAAAGCATTATGGAGTATATTACTTTGAAATCCTATAGTGTTTTCTAATTAAAACTCAAGTGCTATGAACCACAAGAACAAGATAGAAAATATTATTTATTTTAAATTATTTAGAATGAATAGAAAATATTAGAAGTTGTTTTTTTCTTTTCTTTTTGGAGACGGTATTTTGATTATGAACTTGAAAAGAGATTTAAAATGAAGACTGACTGAAGACAACTGCTATTTAATCCTGAATTGCTCTGCCAGGCTCTCCTGTGAATACCATGGTCATGTACTCCTGAAATTCCAGTTCACAGTTTCTCTAAGCGCTTTAGAATATTACATGCTTGCTTCACCACTTTACTTAGCTCTTACGTCCCTCATGTATTTTATGCTGGGTGTTTCAGAATACTTACAGAGGAGGTTTTTTACTCAGTTAAGATTAATTAGAAAAGCAGCAATCTCAGGATCAGCAAAGAGTGAGCTAGTAAAATAATCACAATCTCTGGTTAAAAACAAGCAAACAAAAACCTTTCTAGCCACTGCTTCCTTAGTAGACATTCTATTCACCTCCAAATTACTCCTCTAATTTTAAACAACTTGTCTAGCTAATTTCCTGTGTGATCACTGACTATCGGTAAGGTTCATTTTCTTATCTACATCATGTAGGTAATTAGAGGAAATTGAAAGTGGGTAGTGAAGCTTTTATGCAACTGGGATTGAAGCTGAATGGAGGGCAGCAAGGTCAGTGGAGTCCATTATATTTTTATGTGAGAGGCTGGTTTGTCTGCCCTATCCTTGTTTATTTAGTGTAGGCTGGACAGACTACTAACTGCAAATCTGTGTCTCTGATTTGCCCAGCTGTCCTTGAATAAAGACATCTTCCCCTGCAAATGTTAAATGACAGTGATTGACAACCTACGATGAACTCTGCTTGTAACCCCCTGCTACTGTTTTTAGATTGCAAAGGAAAAAAACAGAATAAGGAAACATCTTTCATAATCACATCAAATGGTCCCTGCTGTTCTCTCAATACTTTCCATTTTGCTTCCCTTTTCATTACAAATCTCAATCTGTTCTACAAATGCCATAAACTCAGCTACTCCACATAAAGTTAAAAAAGAAAAAAATATTTAGCCTACTAAATTCTGCTTGCATTTTTATGCTGATTTTTAGTTTATTGGGGATATACACTATTACCTAATGGTTTACTCACACAATCATGTCACATAACTCACTCGCTTGTTCTCCTAAGAACAATATGGCAAAATCTGTACAGCTAAATATGAGATAAGTCTTTCAGCAATTAACTGGCACTTGGGTTTAGTTACAGCTCCAGTAGTTTTATTTGATATGTAAATCTTAAATGTACTTGTGACCCTTAACAACACTAACTGTAACTTTACCTTTTAGATTTGTTAAAATAAGAAACAAATTTAAATACTTCATAATGTACTCTTTCTTTACTGAAAGCACGTGAACAAATGAATGTTGGTTGAGTGTGTGTGTATTTTTAAACATACATATATATTTTTTCTTCCAGGTGTAGTAACTCTTAGTGTCTGTTTTACCTAAGCAGGTTACCGAGAGTAGAGGAAAGACACGACCAGAATGGATTTGTACCTGGTTGCACGTAAACATTACGTAACAGTAAACTAGTACTTTTATGTCACTGCACACATCGCTGCCTACACTGAACTCACTAAATCGCAGATAAGAGGGCACTTGTACAGAGGGGATGGCAGCCTGCTTGATGTGAGACTAAAGAAGCTTTAGCTATAACTTAATCTCTGTCATGGGAAAAGTAAAACTTATAAAGTTAATGAGTTCTAGACTTTAAGTAGCACTTGATTAATTTGTAACATTCTGAGGCGTTAAAACAAACCAAAATTAGTTTCTCACATTCTACTGCTGTCTTTTGGCCACTGAAGCTTTAGAAAAAACATTTCAGTAAGTTTCCCTGATAGGAATCCTGTTTAATTTCTGAAGTATTAAATTAATTGGGTATTCTGTATTTTATAACAATATTTGAAAAACAATCTGGCATTTACCACGCTAGGTCCAGATATATCAAGGGATTACAAACATGCCTTATATTTTTATGTTTATTTCTTCAGAGATTATCGGATCATTAATCTATTAAAAACTAACTGTAATAAAACTTTTTTCTATATATTATCAAATAAATACAATTAGTATTGTTTTTAACACGATTTGGACTTTTATTAAAAGTCCAAATTTTTATTTTATTAAAAGATCTATTTTATTAAAAAATTTTATTAAAAGATCTATTCAAACTTAATAAATTATATACCATATCAAACAAAATAAACCTCTAAAATAAAAGACTGTTATAAACTGTATTTACATGGTATTTATATTGACCAGAAAATTCACTGTAAGGTATACTAGGAATTAACATTCCAGGTAGAAAAAAGTAAAAAAAAAAAAAAAAAAGCCCTATGTTAGAAAACATTTATTGGAAATGTTACAACTAAAATCAAGTTAATTAAAAATTTTCTAATATGCATATCGTTTACCCCACTATAATAAAGTATCAAAATAACTTTATTATGTAGATGGTAAAAATATAAGTATTAATGTCTACCGTTGTAATTTCTCATAAAATCTATGTATATTTCCTTTCAGGGCTCAGTGAATATATGTATCTGATTTGTATCAATGTCTTATAAGTACTTATGGATATGTTTGGCCTTCAACAAATTAGGACAAGAACATAAACATTTGTCAAAAATAAATGTGAAGAAGAAATGATACTTCATTTTTTCCATTGTAAGAAGGTTGACAGCTGGAATTTAAGGGATCTTAAAATAGTGGGTCTGTTGTACTTAAAATAATTTCAGTGGTAAGAATTCCATAAGGAAAATCTATTTCCCAGGATTTATAGCTAAGTCCTTAAAAAATTGCCCTTGGATGAAACTTGAAAAAATTCCTGTTTTAAAGGTTATAATACAAATGCCTTATAGCCTAACAATGTTTAGATATTTTCCTTTTAAGAAATAAAAATCTCAAGGCTATCAGGTTTGAATCCTAAAAAGGGAAACTGAGATTAACAGCAACATATAATTGTGTAAGATTCAGTGTCACACTCTGCAATCTATCTTAAGAAGCCAAATAGCCAATAGCTAGGCGTGGTGGCACAAGCCTGTGGTCCCAGCTACTCTGAAGGCTGAGGTGGGAGGACTGCTTGAGCCCAGGAGATGGAGGCTACAGTGAGCCGAGATAGAGCCACTGCACTCCAGCTTGGGCGACGGAGTGAAACTGTGTCTCAAAAACAAACAAACAAACAAACAAACAAACAAATGAAAAAGCCAAATAATCTTTCTAATTACCTTGCTTCTATCTTTAAAACCACATATATTTATTAGAAGTGACTTTGTAATTTGCATTTCTACTGGGTATGAGAATATATCAAACATAAACAACAACAACAAAAAACCCACAAGAATTAAACCCAAAATGGAAAGGTTTAAGGCACAGCATTAAAACCCTTCTAATATGTTTAATATTTGCTTAATATTCTTGTTCTAGGAGTTAAGAAATACATATACAAAAAGTTAAATAAATCTAAAAATGAAATATCAAAACAGGCCAACATACAAGAAATATCACAATACAGACACAATTGCCAAATGAATGAAATGAATGCTGGTGCTATAAATTTAGAAAAGGTAATAATCACTGAGGCTCAATTAAGGAAATTTTAAGAGGATGCCACACCATGTGGATGGATGAATGTCAGATACATTGTCTAGGTGGGAACCATAAGCGAAGGTATGAAGTGAAATATACACACAACATGATTAAAGGTGGGAGTGAGAATGTTAATCAGGAGAAAGGGGAAGAAGTAATTTATAACAATCTAATGGAAGATGTAGGTAGAAAACTAAGACTGTGGACGACCTTGACAGCCAGGCTAAGGAAAGACTGTGAAGGGGAGAAATGATGCAAATGGTGGTTTAAAACAGATTAATTGGCAAGACTGTGTTGGGTGCATTAAGGATGTCAGAGAAACTAAAATTGGAAGATCCCTCAGGAGACTGTTAGCACAATTGTTTAGGAATAGGGTGATAAGAACTCAGATAGGAGCTAAAGAGTGAACATTTTTTTTAAAGGGAGAACTCTGAGAAAAAAATAATAAACAAAGGACTGAATAAAAGGCAGCTGGTTTAATATGTGAAACTGGGGAGCAGAGAGGGAAGAGTCAAAGATTACTCCAAAAAATTCATCTTGGAAGTATGAAAGACTGTGAATGCAGCTCACTTAAAACAATGATAGGACTCCTCAGTCTTCTGGGCATGATGAAGACAAGATTTTAGACATGTTGAGTATGTTCACAGAGGAACAGCGACATGGGAATGTCTACTGAGCAAGCAGAAGCAGACTGTTTTGTTGACTTATTCTACTGTCTTTATATTCTCTATTTCATTTATCTCAACAATTATCTTTATTACATGCTCCCTTGTGATTACTCTTCTTTTTCCAGCTTTTTAAGATGGAGGGTTAGGGCACTGATTTGAGATAGTTCTTTAATGCAGGCATATACAGTTATGAATTTCCTTTTAAGTATGCTTTAGCTGGATCTCATAAGTTCTGGTATGTTGTGCTTTTATTTGAAAGTATTTTCTAATTTCTGTTGTGATTTCTACTTTGACCCACTGAGTGTTTAAAAAAGTATGTTGTTTAATTTCCATGTCTGTAAGTTTCCTCATTTTCCTTTTGTCAATTAATTCAATTTTGGTTGGAGAACACACTTTCTATATTTCAATTATCTAACTTTATTGAGGCTTCTTTTATGGCCTGGCATATGGGGTCAATACTGGTGACTATGCCATGTAATCCATGTATTTAAAGGCAGTTTTTCAACTATAATAATATGGTATGACCTGAGAAAAGCAGATAACCAAGAAACAGGGTTTACAAAACAAGCAGAGGCAGACATGAGAAGAGGAGCCAATGACGAACATAAGAAAAAGAACTGGAAAATATATGAGAGTACATTTTTAAGGAAGGATAAAGACAGCATCAAGATTTATTCACTGTTGTCAAATACTATAAAAAGGTCAAAG
Source organism: Colobus angolensis palliatus (assembly GCF_000951035.1). NCBI lineage: Eukaryota > Metazoa > Chordata > Mammalia > Primates > Cercopithecidae > Colobus > Colobus angolensis. The sequence goes on along the minus strand of NW_012117577.1, from coordinate 322,610 downwards.
AGAACACGCACTATGAAAAGACTATAGCACTGGTAATTAGGGGGACATTAATTATCCTATGAAAATTTTGGATATTGGTAATCTGGAATACAGAAGTTAAGAATGAATGGGTGGAAAAGAAATGAAAACTGCGGGATGAGATCTCATTTTGCAGGGGTGGAGGTGGGAATGAATGAGAGAAACAATATTAAGAGAGCTACTAAGAAAATTTTATAACAAGAGTTAGGGGAAGAACGAACGTGTGGAGTACTAGAGCCAGTTTGTGAGAACCAACTGTTAATATTCACTTTATCGATATATCACATTTTGTCTGTCTGTTCAGTAGTTGATGGATATTTTATCACCTTGAGCTAGGATGTAGGGGTGTGAGTGGATTGTGGCTCAAATCCGTAGACATTCACTCTTCTTAAAGAGATTTAGTCCATTATCTTGAATAGGTGTTTCTTCATTTGCTGCAAGTCCTTAGGACAACTTTCAAAGACTTTAAATAGTTAAAAAATAACTTCTGAGCAATTGAATGGATTTCCCCGTGGAGAAGGTCACCTGTGCTCCTCACACTGCCATGCAGTCCATCTCCTCAGTATATTTTTAGATTACTATGATAAACCAAAAAAATATAGACCATACTTACCTAAGATCTCTCCCTCCCCATCACTTTTCTTAAAAAAAAAAAAGAAAAAAAGAAAAAAGGAGAGAAGGATTATTGAGTATTTTCTCCTATTTTGCTTATGGTGAAAGTAAGGTATACTTGAAAGTGCCCTAATTTTGAAATCAGACAGAACTGAGGTGAATGCTGATACTGCCACTTATAACGTAGACCTTCTTAAACTTTCAGAGCCTCAGTTGTCTTATCCATAAAACAGAATAAGTAATATGTACTCCAGAAAGTGCTGTATGCTCTGAGAAGAAAACAAGATAATAGGCTCATGTCTGTAATCCCAGCATTTTGGAATGCCATCGTGAGAGGATCGCCTGAGGCTAGGGGTTCGAGACCAGCCTCAGCAACATAAAGAGCTACCCCTGTCTCAAAAAAAAGAAAAAAAAAGAAGAAGCTGGGTATGGTGCATGCCTGTAGTTCTAGCTGCCTGGGAGCCTGAAGCAGGCAGATTGCTTGAGCATAGAGTTTGAGGCTGTAGTGAGCTATGACTGCACCACTGCATTCCAGTCTGGGCAACAGTGAGACCCTGCCAAAAGAAAGGAAGAAAAAGAAAAGAAAAAACATAATATAGAGAGGGCACAGGAACTGACAGATTGTAGGCATTTTTTGTTTTGAACAAAAAAGGGTGCTGCCTGCTCCCTGGAGTTAAGACTATTTCTGGGAAGTAGGAGCAGATAATTTGATAATAAAAAAGTGCCTTCTTTTCAGTACCTAGCATCACTCTATATATTAAGGTGACTCATAAAAATCTGCTGAATAGATAACAAAAAAGCTTATTTTTCTTTTTCCAGGTAAGAATGAATTGAAGAATAACGGAGCTAGTGTTAAGCAAAAAATGCCATTTCATTTTATCTATATATTTATATTGATTTTTTTCCTTAATCATTTTAATTGCAGTTTGCTTGCCTTCAGTGCGGCATAATAATATTTAAATAGTGCTTAACAGTTTGTCAAGTGCTTTAACCAATGTTATTATATATTAAAAACAGCAACTCTATGAAGCAAGGTAGGTATTGTTTTCATTTTACTGGTAAAGAAACAAGCTCAGAGATAATAAGATAGTTATTATGATGATGGTTTGTAGTTGTACTAAATCAAAGTCACTTCTGTTATGAAGGGTGTCTTTGTCATCTGGGTATTCATTATCTAAGTTTCTACTGCTACAAAGTTGTGTAAGGAAGCAAGAGTCATACATAACTACTCCTAAACGTGTCAGCCAATTAAATATTAGTCACCAAGCATTCCTCCCAATTTAACATTGTAATCTATCCTTAGCCATCAGTCAACCACTTTGTCAATCTCTAATTGTATGAAATCAATTGAACAATATAATGCAAAGCAATGAAAAATGATTAGAAAGGGTAACTAAAAATTTTGAAAGAGACACATTATTTCATTAAATCGGTGAAAGTGTTGCTGGAGAGTGTTTGAATAACATGCAAATCCAAAATCAGGCAAATAAGAAGCAGGTTGAGTCAGGCTGATTAACATTGAAAGAGTTTACAATAGTAAGTGGCAGAATTAGAATTCAACTGAGTTCTGTCTGATTCCAAAATTAGGGCATTTTCAAGTATACTTTATTGTCTCTATAAACAAAAAAGGAGAAAATACTTGATAATCTCTCTCTTCTTTGAAAAAAAAAGGACAGGAAGAAAGGTTCATATTTTGGTTTATTATAGTAAGACAAAAAGAAAACTACATAAGACTAATGATACTATAAGTGCTCAAAAGCAAACGACTTGAATATCAAAATATTAAGGGAGGATAATGAGAAAATTGATGATGTCCTGATATATTTTTGGAAAAAAATTTTTCTATATGATTGTGTGCTAAAAGTTAAATCCAAAGTGAAAAGCATTGTACCCTGCTTTGATTAGGAAGAAATGGATGTCCCTAAAATTTCTGAATAATTCTTATAAATATTCTAATTCTCTATTTTGACTTGCAAATACATTGCTTAAAATTAAGGATTGATTCAATAAGTGATTTGTTCTTTTGAAACAATGTTCTTTATGATGACAGAAGGTCAAATGCTGCTACAGAATTAATCATATGATTTGCAAGTCATATCTCAAAAGGACAACTTTGAAGAAGTCAAGACAGAACATGTAAAACAAAGAAACTAGCGATTTGTGGGGTGTTTTTGTTCCTTATTTAGGCTAGGTACAACATTTGAAGATGCCATAGTTTTATTCTGAATGGGACAGACGGCTGACAACAAGAGATGGCTTATTTAGTATAGATTGGGAAACAATTATTTCAATGCATTAGCAATCATTACTACCTCAAAAATGACTTAACACTGCTCCAGGCTTCTTAATTCCTCAGTTATTTCTCCAGTCCCTCTTACACTTGGTTGCTTTCATTCCATATTATGTCCTCTGGCTATTTTATCATGGTGAGAAAGTCTTCCTGACACTTATGAATCTTGAATTTTTGTAGGAGCTTCTTCTATGAAGTGTTAATCTTTGAATTCTACTTAGTGCTTTTAAAAATGCTTATCTTTTCTTGAGATATATATTGAGAATTGAGAATTGAGAATATTCTTGGTAAAACAATATTTGGACTCAGTATTAACAAAAATCTGAAACTTAACTAAAATAAAGGTTTATATCATTATGTAAGGTGTGAATAGAACCAAAGGAGAAACCGATTTTAAATAAACATACCAGAACATATGTATGTCATGTTAATCAAATACCTTGGGAGGTTATAAATGCATTTCAATAGGGCACTCACTGTTCAACATACTGTGAAACTTCTTTTTGGTATTGTAATCAGAATGACTTTAGGAACTACACATTATCTTGTAGTCATACAAGATGTTTTACAACTCCAAATTACATTGCCTGACTTAACAAACTTACTCACTTGACTTGGCTTCAAATAACTTCCTATTATTTTCTCAAAACAAAAGTAAAAGTAATGAACAAAATAAAACAAAAAAAAACACACAAAACACAAATAACCATTAGTGGACCACATTTTGCTTCCCAAATAATCAAAAGAATGTACAATAAGACCCGGAAGGAGTTAATATTTTTTTGTAATGGCAAAGCCTAATAAAAACAGCTTTTCAGATAAATAATCCTGAGGAGACAATAGTCATTGGATGTATAAATTCTGTTACAGGGCTGGGCATGGTGGCTCATGCCTGTAATCCTAGCAATTTGGGAGGCCGAGGTGGGAGCATCACCCGAAGTCAGGAGTTTAAGACCAACCTGGTCAACATGGTGAAACTCCATCTTTACTAAAAATATAAAAATTAGCCAGGCATGGTGGTGCCTATAATCCCAACTACTTGGGAGGCGGAGACAGGAGAATTGCTTGAACCTGGGAGGCAGAGATTGCAGAGAGCTGAGATGGTGCCGCTGCACTCCAACCAACCTGGGTGACAGAGCTAGACTCCATCTCAAAACAAAAACAAAAATAAAAACAAAATTACATTACATTTGCTAAAAACATCACTTAATTCTATTTTGAAACCCATATTCATCACTCAAAAGGATAAACATATTGATAGATCATATAATAAGATACAGGAAACGGGTATCACATGGAAATCTTAAATTGGGAGAATGAAAATAAAACCATTAAAAATAGAATGGTTATACGTTAGAAAACAAAATGACACCTGTCAATCAAATAGCTAATGCTATGTCTTTCTGGTAATATATGTAAGTGGATATACTTTGGACATATAACTTAGTGTCCATTTAAGCAGAAAGTTTTAGTTTTAGTGAATGCAAAATTTAGATGTTTGAAGTTATTAACTCATAAAATTAATCACTTCCTAATATTTAGAGATATCAATATTTTGGCTCCAGGGTAAACTTCCAAGAAGTTATATTTAAAGACAACAAAGAAAAATAGAGATTTTCAGTACCAGATGTCGGGGAAGATCCCACTTGGATTTGAGCTACTTAAATTTGCAATCATGTATTTATACTTCTAACAGAGCTTCTGTTTCCCCCAGAATCAGAAAATTAACTAGCTTTGTAGCATCTTCCTTGATCTGCCACCCATGCCCTGAGGATTAGAGACTCCACCTGAGCTTGTTTTACAAGCATAACAGAAAAAATTAATCTCTGCTGGCAGCACTCCCACTGGGATACTGATGAATAATGATATCCCTCTTTTGCTGCCCTCTCAGTCCACTAGAAAAGCCACTCTAACCCGGCAACGTGGAAACTGCTGAAACCATTCCAGCTGTGGATTAGCAGGCAGTCAAGCATCCATCTGCTCTGTGTGAATCAAGAGAAAGCAAACATGCATTCTTATGGCTAAAGTCATAGTCAAACCCCAAAACATCTTAGAGGCACACACACACACACACACACACACACACACACACACACACACACACAGACAGACATAATAGGCAAGCATATACTGTAGGCTAAATTAACCTAGTTCCTCAATTTAGTTTGCATTTCCTTGGTGCTTTTAACATTGGAAAACAAAGTACATCTATGTTGAGGGGTTATAAAGTACAGCTCTTAAGTTTGGTATGCATATATGGGGCTGATTCACTGGATATTAAACTTCTAGAGTGTGATAAGAAGATACATCAGGTATATGTGCATTTCCAAATTCTCAAATATAGCAACCAACTACTTGTTTTATAAAATAAGACTGTTTACTCAGTAGCTTAACTTTACCGATACATTGATGTGGTGGATATCTGTGGATTTTTGTCTTCTCCAAAAAGGAAAAAAAAAAAAAAAAAAAAAAAAACCATTGCTTTGGTCTACAAATAGCAAAATTGCATTTAACAGGACTCTTATCAGCCCCATATTAATGAGCTCTCTAGCACTTTAATACATCCATAATGTGCTGATGTTTATATTGATAGCCTCAGTACTCTGAAAGAGCCTTAGAGGTCTTCTGAATCATCAAAGAAATACATAAATGCACACACACACACATATATTTTAACACGGTTCTAAATGTATTGTGTTAAAATTCCTTGAATTCTGAAATCCATATATATGTAGAAACTTAACTAACAAAAATATTTTAAATAACTATCACATCATATTCTCAGTCCCCGATTTATAAAAAAAGAAAAAGTCTTGCTTTAAAGTTTCAGTCTGGTATCTCCCACATCACTTTGGTGTGGGTCTCAAATGACAATTTATTCATCTTTTGTTTTTTTCTCCAATTTTAGTTGCATTCACTGGTTATTTTGAGGTCTTAACTTTCCTCTCTCTCTCTCTTTCCTTCCTTCTTCACTGGTTAAAAAAGTAAAAGTAGTTCCAGATCAAAAGCCTTTCCATGCTTTTAGTTCAGCAAAGCAATACTGTCAGCTCAGTCACTGATTCTGAGCTGTTCATTTGTTGATCTGTCAGAAAAAGATGACACCTGTTTGGCATTTATCTTACAAATTTATGACAATGTTTAATAAATAACAGAAAATATCTAAAAAGATCATATAAAAGACCTAAATTTAATAAGTTGAAGTGCACATAGAAGAATAATTCTCTCTTACCAACAGAAATACTTGAAAACTGAGATTACAGTGCTTCCACCAAATTGCATTATTCTTCTGAGTTACACACAAAACAATGAACAGAATATCAGAAAGCATAACATTTTATGTACCCAAGGAAGATGACACTTGGAAAATCCTTCTTATGCCTCAATTTCTTTTTAAAGCACAATGAGCGCTAACTTTCTGAAATAATCAAATTTCTGAGATATGCTTATATTCCATTGGACTGTCAGTTGGAAAACATTGTGAAATAAGTGGAAACCTTTTTCAGGAGAATGTAATGTTAAAACAAAATACAGATTTCTGAATAATACTACTGTAATAAAGACCATTTCCATGTATTTTATTTAGTAGTAACAAAAAAATTTTTCAGAAAACATAGTATGAGAATGAAGCATACCCATTTCTTTGGATTTAGAAATCAAAAGATATCACTGGAAATTCCTCTAGGCTTCTGTTATAAATATTATAACCCAGCATAAAAATATTCATTTTAGCCTTTTCATGGTGGGAAGACTACAGTCTGTTAAGAATTATTAATCAGTAGGTAGATTTTTTTCCTGAAGGAGCTTTCCAAAACTAGTCAGTTAATTAGATCTTCTATTGTTTGACATGCATAAATACCTATTAGAGTATACATACAGGGCTGTATAAAAACAAACACTTTTTCCCACTGATTCCCTCTCAAGAAGTTAAGGTTATGCTTTGCTGGTTACAAATTATTTATTCTGAAAGAGAGATACTGATCTTTATAGGAAAGTTTTCTAGTTTTTCTTTCTATTATAAATACTGCTGTGATGACCATTTGTGTGCATTTGTGTACATACATTTTGACAGCACACTTAATTCCTTTGGATCAATTCCTACAACTGCAATTAAAACACCAAGTTTCAAATCTTTTAGAAGTGTAAAATAAAAATTTTGATAGATATCAAATTTTCAGGTCAGTGGAGACTATTTAGCAGTGTCTGGGAATGTCCAACTTACAGCGTTCTCATCATCAATGTGTATTATCCTTTTTGAATCCCCGACAATTTCATAGGCTAAAAAGGTTGCCATTTTTTTTTCAATTTCTAATACCTTTATCAGTGAGAAGGTTGAGTGTTTTCTTCATATGTGTTAAAAATGAATTTCTTCTTTTGTAAGTTGTTACCAAATGCCTTTCCATTTTACCACTGGAGTGTTAGTGGCTATTTTATAAATATTATGATTAAAAATTTTAAAATATTACCTTTTTATCTTTCAGAATTATGACATATATTAATGCTTTTAAAATTATATTTAAAGACATGCATATATTCTATATTTTTATGTAGGTAAATTTACCCATTTCCTTTTGCAATTTCTTCAACACTTTTTTGTTTCCGATCTTCCCCTTTTAGAATTTTAAAAGGGGGAAGAACATAAAATTTTAACATTATGCTTGGCTTTAATACTTAATCTAGCTGAAGTTTATTTTGGCATATACTATAGAATTAGAATCTAACTTGAGTATTTTTCCAAAAAGTTATACGATTCACCTCCTATTTGTTGAATTAAACCATCCCTTAACCAATGACTTATGATGTTTCCTTTTTATTTGGTTAGTGTTTCACATGGATGATAAGTGAGGTGGGTCTTGGACCAACGTGTACAAACTGTACTGGCTGTGGTGGGGAAGGAGGCATTCCTGGCACGTGGATTAGCATAAGCTTCATGAGGGAGTAAAAGGGGAAGAGCAGTTGAAGATGGGGGCTATTCTCACCCTGCCCTATGCTAAAGCCAGACTCAAAACAATCCCATATGTCAGGCTAGGGAATATAAATTCATTTTGTAAGGTATTTTGATTAGAAGAGAATAATGACACTTGTTCTACGTAGAGATGATTTATATGTTACAATATATTGATCTAAATTTGATATCAATATTAAAATATGATTACTAATGAAAGCTAGCAAGAGCAGATATCACATGGTAGGTAATGTACTAAGGCTTTATACATATTATTTTATTTAATCCTCCCCTTTATTTTATAGAGGAGCATGGATCTTAGAGAGGTTAAGTGACTAGTCCAAGGTCATACAGTTAGAAAATGGTGTAGTTACGCCTGTTTGATGCCAAAGCCCATGTTCTATTTTTTAATATTCAAAAAATTTCCTTGTTTTTAAAGTGTTTCACTATAATGTTTTTATTTTTCAGTTTTTACTGATGTATAGTAGTTGTACATATTTATGGGGTACATGTGCTTTCTTTAATACATGCGTACAATGTAGAATCATCAAGTCAGGGTAACTAGGATATCTAAACATTCTAGGTCTTCTAGCTATTTGAAATACACTATAAATTCTTGTTGATAATAGTCACTCTATTGAGCTACTGTACACTGGAACTTATCCCTTCTATCTAACTGTGTTTGCACCCATTAACCCACCTCTCTTCGTCCCCCATGCTCCTGGCCTCTGGTAACTACTGTTCTATTCCCTACCTCCATGTGATCAATTTCATTTTAGCTCTCATACATGACTGCAAACATGTAATATGCACCTTTCTACGCCCAGCTTATTTCACTTAACTTTCCAGTTCCATCCATTATAAAAGCCCATGTTCTTAATAACCAGAATTTCAGCATATTCCAGATATGCTGGTACCAGTTACACTTTCAAGACTGTTACTATCAAGCTATAATCACTTCTTAGACATAGGCCTGTTCCCTTCTTGAAAGCAGGAATCATATCTTAATTATCATGGCTCATCTTGTACCTAACATAGTAGGTGCTATATAAATATACTTGGTGGACTGTTGAAGGTCTATGTTTAAGAATTACATGTAGAATGGTAATAGGTATAGAACAAACAATCTTCTAAATAGGAGAAAATGAAGGGCAAACAAGAGGAACTAACTAGGAAAGGTGGTCAAGAATAAGCTGTAGTAGAGGAAGGAAGAGATTACAAAAGTGCAGTACCTGTATAAAAGAATAAATGGACATTTATCCCTCATTAAAAACTAAAATGAAGTAATGCTTTGTACAACAAAAATGTTTATTCTTGAAAAAATATATTTTACAAATACTTAGACTTTAAATATGGTCCTTGCTGCCCAGTATCATATTAGATTATGTAATATTTGCCTAATTATTCAGGAAGATAAATACTAAACATCACAGTCCAACCAAATTAGAGTTGGCATTACTAAAGAACTAGATTAATCTGACCAGAGCTTTAACTGCATTTTTCCGATGAATATATGCCTAATAAAATGGCCAATCTGATTTGCCTGATTTTTCTCTCAGCCAGGTTTCCAATGGGTTCCCAACTGTTTTGCAGATTACTGCTTAGTCCCAAAAGAAAGAACATTTTTCTTACTAATACAGCTTCCTCATAGCTTTCAAGCCCAAGTTCCTAACTCAAAGAAGTGCTAATCCATTTGCAAAGCATCTTAGTGAAGGAGTAATGACCCAGTCATAATCAGTATTACTAATCATAATTACTTTATGATTTCTTCTAATTACTAAGTGGCTTTAAAAAAATAAATACATAGATGAGCACTCTTAGGAGCACAGACATTGGTCTGAAAGCCAGGATAATGTCACATTAAAGAGCCTTAGTACTTTTTTATTTGGAGGTAGGATGATGTGGCAGTGAAGGCTCATTTTTTTACAGACTCTCATTCCCCTGTGGTAGTCTAAACCCCAGAGCCATGGCTTTTAGTAAAATATTAACCTGGGGAGAGAGGACAAAGGGAACAAGGGAGTAGGGCAGAGCAACCAAAGACAGAGAACTCAGAAAATGCCACTGAAGGGGTAAGTGTGAAAGAGGATGGAGATGCTAATTTCTTTCACTGTAGCAACCACTTTATATCTCATAACATCATGTTGCAGACCTTAAATATACACATTGACATTTATTTTTTTAAATGCCTCTTAAGAGCATAGATTACTTGGCAGCATACTAGTCACAAGACTGTGTACTTATTTTATTCCTCCAAGCCTCTAATAATGAAATAAAATGTTTCTTAGTGAGTCCAGTAGGGCTGCTCTTCTGACAGTCAGGGAGAGACTAAGTGTTCTGAATCCCTAAAAATGTAAAGGTGTCCAGAGTAAAGCAGCATTGAATGCAAAAGAAAAGCAAAACGTAAATAACAAACTTAAACCAAAACGCAGCAGAACACAAAACAAAAAACCTGTCTAGAGTAAGGTCAGATATGTTCCAACATGTGTCCCTTAAATATGTATTATGCTTTATAAACACATACATACTAATTATCTAATGACCTTATTGGATACACACAGTAACCCTGTGAAGATGTATAGGGTAGGCATAATCACACATTTTTTAATGAATAAAAAAATTGAGGCTTAGCGGGATTATATAACTTGCCAGTTACCTAAAGATGTGAAAATGGTCATGCTGAGATTCGAACCCATGTTTCTGAAATGCAAATACCCATATTAAATCCACCATACTATGGCCACCTCAATGTATTAATGGCTTTTACCTACATTTACAGGTCATTCCCCACCTCCTCAGTTTCAGCTGATGATCTTGCTTCTTAGTTTATGAAAAAATTAAAGCCAACAGGCCGGGCGCGGTGGCTCACGCCTGTAATCCCAGCACTTTGGGAGGCTGAGGCGGGCGGATCATGAGGTCAGGAGATCGAGACCATCCTGGCTAACACGGTGAAACCCCGTCTCTACTAAAAATGCAAAAAATTAGCTGGGCGTGGTGGTGGGCGCCTGTAGTTACAGCTACTTGGGAGGCTGAGGCAGGAGAATGGCGTGAACCCAGGAGGCGGAGCTTGCAGTGAGCCGAGATCACGCCACTGCACTCCAGCCTGGGCGACTGAGCGAGACTCCGTCTCAAAAAAAAAAAAAAAAAAAGCCAACAGAAGGGCATAACTTCATTATACCCCTATCCAACAGCAACCTCCTTGTATCTGTACTCCAACACTGTATCTTCTATTATGATGGATACATTGTCCCTACTTGTACCTAAGGCCAATTCTTCCATTTATGCATTGATTGCCATTTATCTTTTGTTTTTCTTAAGAACATTGCTCCTTCCTGTATTATCTCCCCACCGTGGGATCATTTCCATGAGCATATAAATATGCTGCAACAGCTTTAGAAAAAGAAAGAAAATTGATTCCATACCATCCCTGCCTCCCTAGCTCCATGTAAGGAAGGATACGCCTAGCTGTATTTGCTGTCTCTACTTTCTTAAAATTCATTCTGTCTTGAATCCTCTCAAATAAGTCTTTGGTCTTCAACCCTCCACTGAAATTACTCATTAAAGACGCCTAGGATCTCCATCTTATCAACTGAAAGAATATTCTCAGCTCCCATATAACTCTGTATCTCAACAGTCTTTAACTCAGTTAATCACCATCCCCTTCTTGTTTTATTAGTCACTAGAAAATAGGAAAATTTTTATTTAAAAATTAAAATAGCTTTTAAATTGTTAAAATATCATTTACTTATTGAAAACATCAGACTATAAACCCATAATCAAGAAAAAAATATTTCAAATTCCACCACTCAGAGATGAGCTGTATTAATATACTGGTGTACTTTCATCTAAATATTTTATTATGCATATGTATGCATAGTAATATATATGTCTATATATATGGCTCAAGCTACATATACTATTTGTACCTTACTTTTTTTTCCTTTCACTAAACAATATGTTGTGGATGGCATTTCATGACTAGAGGTATAGGTATACATCATTGGATTAATGGTTGCACAGTATTTCATTGCATAGATGTACCTTAATTTTAATTAATTAATTTTCAACTTTTAGATTCAGTGGGTACATATGCAGGTTTGTTACCTGGTACACTTGTGATGCTGAGGTTTGGGGTATGAATGATTCTATCACCCAACTACTGAACATAGTACCTAACAATTAGTTTTACAACCCTTGTCCCTCTCTCTCTTCCCCTCTAGCAGTCTCCAGTGTCTACAGTCATCTTTTTGTCCATGAGTACCCAATGTTTAGCTCCCACTTATAGGTGAGAACATGTGGTATTTGGTTTTCTGTTCTTGTGTTAATTTGCTTAGGATAACACTGCATCCATGTTGCTGCAAAGGACATGATTTCATTCTTTATTTTGTGGCTGTGTAGTATTCCATGGTGTATATGTACCACATTTTCTTTAACCAATCCACTGTTTATGGGCACTTAGATTGATTCAATGTCTTTGCTACTGTGAGAATGCTGAGATAAACATGTGAGTGCATATGTCTTTTGGCAGAAGGATTTGTTTTCTTTTGGATCTCCAGTAATGGGATTGCTGGGTTGAACAGTAGTTGTTTCTAGTTCTTTGAGAAATTTCTTTGAGAAATTTCCAAACTGCTCTTCACAGTGGCTGAACTAATTTATATTCCCACGAAGAGTTTATAAGCATTCCCTTTGCCCCACATCCTTGCCAACATCTGTTTTTTGACTTTTAGTAATAACCTTTTTGGGCCAGGCGCGGTGGCTTGCACCCATAAACTTGGCACTTTGGGAGGCTGAGGTGGAAGGATCACCTGAGGTCAGGAGTTCGAGACCAGCCTGGCCAACATGGTGAAACCCCGTCTCAACTAAAACTACAAAAATTAGCCGGGCATATGGTGGTGGGCGCTGTAATCCCAGCTACTAGGGAGGCTGAGGCAGGGGAATCGCTTGGACCCGGGAGGCAGAGGTGGCAGTGAGCAGAGATCA